>NC_033797.1:142973856-142992606 GCF_001876935.1 Asparagus officinalis | reverse complement strand
TCACATGGAATAGAATCAAGTAGTTTCAAGATGTGCTATTCAATTACTCCTAAAGAAGTACACCTTGAGATTGAAATTCACCTTGAGATCGTCGATGGACAGTGAAAAAAAAACTTTGAAAACCAATTGATCAACAATTCTAGAGGATTTAACTCTGTGCGCATATTTGGATGGTCCACTTATTGCTGGTATGCTGTGTTAACTCTTATGCTAGCTTTTGTACATCTTGTCTGTGTTAACTCTTATGCTAGCTTTTGTACATCTTGTGCACATATTGTATTTGTATACAGGTCTCACACAGCATGGTGATGTTGAGTTTGAATGTGACTGAAGTGTCTGAAACAATTTTTTTCTCTTACCAAAAAAATCACAAATGAAGCATGTGTCGGCTCAAATTACATTAGTGAATCAAAAAATTAAAACAAACCAATACTAAAATAGTCATTTTCATGTCAAAGGTGTCCTTATATTTAGGAAATACAAATTTAAATTACTCAAAATACAAATTTAAATTACTTTAGCCTTTTATAAGTCGTAAGATCAGAGAGTGAAGAAAAAGCGAAAATGAGGATAGGTATTGGAAATCTGGAAGCAATTTAAAGTTAAAGAAAGTACCAGAAGAACACATAAAAACCAAAAAATATAAATAACAACAAAAGATCATGAACTGATTGAATGATACAGAACCTTCAAGACAATGCCGACAGGAAGCAAGAACTCTCTTCCTCCAATCCTAAACAAATTAGCAGGAAATACATATTGTGAGTACAGAAAAACACACCCTTTATCTCAAATACATTATTGTCAGTGTTATTACCAGAAACCAAGTCTTGCGCTTCCATTTTGAAGATAATACAATTTAACTGTCACACCAGACTGATCTTCTCGAACACATCTATAACAACAAGGATAGCAAACTTTAAGAGCGAAAGCATCAAACAGAACGTAAAAAAAACTTCAGATAGAATTTATACAGATCAGAAATTAGAATAATAAGATACAAACAAACCTGGTATAACAAAGAAGTAAGCTCTAAATAGATAAAGAACAGTAAGATACTGCAAGAAAAATATAGATATGACCTCTATGGCCCTCTATCCTAGAGAGAAAAACCAGGATGAGTAACAGAAAGATGTACGTTACTCCAATATTTTCAACTGCACTCCTTGTTCAAATATGTTATCTACCCCTGATCAACTTTATTCATATTTTGCCCTTTGCTTACAGAACTCTTCACTGGTTAATATTTCAGATCTTTCTGCTTGAAGGGGTTCGCACTGATGTCTATTATTTATACATTGCCGTTATTAGTTTCATCATATTATTACTTATCTCATCACTGTTTTCACTTTTATAGAATTAGTGCTATCGCAGTTTCTTACATGCCAATAGCTATGTTTTGATGATATAACTGAAAGCATTTCCGCGGTTCTGTTTTAAATTTCCCATATTGATACTGCCATCAGGACGGTAAAATTGATTCCATGATGACATCAACTATAAACATAAAATTTACAATCATTATGATTATCTATTGTTGTAAACGAGGGTAAAATTGCTAAGGATTAAGGAGTCGTATCATTTACAGGAAGAGGAATGAAAAATCGGTGTATTTCTGACAAAAAGTTGAAGGGTACTCAGAGATAAAAAAAACTAACTAATTAATGAGTGCATAAGTAAACCCCCAATGAATGAATTCAAAAGCAATAACTTTCGTTACATTCACCAATAAGAGCTTCTGTATAAACAAATCTATAAATGATAAGAACATAAGTTTTTGACCATATGGAATAGCAAGGGAACCTCTCTCAAAATAAATAAAAAACCACAACCCAGACTGCTGGTGTGGTGATAGTGGTTTTTTTTTTTTGGGAAAGGTCCATTACATTAAATTTAGTCAAGATCATTAAGAATTACAAAAAATAAAGATTAGTGTGTGGTAGCATCACAAATCAGGATTTTATACTTCCTGCCTGGAATATATACTACTCTTCCTTATAGTTATAGGAGTCCAAATCAACTGGGAAAAAAAAAGTTCCTCAACTTATGCTCAAGTGATGCTACATGCTACTCTTCCACAATGCACAGTCGTCTTTATTCGAGCTTCTCGTATTAACTCTGAATCGCAGATCGATCAAAAAAATAATAAATTCAACCAATCATCTTTCGGATGTGATGTTTCTTGACTTTTCATACACATTTCGATATATCCTAATGTTTCTGGCCAAGAAACCAAGAATGATCTTTATTAGATGCTTACAAAATTAATCTAATGCTCTCTCCAATCATCTCCCAAAGCCTCAACTTTTGCTCACGTTTACTCTCACATACGAGCGAAGGAATGTAATTGCTATAGTGGAACCCCTCTTGTAATAACAAATTACAACCCACCCATTCAATTCCTTGGCTGACATCACCACCAGAAAAATTTTACAGCTCTTTTCCTTTTTAACTAAAGATGAATTTACCCAAAAGGCCAAAACTCACCCAAAAGATCAAACACCACAGCAAGTCATGTTTCCTATTTCAAGCATCCGGCAGATACTTTCCTAGAGCACAAAAGCAAACCAACAAAAAAATATATATTGTTCATGGTCCTCTTGGTTTCATTTTCTTTCCAATGAACCCAAAAGAAAAAAATTAGTCATTAGCGTTGATTGAATTAATACTACGATGTATCCAATACCCCTTACAATTTTTCATATTTCAGGGGGGGCCATGGACCCACTGGACCCTACTTGGCTTCACCCCTGAGTCAGCTTCTTGCATTATTCACTTTAACAACTCTTAAAGTTTTCAACGGTATAGCAACAATATAAGAAGGAATGGATGGTTGCTTTATGGTTCCTATTTAAACAACCTGGTTAATAACCAATCCAATTTAAAAAAAACATAGCAAACAATTGCAAGAGCATTCAAAAACTACCAAGAAAGAATAGCTATAAACAAACTCAGAAGGTATAAAATAGATAATGACCTTAACTAAGATTTTGAACCAAAAAATAAATACAGCACCTCATCACGACTGCCTTATCACTGTATCCATCTCCCCGTGCACGAAATACCTTGCGCACCAGACTCATTGGCTGGATAGGAAATATGATTTAAGGTGAGAAAGGAAAATTATTATAGTAAACCCAAAAAAAGGGAAATAACATTATACAAAGAGATAGGCAAGTTTTTAAAAAAAAAGAAACTAAAGTAAAATTTTAAAAGTAATATAACTAAAGCTGAACTGCAAAAAAGGAATAAGAAAATAATATAACAATTGCTGGTTACTGTAGCAAACTTCAGCTGAAAAACCGGGTTCACTGAGGAAGTATTCTTACATAATTACGTTTTTGCAGAATCAGAAGTCGACAGAGTCTTTCCAACCCATTACAAATGAAGTACCTGGAAGAACAAGGCAGTTAAAAAATCAAATAAAGGTGAGAATGACAAAGTTTGTCTAATAGATAGAACCTAAAGGGTAAACAGCATGTCAAATAGGGAACAGTTATAACATGATCGCAAACAATTTATACTGATAATGATAATTGATCAATATACCATAATGACCCTTTGGCACAGGTAACAAACACAAATTTACAGCTGAGCTATAAATACATCTAAGATAGCATCATCACTCTTAGCTACATATCATCACTCTTAGCTACATCAAGAGTACGAAAAAGGAAGTGCCTGGGTACCCAGGAACTGTATACATTTGTCCCAATATTTTGGATTAGATTTCTCAAACAGATCCAAAAGCTTATTGATCAGGCATCCTAAAAAGGATTGGTTTCCTTGTGGATCCAGAAAGGTATCACTAAGGCTCGGACCCCAATAATCAAAAGAATTTACACCAGTTAGATTTCAGTTGAGACTTATTTATATCAGACTCTTAACTCCTGCTATCCTTAAAATTGTTAGCCTCTCTTCCTTTTCCTTCCGAGTAAAAACCACTTGCAGGACATCTTCCAAATATTAAACTTTTGTCTTCCCTTTTTTGGGAATTTACAACACTACACTAGAGCACCAATTTCAGCAAAATCAAGGAGCAACCAGTTGACAAGGAAAACAACAGTCAACAATGACAAAGACCGACTGATATCTTCCTGTCTCATACCTTCCATTTAACCTTCAAAAGTTTTAGTTTGAAGCAGTTCACACTTCCTGCTACTTGACCGATAGGACTCCTTCAGCTTTTGGGGTTGTAATACTTCAAAGAGGGTTTGGTCAGGAAAGGATAGTTTTGAAATTTTTAGACAATGGGGTACTTTTTGAAATATTACTTTTTTATGTTATTCATTGGGACAATGGAAGTGGGACTTTAACTTTTGGCGTTATTGGTTTTTTAAAACACAAATGGGATAATTATTCTACATGGGATAAAACTGTCACGCTCATATAGAAGAAAATTTGCCCCTAAGCTCAAATTTAGCCCCACTCTTCACATTGGGACAATTTGGGACAAGTGGGGTAAATTTGGTGCATTCATAAATGAAGTAACTAATATATGTGTCAATCATATCAGTATGTAATTAAATAAAATAAAGTAATTACGTAATACATATTAGCTAAATATAAAATTATTAAATAATTAATATTATTAAACATAGATTTCAATATATTAATATTAGTCATACTATTATATTATGATATACTATATTTCAATAAGGTTTTTACATGAAAACCACCTCAATTTTAGTCCAAATTGATACTTACAACCTTTATTTTATTTTGTTTCTTTCTTGTAAACCGCCTATATTTGCTTACATCTTCTCAATGTCACACAAAACGCAGAATCTTGTTCAAAAAACATGTGAACTACCATTATTATACCCTCATCTTAAACACATGAATTGCACTTGTTTCTTAATTAATTATAAAATTAAGCATTTTTTAGATATTAGTCCTCCAAATCTTTCATATTTTGAAATTAGACCCTCAAATCCCCCCTTTTCTCTCTCTCAAATGGCCATGGATTTCCAAACTCAAATCTCCAAACCCTAGCTCAATCCCCAAACCCTAATCTTACCTCCCTCAATCTTCCCTCCCTTCCTTCCAGCCTCCAATCCATTAAAAAAAACCTCCCTCAGTCCTCCCCCAAAACCCTAGCTGAGAAGCAAGAGATCTATGAGCTCATCCTCCCTATAACCCTATTCGGTGAGGACGACGCCAATTTAGGGGACTAATTTCAAAATATGATAGATTTTTTGAGCTAATATCAAATATGAAATATTTGGGGGACTAATATCGAAAAACCCCTTATTTTTTGTAATTAATTGGGGATAAAAATGCTTTGCACGTGCTTGGGAATGGATATTTTTTGGAATTTCACGCCTTTTTGAGCTGAAAAGTTGATTAGGTGTGACATTGTGACGATGCAAGTAAATATAGGTTGTTGACACCCAAAAAAATATAAATATGGTAAGTATCAAAATTAAGGCGATAAGTATCAATTTGGACCAAAATTAAGGTGGTTTTATGTAAAAACTCATTTTAATATAATACATTTTATTTTATTTATTTAGGCTGCATTACCAAATTGGTGTTCTTACTAACCCCTCACAATCGGTTTGGTATCAGAGGTTTGTCCAACAACTTTTGGTATTAAAAGTACACCAATGTGCAATTAGACATGTTTTGTGCCATCGGCAAAATAAATTGACGGGAAATTTGCATGTGCCCTGACATGACTTAATTTCAGGGTTATTCGAACGATGGCATAGCTTTGTTTAATTGACGTGGCTAGATTTAGATGACATGGCACAGATAAAAGTGTAAATTACCCACATCATAGATAACGACCTAATTCAACAGCATTATTAATTAGAAATCACGTAGACCCCACTTGAATCAACAGCCCTAATGCTATATATATTTACCAGTTTACCCCAAGGTGGAGTCAGTGACGATGTCTTAGTGTTAGTGGGATTAGCTAAAACATCAAACACCAAAGATTGTACATGATAACTTTCATGTCGACATGTGTAAACCTATGGGATGTGGTCTCTTGTTCATTCATTGAAATTGCTGATGTAAGGAGAAGGTTGAGTAGCTGATTTGATGACGGGTGTAGATGGAAGACAACATTCTGACTACTAAGGACATATTTGGAGATTTCTTTTTTCTCTTTTTTTTTTGATGCAGGTGTTGCCTTCTAACCTATCCTTTTTTTCCTTAATTCTTAAAAAAAGACGCAAATATTATTAGAGGATGACAGTTGTGTCTGAGTTGGCAAACAACGTTCTGACCAGTGACCACTGGCAACACATACGCGTAACTGATTCCATAATTTTGTTTTTTGTTTCTTTTCGTTTCTTTTCTTTTAAGTTTTGTCTTTAAACCTATCCCTTCTCCTTAATTTTTTGAATAAAAGACCCAAATACTATTAATGGTTCTCATGCTCCAGGTAAAAGGCAAGGGGGCAATTTCATAAATACCTCTCTGCAGTGTTTTTTATTTTATGGATCCCTCTCTGCAGTGTTGTAAATGGCAATTTCATAGATAGGTCTTTAAACATATATTTTTTTCCTCCACCCACCTTTCTCACTTCCCCACCCCGTACACAAGATCTCCGCATGAGCAACTACAAGAAATTAATGGTGGTAAAACTCATAAATTATACAGAGTAGTTTCCCTTGAACCAATAGGAAAAAGGTTCTTCAACCTCATCACAAAAATTTGCCGCAAGCACTATGCACCTCAAGGATGAATGCAAGCCTTGAAAAGCACCAAGATGCAGACTCAAGCCCTGATCTGCAGAAATCTATTCAACCTATGAGGGAACTTTGTAATGTCAAATAAAACACTAAATTCCTAACTTGCCACCTACTTCTTTTTTGTAATATATTTTTTCCGGCTCAAAAAACCTATATGATACTTTTACATGTTATTGAGGTAACATGAATGGTTTCTACAATGCATTGCATGTACATGTTTCAGTTTTGTTTTCTGGTTTATTACATCAGGTATGCTTAGTAAACGATAGGAAAACCTATAATCATTCAGATGTATCAAAGATGTAACTATAAGATAATGTGTTGCTGTTTAAAGCTGAGGGTCGAGCACCAAAATTTTACGCATGGCACCAATTGAAAATTCTTATTTGATCCTACATCAGATCTCCTTGGCTATAGTAGAAGTAGCTACAGGGATAGCAAAAGGAAAATACTACAGTGAATAGCATAAAAGTAACATAGAACAATTAGCTCTTTGCAACCCCTTCAGATTCCAACCCCTTCTGAAGAGAGGCGCCTTGGACTCATAGCACCAAACTTCCAAATATAAATGTATTCTAAAGTATATACAAAGCATAAACCGATGACAATATTCAAAGAATATACTTACCCACCCATTTCAGTGGCCTCTTCCTTATGATAAATAAGTTTTGAGGGGTCAGCACCTCTTAAATGACAGCGTTTCGACTGCAAAACACAACAAACAGAATCGTTATAACATGATAAGATTAAATAAAATAAGATGCTTGTTGGAGGCATGAAGAAAATGCATTCAGCTAGTATCCTAGTGAACAAACAAGTCAAGGCTTCCTAGAAAAGCCTACAAGTAATCACAGGCTGAATTTTGCTACATCAACTGATAGGGTTGGCATCAAGATTACTCTCAAAAAACTGTGCTTCTTAAGCACAAAGCTGCACATTGACCTTTCAAGGCCTATCTATACTATATTTCCCAACAACATCGAAAAGTTGTTCGCAATGCAAGTACAATGCAATGGTACATGTTAAGAGTACAAAATATAACGCTCAACACTCACGACAACTTCGAAGTTTTGGTTTAGTGGCAGGGACCTTAAAGAGTACATTTACCTATTTTCACAAGAAAAGTGTAGAGATACTTCCCCAAAAAATCAAGGTAAGAAAATATCAACACATCAGCATCGGTTGCATATAATCAAGACCAGGCTATACTAAGACACCAATTGTTGGATTCCCCCCATTGCATTTAATACCTTCCCTAATTTTAGATCTGCATGGTTACAAAAATCTCATGGTGCAAAAAAGATTTCAACCCAAGAAAAATTAAATCATACCATCAACATTATGGGCAATTGACCAAAGCTGAGCCTATGCCTAATTGAGGGCCCATCATTGTACTGGAAAAATACTTCGACTGAGAAATCTCCTTTGTACGTTGTTCTTGCTTCTCTGCACTGCTTCCATTTCAAGCAATAAAAAAGTAAATGTTAAAAATCGAAAAAAATGATACAACCATCTAAAATTATTAAAAATATAATGACAAATTCAAACACCTCTTGCGGATAAATGTTTCTATTGGCCGAAGCATCCCTTGGAGGCAACAACCGCGGCTCACCAAAATATAGTATTCTTACGTCAAGGAAAATAACATTAAGGGTAAATCACTCCCTTTAAAAGCACGAGTTCGGAAAATCTTTTTTAGACAAATATACCCCTTTATAGTTTGAACTACCTTATCTATAATCAAATTCTAATTTTCAATGGTCAATATTACCCTTCACTATTTTGAATATTTTATTTATATCTTAATCTATCCTAATCATAATCATATCTTATCCTAATCCTATGTGAACCATGTTTAGCTTAACAATTTAAAAAAACTAATATTAATAAAATATATAAAACATAAAAATGATATTAGTTTGTTAAGATAAAGAAATTACAAGTAGATAACATATTATAATATATGAATTATTGCAAAAAAACCATAAAAAGTTTTAAAATTGCAGAAAAGACCCTAAAAAGTTCAAAATTATAAAACTCATCCAAATGTCTCAAAACTTAAAATAAAAAACATGAAATTAAAAAATTAACATCTGTTTGCAAAGAATTTAAAATTTACAGTTAACACCTCAATGTCTTAAAAATTATAGAAACACCCTCAAAAGTTTAAATTACAGACAAGCACATTAAAATTCTAAAATTTTAAAACTTACAAACAACACAGATGAATTCAAGAGATTACCATGATACACCTAAAATTTTTAACATTTAAATTTAAATTTTTTAATTAACACCCTCAATATCTCAAAAATTATAAAAACACCTTCAAAAGTTCAAATTATAAAAATCCACCCTAAAATTCTAAAATTTATAAATAAAATAAGATGAATTCAAGATATTACCCTTAGACACCTAAAAAATTAAAATTTGCCAAAATTAACCTCAAAATTTTTAAAAAACTCTTTTAAAATTTAAAAATCGTAAAAAAATTTCAAAAATTTTAACTAGCACGCATCAAATTCGTCGATTGGTAGACCGCTAAAATTTAATATTTTTTCAAAATTAATCTATAGTTTTAATAATTATAAAAGACACCCTCAAAATTTTAGAGTTACAAGAAATATACTAACATTTAAAAAATTACCACAAACACATGAAACATAGAATTTACAACTACCAAACTTAAAAGTAAATTTTTTTAAAAACTCTTTCAAATTTTTAAAAATTATAAATCACATCCTCAAAGTTTAAAACCACCAAAATGGGCTAAAATTTTAAAACTTGGCAAAGAAAAGTGTAATTGTTTGGTATTTTTCATATATATATATATTAAAATTTCTAATTTAGGGATTTACTATCCATTTTCAGCATCTAAGAATAGTCTAAGTTGATACTGGTAAACAAAAACAATAAGAATTGATTAAAAACATCCGGTTAATGGATAAAATTTTTAAAAATATTATAGATTAAAAATTATCGGCACTATATAAATTAAAGTAATTTCATATAATTTTAGTAATAAGTTGGGGTAGCCAAAATACATTCGTAACATTAATTGATAGATGTTTAAATCCATAGAAATGATAAAACACTATAATATTATACCTTAGCATTAATTGATTTTAATTTAGAAACTTTAATCTTTGACGTTAATAATATTTATAGGGTAAAAGAATACAAGGAATTACATATGGAGAAACTATTAGAATATTTAGAGATAACTTTAAAAGAATTGAGTTATTTCCATTGCAAATGGGAAAGTGATGGAAATAAATCTAAAATTCAGAAAACGTCAATGAATCACTTGAATTGGCATTAACATAAGACATATCTATTAATGAAGCACTGAATGAGTTACATTAAAAAATAATTTAATAACTTTATCCTAATCAAAGAAAAAATCTCCATGGAAGACATAAGAAAAATTAGTAAGTATTCATAAATTCCATACTGTGTTCTTCAAATTAAATATTAATATTATAATCTAAGATAAATTGGTAATGGATAATGCAGATATTTAGTTTAGATCTTTATGAAAAATGACAGAGATAGAGCAAAGATAATATTATTAAAATAACAGAAATTCTTATTGGATGCACATCAGAAGAATTCATTTTAGAGGAAAATAAAGAGATAGCTTCTAATTTATTTAAGTAATAAATTAGGAACACAAAGAATTTTATATATATGAAATTAATATTTATTCTCATTGAAATAGAAAAAAAATCAAAGTCTATATTTTGAGCAGTTTGTGTTGAACATCATAAGTACATTTGACTTCTTTGTAAAGTTAAATGAGATGATAAAAAATTAACGAGCCTAGGAAAGATAATAGCATAAAAAATACAAAATTAGCCTGATGTCACAATTGATGTAGATGATGAAGACAATACTCTAGAATTGTCCGAGAAATGATAAATGATAAACCTGAAGAAGGATTGATCTTAACTCAATAAAAAATAAAATAGAAGAAATAAAAACAATATTTTATGAATATTTTATAGAATAGTTTAATTATTTTGAGTGAAATTAGGAATCTTTAGAAGGGAGTTTCATGAATTTTTTTCAGTACTTTTATATTCTTATGTGGATGTTTTTATCATATAAAAGTATACTAGAGTTAGCATTAATCTTTAATTTATATTTTTTTATGAAGTCTATCAATGATTAGGAATAAACTTCATATTCTCTTTTGCATCGTTTTAACATACTTTAAATCAATCATTTTGCCATATTGGTTTTAAATATTCACCTTCCTTGTATAACACTATTTTAATATTTTTCACTTTGCAATGCTATACTTTCTCAAATAAAGCTTAGTTTCATATCGGTCAAAAATAATATGAAAATTTAAATTATTTTTAAATTATATTTGTTTTTTGTCAATTCAAATATCAACATGAAAATTTAAATTGGGTGTATCCCATTTAAACAAATATAAAAAAATAATCAGGATGTAAGAGTTTAAAGAAAAAAATGAGCACAAACTGTCAAAAATACTTAATCATGGTATTAAATCACGTGCATTGCACGTGTGTAAAAACTAGTTACTAAAAATACACCAATGATTTCAAAAGTGACACTTTATCCCCCGCTCTCTATTCATTTTAATAAAATTAACTTGGATGTAGAGGCTAATATCATAGGATACCGCAACTCTCCCATGTGAACATATATATAACTGCTATATTCAAAATTGACTACTACATCCAAAAATGGATGATTACTTGATTAGAAATGGAAAATGAGGAGGTTTGAAGTGCAATTTTCAGAACATTAGGGAGATCTTTGTATTTTACCCTAACAATGACAATGGTCCCGCAAAAAAGAAACTTAATTTCGCAAAATAAATATATATATAAATTAAAAAATGATATTTCTGAGCTTAATATTGGTAGATACAAAAGCCAATATCATAGGATACGACAATTATGCAAAGCTCAAAGGACTATTCTATCATTTACTCTAACAATAACAATGATAATCGCACAAAACAACTACTTTAGGGGAAATACGTAAAGATTAGGGAAGGATATTTCTTAATTTGGTATTGCCATCGGCGATCTCAACAGGCCTAATGGAGGTGAGAGCGAGCTCCATCCCTTTGTCGATGAAGTAGTCGAAGGACTCGATGTGGGGCTTGAAGAGGTGTCGGAGCGAGGAGTAGTCCGGCTTCTTTGATTTGGTCGGCGCCATGGCTGAGTAAAGATCGAAGCTTTGGTTTCGTTTTGAGGAGAGAGAGGGAGAGAAGAAAGGGGAAAATAAAAAGAGGAGCTTTGTATCTGAATATGAGGTAGTTGGAAAAACCCTAGAGGGTTTTAGGGGGGTTGTTTGTTTCAATTTGTTTTTATAGAATAGGAATAAGAATTTGATTTGACAAGGCTAATACTGTAAATAAAGGATTCTAATGGTATCTTATTCCTAAGTTTGGTTTATAATATTTTTATAGATTTGGATATCTGTAAAGTTGGAAAAGAAGTGGGTTTTTATAGAAACCCAAATCAGATGGGTTTGGGTGGATTTGGGTTGAAAAGCTGACAACCTATTATTCTCATTCCCTTTTTTTTCAGACTCTAAACCCTAGATTGGGTTTCGGCCTTCTCCCGCTAATGTCCTCCCGCCTCTTCTCGATCCTGCTCGCACCTCTTCTCGAATCGTTCTTTGATTTCTTTTTCGAAGACGAGCTTTGATTTCGAACTATTGTCGGTTGGTTGCTTCGATTTCTTCTCGAATCGATCTTCAATCCTATTCGAGCCTCAATCTCAAAAGCTTCGATCTTGAGCTTCTTTCTTCGATTACGATCTTTGATTTTGATCTTTGATGCCAAGTTGAGTTGGCTTTGTTACTTTGGTTGGTTGTTGTAGGTTGGTTGCTTCGGTCATGAGCTTCTTTCTCAATTTCGAGGTTTGATCCCAAGCAGTGTCGATTGGTTGCTTTGGTTTGTTACTTCGGTCTCAACCCTGAAGTAGAGCTTTGGCAGTTAAAGGTATAAATCAATAATTCTTTTTTTAATTAATATATGATTACGGATGGTTATTTGTCGTGGTTGATTTTGTAGTGGATGTTTAATAATTTAGAGCTTCGTTGCTTCGGTTGTCTGTCATAGTTGATCATGGATGGTTATAAATTAGGAGGTTTATCTGTTTTTTTGCTAGGGTTTTTGTTAGTACACCCTAACATCGTGAAATTGATGAATAATGTAGACTACATTTGTTGTTGTAGTCATGGTATATCGTTCTGTTTAGTAAAAAATAAGAATACTAAAATGTTTTTCCCTATGTATGTTGACTTTCTATATTCAAGTGGATAGCCATAATATATTGCTTAACTTACTAGTTTATGCCTGCTAAAATTCTTTACGAAATATATTGTGAATTAGTTATTTAATATATGAATTAGTAATTTTGTTCTAAGATTTCAATATATGAATTAGTTGTTTCTTTACGAAAATAGATTTGTGGATATTTAGTAATTTCATTTTTAAGTCCTAAATGTATACTAATTTTACAATGTATGTAGATGGATAACGTAGATGAAGGACAATTAAAGAGGATGTGTGTTAATATAACTGTTTCTTCTGTGGTCACGATAATAACTTGTCTTCTGAGAATGGGTGCTAAGCGCAAGACAATTTCTATTTGTACGAGGGAAGAAAAGATCAAAAATATATATATTGCAAAGGAGCTCACTTCAAACGCGTATTGGAAGACAATTTCTATTTGTTTTTGTTGGTTTCGATTGATGGAGCTTGTGATGCTCACTCTTTGTTTTATTAGTTTCGATTGATAAATTGCTAGAGCTTGGGTTGCTCTCATTTGGTTTTCTTGGTTTCAGTTTATTACATGTCGGAGCTTGTGATGCTCAATAGTTGATATTTGACAATGATGATTATCTTTTACTGAGAATGCAATCTAACTTATAACATTTATTATGTTTTAATGAGGCAATCTGTGATGAGATTGTAACCTATATTAAATTGACAATGTCTAGGTGAGGCAATCCATCATTAGAATGTAATTTACAATAAACCTGTAAGTTATAGGTGGGGCATTCAAATTCGACAAAATGACTTATTCCTGAGCCGTACAATATCAACTAGATTTTTAATGATAGTTTACTCGATTCCAATAAAATTTTTTATTACAATATCAATAGTTTTTGCAAGTACAAGTACATGCATGCGGCTTACAATAATTAAAATAATACAAAATATCACTACTAAAATTACTGAAATTTTCCAAGCTAGTAGGTGCTTTTGACAAGTTTCAATTCTTTCTTCAGCCTCTTTGATTTCAAAAAATACTTATCTCCGAGCCTATTTTCTTTAATAAATTGGTTTTCTTGGTTGCTTATTTCTCCTCCTTCATGAGCGCATTCAAAAAAATTACATTCTTTATTTGTGTATTTTTCACACCCCTAATAATACATCCCCTTATTTTTACTATTTTTGCACACTTTCATGGGTGTTTGGAGATTGCAATCGCACCAAACTTCAAAAATTTTAGGGCATTCTTTTAATATCATATTGATGGAGGAGATGAAACTTGCAAACTACGAGAATTTTAAAAAATGGTAAGAATGAGGGATACATTGGCACCATGAGCCCTCAATCCACATTTATAACCTCCAAGGCCTTGGAACTAGTCGCTTCTATAGTTTTTTTTTAATTATTGGTAAACGGGTAAGATTACCCTAACTTCTTACTTGATATTTTGTCCACTAGTGAGTGGTAAGATTACCTACAATGTTTTCACCATTTATCCCAAAAAATTCTCATCTAAACCAAACTAAAGAATAGGAATTGAATGGCTTCTATAAAGTTGGATTTTATATTTTCATGTTATAAAACAAACATAGAAAGGTAAAAAAATAGAAATTCATAACATTCCATGACATCAAAAATTTATCCTTAATTTTTTATAGATTAGGAAGGAATCAATAAAAATATCATTTTTCTAATCTTTTTCTTGTTCACTATTGAACCAAAACATCCCCTTGCGTTGTTGCTGAAGGGGGTTTTGCCGGTTGGCATTTGGGTCGAAACTCGGGCCAGGTCGGGTCAGATTTTGGAGGGTTTAAATTGAGCATAAATTTCACAAAACCCCTTAACTTTTGGGGTTTCCCACAAGATTCACAAAACCTTTTCTTTCCCGCTCACCTCTTGAACTTTGCGGCATCTCACAAACCAAATACCACACCCCCCTCAAACTTCCACATCCCAACATCTCGTTTGGTAAGCAGGAATCAAATCAGGTGAGACTGGAATGAGAAAAATAATGGAATATAATAAATGTGAGAATGGAATGCTTATTCTCAATATCATGTTTGAATGTGATTACAAGATGAAGTAGGAATGCAAAGATTGGTACGAGCAAAAAAGAACCAATTAAGAATATTGGTAGTTATTCAAATTCTTTTGTTCCCACTTAAGTGAGTATGGCCATCCCCTACCAACACATTGAAAATGCTTATTCCCGTATAAAATGGTAATCGATGAGAAGTGGGAAGTGGGAATGACCATTCTAACTTTAAAAAACATGTTGTGCCTGGTATGCTCGCCTCTTAAATTATCTTCATAATTAAGATAAAGATTAGATGATATTATGAAATATTCTCGCCTCTTAAATTATCTTCATAATTAAGGAGACAAATATCAATTATGTGTGGATGGTCAAGCTAGAAATATCCAAAATTCATAGAATTTACACAACTTGTGTAAATACTAAAAAAGAAACATAATTTGAAGATTTTACAAGAAAAATCAACTTGAAAATCAGTAGAAATATCTGAAAGACTCTCAGAAATTGTATATTTTAGACCGAAACCTAAAAGACTTCTAAATATTACAAATTTTAGAGAAAAATTCTAGATCTATAGAATAATCATAGATTTTACTGAATTTGGACCAAAATCTAAAAGAGTTTCATACATGTCAAATTGTCCTACTTAATAGAAATATCTTTAACATGATTATATTGTGATCATGGTCTAATTAATTGATACATCTTTAATAAGAAACAAGTTATAGATAATTTTCCAATCTCCATGTTCTTTATATACAAAAGAAAGCGTATGAAGATTTATAATTTCAATAATCTAAAGATTTAAATTTAGTACCTAACAAGTAAAATAGAACTTTTTTTTATCTTATTGTTCATTTATATTTAAATAAAAAAATAAAGATAAAGATAATTGGCTAATATCATGAAATATTATCACATCCTAAATTATCTTCATAATTAAGGAGAGAAATATTAATTATGGCTGATTAACCAAGCTAGAAAATATCCAAAATCCAAAGAACACCTAACTCGTAGAAATACCCAACGAACTTCTGTAATTTGAATACATTTATGAAAAAACTTACAAAATTAGTAGATATATCCAAAAGAATTTCAAAAATTATATATTTTGCAAAAAAATTCACAAAACTTATAAAAAACTAAAAAGTTTCAAAATATTAAAAAATTTATTTAAAAAAAATCCTAGGATCCAGAATTACAAACATTTTAAATTTTTACAGAAAAGCTCCTAATTTAATAAAGCACTCAAAATTTACAAAATTTACACTGAAGGATAACCTTGAAACTTACAAAGATTTCTAAAATTTGATTGATTTCGTTCCGATATATTATCGAGATTTACAAAATTTACACTGAAGGATAACCTTGAAATTTACAAATTATTTGAGATGAGTGATGAGATAGTTAGTTACTGAAGGATAACCTCGATTCTTGGCTAAGTATGATTTAAATCATAGAAAAAGAGAAAAAAAAATTGTGTATATTTCTTCTCAATCTAATACGTCGCGGGCTTGTTCACGTTCCGATTCCCTGTATTTTGGGAAGCGGGGCGTGACAGGTTTTTTTGGTGGCCCATGCAGGTCACGGTCCCGAGTCCTCACTAGTAAGAATATAATGGACAATTTAGATACATATCATATTTCATCCATGAGACTATCTTGAGCCCTTATCCTATTTTCTTAATAGATTTCGTTCCGTCCCTGCCTTATCACTTTTTGAATCCGAAATTTCCCACTGATTCTTGTCTCGTAACTTTCCATTGTTCCTTGTTTCTTGCCTCATCTGCTTATGGATTTTGTTCCATATCTGTCCTTAGGTTCTTTCTTATTTTAATTCCGAGGGCGGAATTTGTTTTAAGGGGGGTAGAATGTAAGGACCATGAATTTTTGATACTAGTTAAAATTATTTTCTGATAGTTTAAAATATTTAATTATTATTTTTAAAAGAGTATTTGTATTTTTCTTGATTTTCTACAATTTTCTATGATTTAAAAATCTGATTATATATTTATTTAAATGATTTTGATATTTATAAATTTATTTTGTGTGGTAAACATTTCTGGAATTAATCCGTTGTGTTACCGATACTATTACGTAATATTTTAAATAATATATTGTATTATTAATTACGTATTATTTGTATAATTAGTTGTATTACTTCTATTGTTACATATTATCTGTCGTGTTAGTATAACTTGTACGTTTTACTATGTATATAATTATCCCATAATTATTTGATTTTAAATATAAGTAAATATATTTTATTTATTAATTATTCTTGTTTAATTAAACGCCCGCGCTCCTCCCCGCTGAGACCCCCTGACCGCTGCCTTGCCCACCCTCGCCCGCCTTGACCTTCGTCGCGAGCACCGCCTGAACACCGCCGTCGGCGAACGCCCAAGCCTCCTGCAGTCCAGCGCCTCCTCCACCTGGATCTGCACTGAACCCGCTGCCCCAAACCGCATGAACCACCCTCTCCTCCGCTCGCCCGCCTCCTCCTGCACCACCACCAGCCCCATCGGCCTCCCTCTCTCCCCGCTGTTCGCCGGCTCCGTCGAACCCCGACCAGCCCGACGTCACCCCCTCCAGCAGCCTCCTCTTCCATCACCTCTGACCCCGCCTTTACCTCCACCTCCGTCAGCCACCACCTCCAGTTGCTCCCCAAGCCGCCCTTCGACCACCGCTCAAACGCCCACGCCGCTACCTCTCTTGAGTCTCCTCCCCTCGTCGCTCAACCGCGAGCCCCGACGCCCAAGTTTGCTGCCAACGACCACCAACCGCAACCACCAACGCCTCTCCTTCGTCGCACGCCACCTGTTCGACGATATGCCGACGCAGTCCAGACCCACCACAGATGTCGCTTGAGATCCGTCGTACCGCGTCCGCATCGGCGCGACCGTCTCCTCGTCAGACCCCATGGTCTCGCAGGTAAGATCCCGCTCTCCCGTTTCGTAGTTTGATTATTTACATTTTTTATGAATTATTTGCATAGTTTAATTCAAATAGAAACATGCAGCTGAAATACTAACAAGCTAGATATAATCCATCACTAGAGTATAATAATCAGGAGAAAACATAAACATCTGAGTAACAATATCATACAGGTAGCCATCCTATAATCATCCACATAACAAGGTCATACTACTAGATGGAATTAATATTTAAAAATCTACAACAAGAGACGTAATACGTCGAGCGAAATAATCCAAACAAGGAAACCCTCATATATATATATACCATATGTCTTGAATTGTAAATAATTAAATATTAATCCCGATCTATGTACGAAAAGGAGTACAACCGGCCTACATCTCACAAGAATCATACTTAGCCAAGAATCGAGGTCAGGTAACTAACTATCTCATCACTCATCTCAAATAATCAACAATCTCAATATCCCTGCTCCTCAGACCCACCCCAGGCCGAAACAAGACGCTGGCGCGAGCCTGGAAAACAAATAATAATCTCGATATCACCGATTGTTGATGTATATTCCGGGCTCGCGCTGGTGAAGTTTGTGTAGTCACCGGGGTGGGTCCGAGGAGTTGTGATATTGTGATTGTGATTATTTTCCAGGCTCGCGCCAGTATCTTGTTTCGGCCTGGGGTGGGTCTGAGGTGTGCAGTGTTATCGAGATTATTAATTGTTTTCCAGGCTCGCGCCAGTGTCTTGTTTCGGCCTGGGGTGGGTCTGAGGTGAGGTGATATCGAGATTATTATTTGTTTTCCAGGCTCGCGCCAG
>NC_033797.1:142967482-142973831 GCF_001876935.1 Asparagus officinalis | reverse complement strand
GCCCGACGCCCAAGGGTTGCCCTGCCAACTACCACCAACCGCACCACCAACGCCTCTCTTTTCTCGCCGCCAACCTGTTCGACGATATGCGACGCACATCCAGACCCACCACAGATGTCGCTTGAGATCCGTCCGTTTACCGCCGTCCGCAATCGGCGACGCGCCGCGACGTCTCGCTCCTCGTCAGACTCCCATCGGTCTCGCAGGTAAATCCGCATCTGCACAAGCCGCTGGCACTATCCACGTTTTCGTAGTGCCTAGTTGATTTATTTAATTATGGAAATTATTTGCATAGTTTAATTGTGACGTATTATCTGCGTGGGTTGTTTGGTGAATTTAATATTGATTTATCATGAATGGATATGTGATAAATGATATTCCAGGACTAATTATAAGGAATTAAAAGAATTTAGTCCAAAAAAGATTCAGCAAAAGATATTTTTAGATTAATTATAATAATTTTAAAAGAATTTATTTTTGAAAATGAATTAGTTTTAGATTAATTGTTAAGCAAAATATTTAAAACGAATTATTTGAGAAAAGGATTATTTTCTGATTATGATAGCCGTGTATGATTTATAAATTCTTATTTTGATTATTTTAATATGCTATGAAAATTATTTACACATGCATTAAGTGATTGATTGATTGTTTCATGTTTCGTGGTTGACGATCATTAGGGAGTTATGACCTATAGTGACCCGTTATGAACACAGTTAGAGATCTAGACACCGTGTGTAGATTGACCTGGAATTACGAGAATTGGGATGAAGAGTCTTGAGTCCGTGTGAGCGAGTTGTGAATTAGTTGATGTATAGTTCTGGGCTTCGCGCCTGTAGAAGTTGTTAAGTCACCGGGGGGGTGGGATCGACGATGGAAGTTGTGAATATGTGATTTGTTGATTATTTCCAGGCTCAGCAATCAGCCAGTATCTGTTTTCAGGCCTGGGTGGGTCTGAGGTGTTGCGAGGTCTATCGGATTATATGTATTTACGGCTCGGCATCGCCGATAGTGTTTGGTTGTTCTCGCGCCTGGGGTGTGGTCCTGAGGTGAGCGTGATATCGAGATTATTATTTGTTTTCCAGGGCTCACGCCCAGCGCCTTTGTGGCCTGGGGTCCCTCCCAGTACGCAGGGGAACGGCCTGGGTCTGAGGAGCAGGGATTACTTGAGATTGTTAATTATTTGAGATATGAGTGTGCATGAGATAGTTAGTTACCTGACCTCAGATTCTTTGGCAAGCTATGATTCTTGTATGAGATGTAGGCGGTTGTTACTCCTTTTCGTTACATAGCTCGATTAATATTTAATTATTTACAATTCAAGACATATGGTATAGTTTATAGTGAGGGTTTCCTTGTTTCGGATTATTTCGCTCGACCGTATTACCGTCTCTTGTTGTAGATTTTAAATTTTAATTCCATATATAGTATACCTTGTTATTGTGGATGAATTAGAGATGGCTACCTGTAAATTCATTGATTAACTCAGATGTTTACTGTTCTTCTCCGATTACATATACTCTCCCAGTGATTGCGATCTATCTTCTGCTTGTAGGTGATTTTCCAGCTGCACCATGTTTCTATTTGTTTACTCGTCTTGCCACGCCGTATTCAACTGTCATTATTATTTTCCCGAGTGGAGATCTTTACCTGCGAGACCGTGGGGTCTGACGAGGGAGACGGTCGCGCCGATCGCGGCAATCGCCGTACGACGGATCTTCCCAAGCCGACCGTCCTTCCTGTGACGGACGTACTCCATCGGGTCCTGGTACTGCCCCGATCCCCCACCGTCTCCGTTTGTCATACCGTTATCGACACACACCTGTACGCACGCCCATCCCTTACGGGTGGCGTCGCGCGTGCGCACGACCTGAAAGAGAGAGGCGTTCCGGGGTTCGCGCGCATTTTTGTGGTCATCCGGTCCCGTTGAGTGACCAGCAAACTTCGTCCACAGGCGTCTGGCTGCTCCTGCTGGCTTGCAGGACGGATCCGGCGACGTGGAGGAGACTCAAGAGAGCAGCGCCCGTTGCGGCCATTTGAAGCGCGTGGTCCGAACGGTTGGCAATGAGGGTGGTGCCTGGTCCTGTCCTGTCCGCTTACCCTCCGCAACCCGGGCTACCCCATCACACGGTCCATCTTCCTCTACGATGATCCCCCTTCTCTTCTCGCAACTCGGACTCCACATGCCATCCTCAGTCTTGTGGTCCGCCCACCTTGCTGACGTGGACCAGCGCTGGAGGTACAAGGCTGGTTCCTCGTACCTGCTTGAGGGGGTCAGACCTGGTGATGGAAGAGGAGGCTGCTGGATCGGGGGGTGAGTCGGGCCTGGTCGGTGCGCTTCGACGGAGCCGAGCGGGTGGGTGTGTTGTACTACCCCTCCTGCTATTCCCGTCGCAGCGGGCGAGAGAGGGAGAGGGACTCTTGGATCTGGGGCTCCGGTGGTGTCTCTGCAGGAGAGGCGGTGGACCAGACCGGTTTGAGGGAGAGGGTGGTATTCATTGCAGCTTTCTGGTCTTCGGCAGCGGTCGTTCAGTGCAGATCCAGGTGGAGGAGCGCTGGACTGCAGGAGCTTGGGCGTTCGCCGGGGCGCGCGTGTTTGCAGGCGGTCTCGCGGCGCAGGTCAGGCTGGGCGAGGCTGGCTACAGGAGCGAGTCGGTGGCCTTAGTGTGTTGTCGGAGTTGAGCAGGGTCGTGGACAGGGTTTGGGTTGGGCGGACGCAAAAACAGAGACGAAGAAGCCAGAATGTACAGTGGCGGGGTTTTGTTGGTTTCGTGAACAGGAGAGAGGAAACAAAGAAAATGTATATATATATATATAAGGGAAATTAGGGTTTGGTATTTAAATAACAAAAATAATTAAAATAAAATAGTTACGGGTATTTAAAAATTAAACTAATTACATAATAATTATCTACAAATAAAAACGTACATGTTGTGATATTACAACAGTTGATACGAAATAGTTGAAATATACCCATATTGTACAATTAAACAAGAATAATTAATAAATAAAATATATTTACTTATATTTAAAATTAAATAATTATGGGATAATTATATACATAGTAAAACGTACAAGTTATACTAACACGACAAATAATATGTAACAATAGAAGTAATACAACTAATTATACAAATAATACGTAATTAATAATACAATATATTATTTAAAATATTACGTAATAGTATCGGTAACACAACGGATTAATTCCAGAAATGTTTACCACACAAAATAAATTTATAAATATCAAAATCATTTAAATAAATATATAATCAGATTTTTAAATCATAGAAAATTGTAGAAAATCAAGAAAAATACAAATACTCTTTTAAAAATAATAATTAAATATTTTAAACTATCAGAAAATAATTTTAACTAGTATCAAAAATTCATGGTCCTTACAATTTATAAAAAGAATCTTAGAGCTTCATAAAATTTGGTCGAGTAGGGTGAATCCGAATGGCAAGAAAATATCATGAATGTGATGAAGTAAGCTCAAGAAAGAATAACATTTGAATTTAGAACTCATTTATGATCATTATCCGCACAATAACTTCTACAACAAGGGCAAATATGTGTTTCTTTTACATGTACTATAACACTTCCTCAATCACCATTTATTCATAAATTACATACATTAACACATATATATTGTTGTCACTTAATTAAAACAATTTACTGAGGTAATGACCACAACAACAGCTAGGAATTTGTTAAATGTCCGTCAATCCCGGTTCACATGGATTCGACATATTATTTCTATTCTTTTCACTTTTAAATTTATGTATTGTTATTATATGTAAATACTCAAAATTTCTTAAACTCTTCTAAATTTAATTTAATTTTTTCCCCATTAATTTTCTCCTCTTTCCGCCTATAAGGGCCCGTTTGGATGGGGTATTTTCCCCCAAAATTAGGAGGAAAGCTACCAAAATGGCAGCTTTTTGACAGCTTTCCCCCAAAATCGCCTTTTTAAGAAGCGATTTTGGGGGAAAGCTGCCAAAAAGCTGTCATTTGCTTCTTAAAAAGGCGATTTTGGGGGAAAGCTGTCAAAAAGCTGCCATTTTGGTAGCTTTCCTCCTAATTTTGGGGGAAAATACCGCATCCAAACGGGTCCTAAGGGGGGGTTATTGGTTGAGATATTTTGGGGGATAAGGGGATAATTTTGGGGATTCTATTTCATAGTGTTATTCATTGGGACAATGGAACAAGGATAATACATTTTTGTATTATTGGTTTTTTGGAACACTAGTGAGATAATTATACCACTTGGGATAAAACCATCTCACTTATATACAAAAATTTTGTCCTAATAGTAAAAATTTACCTCATCATTCATATTGGAACAATGTTGTTCCACTTTGAAGGCAATTGGGATAATTTTAAAATATTTTTGTATTACTTCTCAATTACAATTGGATTTCCGATTACAAAAGAGAAGAGAATGATCAGGATTCTCTCCTTTGTTTAATTATGGGTTCTTCTTGGTAGCGATGAGATGTCTCCCTCGATTGTTCGCGTCGAGTTTGCTTCTCGTTGACGATCCGATCGTCTTGACTCCCTGGAACAACTGTATTGTCTGGTTGATAACTCTTGACGAGTTTCGTGATTCAGAACAAGTAACAAACTCTAATGATAGAGTTGTTTGAACCGAAAATAATTTGGTTAATAAGCCAAATATCGACGGTTTAGAGTTCCTCCGTTTGTTGATTTCCCAGACTGTGTAAGGAGTCAATCCTCCTTTTCTGATTCTAGAAGATCTGATCGAAAGATCTTCTCCAAAATCAAACCTCGCCTGGAAGATCCCCTCAACAAAAATCCGCCCCTGATCTGATTATCCAAAACCCGATCCTTTAGCAGCGATTGGAGCTGCGTTGGGCACTGCGTTCGAGCTGTGCTTGGCAGCGATTGGAGCTGCGTCCGAGCTGTGCTTGGCAGCGATTGGAGCTGTGTTCGAGCTGTTAATTATTATAGTATTTAGATTTCTCTGTCTTTATATATGGATGACACCAATGACCAGTAAAGAAGGTCTTATTCAGGCCATTTGTGACAATTGAGGCATCTCAATAATGCTCTATCAACTGCAGGTCATGATCTCCACTGAGTGTGTCGAATATCATTACACTGCTCATCAGTACCTCTAATGGTTGCTAATATAATATTAGTCATGTTGTTGTCGCAGCCATCAAGATCAATCATCTCACATAAGAAGCTGCATTCGTGTTTATAGCTGTTGAAGCGGCGTAGGTGATTGAATCGGTGTAGTGTCTTGATGATGATACGCGGGGAGGACTTCCACGTCTTGGTTTGAAGAGATCGTCGATTTGTAATCCTTTCTGTCAGAGTATTGCTAAAGACTGTCGTTTTGTAATCTTTGCTTTAACTCTTTGACATGTGAAAATCTTCGAATTGTAGCCTTCTGGAAGTCGTCAGATTGTAACTTCCATCATCAGTGTTCGATGGAGACTCAGCTATCCATTGTGATTTTTAGACAGCCTACAGAACCCCCTCCAAAGTTTTCGAAAGTTCGCGGTTGACTGGGACGAATTTTCGGAATACTTTGGATCCCAAAACTTTGCTGATTAAATGTATTCCAGCGTAGACTGAGTAGAGCCTCTCAGGGTTTTAGGCAAATTTTGTCGACACCCTCCTTCTTGTTTGCTTTGTCAATAATGGCTTGGACCTCAGCTTGCATGAACAGACTTTCATCCCCAGCTTAGTCAGGAGGACAGCTTCGAAAGACTCTTCTCGATCAGCTTGTCTAGGGTAGAATGATCTCAGCAGTCTGATTATTGCTTGGTATATATATATATATATATATATACACACACACACACACACACACACACATAGAAACCAATAAAATGTGTGTGTGTGTATGATATTGAGCTTAAAGTATTAAACACGCATAATATAAACCTAAACTAAATTACCCAATCTATCTTGATCTTCAATAAGCTCGACTTAGTAACCTTTGCGGATGAGCTTGATCTTGAATATGACTTTAAGTGTAAATGGCTTCATATTGACTATTTCCACCAACCTCCATTTGATATAATCGTTATGACGTAATTCTATCCAACCTCCAACACATTGTTTGACTAGAATAAATACGAAAACACAAACACTATACAAACAATATTAGTTATAAATTATTTGTTAAAACATTATCAAAACAAAAGGCCAACAGATAGGATCATCATGAGGTGTCTCAACACCCTTCAGGTAGGCATTACTAAAGGAGATGGGTTCTTTTGCTCTCGGCTTCTTGTCACACATGTTGACCCATAACGCTCGTTTAGCATACCTCTTCCGACCATTGTTGGACGACCCTCCAACTGTGGGGCTG
>NC_033797.1:142935483-142966482 GCF_001876935.1 Asparagus officinalis | reverse complement strand
CTCTCATCAAATGTTGTCATGAAACCCAATACCTACAAGCATAGGATTTCATGAATTTGCTGACAAAATATTACACTGATATACGCTAATTTTAACAAATATTAATTGAGCATCTATAATACAATATTAACTACCTTCTCCACAGGGTTAACTATCCAGCCTCGAATTATTGAACTGGTCCTGCCGATGTAGCGGCTTCATATGCTATTAATGTATCTGATGAGCATAGCACCATGGACTGTAAAGACCCGAGGGTGGAAATAGAATTTTCCATTTTACCACAGATGTATTACCTACAGCTTTCTCTCCTCGGATAATCTTCAAGACTCCACTTGGACAGTCAATCCACCTTGGAGCACAACTGCTTGAAAAACCGTAACTATTTCTATTACCACCGATCGCGAGTTCCTTTCTCAGGCATGTCGCGCAACGTCAACCGGCACGAAGTTGATGCAATAAGATATGATGGTCATGTGGTCTTGAGCTCCCAAAATTTTCCTGTTCCTCAATTATGCCACATTTGCTGAAATGTTTAAGCATTAGAGCCATCCGTCGTGTCTTCACGGACTTTAGAAATAAACACATATTATGGATTACTCATCTTGCGAGACCAGTGTGTAGACACGAGAGCGCTGGAGCTACCAAAGAAAACTTTCGCTCACCTTATCTATAGCTTGCTAGTTCGGGAAGAGATTGTATACAAATTCTGCCATAGGTCTCTCGGGACGTGCCCTTAAGTCATCTTTTGATTTATTCTCCCGTCCTGCAACAAAGTGTTTCAAGAGCAATTCTCGCATATGTGTCTTTCTCGCATGTTGCTGACATCCACAGTTGTGACGTATTAAAACTTCTCCAATTAAGGAATATGACGACCTCTCAAAATCAATACAAATTCTACCTGTATTACGAGGAAATTTGATAAAAATTATGCCTGAATTTTGACCATCCATGCACAGAAGTTCGAGTACCCTTAGAGGGACACGCACATGTGCGCACGTTGGACAAGTGCGAGTTTATTTCGCCTTCCATTTTTGCTTACCCTTTCCCCTTCCCTTCCAATTTTTGCCTTCAATATTTTTCTCCTACGCCCAAAGAATGGGTTTCTTTGGTTGAATTCTCTTCGAGGAGAATGATATTCGGATTCTCCCCTTTGTTTTAATATCGTTTCCAAATTAATTTTTTGAGGTAGAGCGACTGTAGAAGCTCAAATATTTCTCTCCCGGTTCAGCCGTTGTGGGCCGGCTGCTAGATTTGCGTCGGAACCCTCACTAACTTTCTGAACTTGTGCCCTGTAGGCTAACCATCTTCTGTGTTGCAATAACAGAACTTGCGGCTGTATTTCAGGAACTTTCCCTTCATAATCTGACATGCACAACCGGACAGCAATCTGACCTTCGCTCGACCATCCAGACAAGTTAGCATATGCTGCGAAAGTCATTAATTGTCCACATGACATTGCACGCGATACGGAAAGCCTCCTTACCATAAGCATCGTAAGTGCTGAGCCTTCATCCAGAGAAGCTTCAAGTCATCAATTAATGGTTGGAGGAAAACATCAATGTCATTTCCAGGAGAATATCTTCCAGGATCAAGAGTGACGTATCATGATGGCTGCTTCATGCACATCGACGGCCGACAGGTTGTACGGTGTGAGCAACACTGCAGGTAGACCAAGCGAGAGCTTCTTATTTCCAAACGGATTAAATCGTCGCCTAGCAAGCCCCAGCCTAATATTCCGAGACTCCTTACCAAAGTCAGGGTATATACGATCGATGTGCTTCCATGCCTCACCATCAGCAGGATGTCTCAATTTCCCGTCATCTTTACGATCGGTCGAATGCCATCGCATATTCTCAGCCAGCTCGGCAGACATATAAAACATCTGCAGCCTAGGAATAATAGGAAAATATCGGAGAACATTCACAGGGATTCTGCTCTGTTTATTGGATGATATGCCTTCAGATGTGCCTGTATGTTTTTTCCAGCGTGATACATGACACGTCGGACATTCCTCTAGACCTTCATTACCCTTATTGTACAAGATGCAGTCATTAGGACAGGCGTCTATCTTTTTGTAATCAAGACCCAGGGTATCAACAATCTTGTGAGCTTCATAATAAGTTGTGGGGATGCTCTTCTCGCCGCCTGGAATGACTTTCCTGAGCAAGTCTAATAACATATCGAAATGTGTAACAGCCATCCCACTGAGTGTTTGGATATGAAGAAGCCTCAGCATAAAAGAAAGCCTTGTGAACTCGGTGCAACCCTCGTATAACGGTGACTCGTTTTCTTCAACAAGTCTCATCAATCTAGCTACATCTTGAAACATATCAGTAGTGTTAACATCACTCGAAGACGGCACGGTAAGAATATCTTCTAACATATCAGTTGTGTCAATTGTCGGATTGTCGACATCAGTAAACTCTTCCTCTAATTGCATCACCGGGACGCCTTCACCGTGATGACTCCAAAATACATAAGAGCTATCAAATCCATTGATTGACAGATGGAAACTTACGTCACTCCTAGTGAGCATTTTATCATTCCTATAATTCTTGCAAGGACAAAAAATCAACCCGCTGAGTGACCGTAGAGGGTTAGTGTCAGAGTAGGCTAAGAAAGCTTCCATCCCATCCTTGTATCGAGTGTCTAGATGCCTTCGATCACGTGGTATGCCCATGAACGATTTGTCAGGAATTGTTCGCATCTAGAATTTAAAAATTAATGGAAGTGAGCATATCCCTACATATATCATTTTAAGTTATAGGACAAGTGTGTGTGATCGGCTGTCAGAGGAAGGCTTCTATCCCATTAGGTATGTAAACGTAGCGTGTATATGTATTTACGTGTGTTCAAGTGTACTTTTATTTCGTCAAAATTTCGGCAGCACCTACCCGCTGTACTTAATCGGATCCGGATCCTCTACTAATGAGAGGGTTCCTAATATCTCCTAATGAGATCTTGGCCTTTGATTTATCAATCAAAGGCCAAGATCTCCTCATGCACAAAAGTAGGCGGGAGATAAGGATAAGATATTGGCCTTTGATTTATCAATCAAAGGCCAAGATCTCCTCATGCACAAAAGTAGGCGGGAGATAAGAATAAGATATTGGCCTTTGATTTATCAATCAAAGGCCAAGATTACCCCCACACTCACCCTCACATAACCCTAACCCTCATCTAACCCTAACCCTCACCCCTACGCTCACACTCACCTAACCATAACCTTCACCCCTAAACCTCACCTTCACCATCCCCTAACCCTAAACCTAAACCTAACCCTCACCCTCAACCTCAACCTCACCCCCACCCCCACCCTAACCCTAACCCTAACCCTAACCCTCAGCATCACCCCCACCCTCACCCCTACACCAACCCTAACCCTAACCCTCAACCTCACCATCACCCCCACACTCACCATTTTGTTCATTTCCATGCCATTTTCTAACGAAACTAGCCTACGCATAAAGCCTAGGGCTGTTAACCATGAATAGCAGCTCACAAGGGTAGATGGCTTTGGCCAACGCTGGATAGTTGTGTGACTTTCATCATCAAAATCATTTTCATGATCACCAACAGCTGGAAGCACAACATGCAGCTTGTGCGTACCTCTCAGAACTAGAAAGGGCAGTGTACAGGTTTAATGATGAAAGCAAAAATAAAATTGGTAACATAGGCTGTCACATCATTGCATTTTTCGTATAAATGCCCATGACTTTCACCATGAAATCAAATAATATTGGTAACATAGACTGTCACATCATTGCATTTTTCGTATAGATGCCCATGACTTTCACCATGAAATCAAATAATATTGGTAACATAGGCTGTCACATCATTGCATTTTTTGTATAGATGCCCATGACTTTCACCATGAAATCAAATGGCTAGCTCACAGAATTGAGAAATATGGAATGCAATTATTCCTTCATGCGTTTCGTATGCAACACAACAAACGGCTAGCTGTCAACATGCACACAAACAGGTACTTGATTAACGTTTTGACCTCTCATAGATAACAGTTTGCATCAAGTATGAAATCAGCTGGAAGAATAGATTGAGTAGAACAACACGCAGAGATGCATTGAATGCGATAGTAAGTTACAGGCATCAGGGAGCACCTGAGACAGAGAAAACCCATGTAGAACATAAAATAAGACATCTCTCCAATATGAAGGGGTTGGTGAACACTGACGGGAACAAGACATTCTATTAAATTATGTCAAAAGCTCTATAATTTATAATTCGGATCAGCTAAAGGCTCGAAATCCACAGTTCACATTATGAATAGGTTGGTAGAGAAAAGAAAAGTACCGTGCATCCCCACAAAAAAAAATATCTAACAAGGTGACCCAAGCATAACAGAGCTTTTGGAACTTTACTGCAACACTAGAATAAATAACTCCCAACCTAATAACTCTCATCATGCACAAATTGCACTTAAAATAGTATAAAGAATCAATTAACAAGGCAGCAAGATTTAGCATTGTAATAAGTAGCTTACTCTATGAACCCAAAGTTTAGTAGCAAGATTTACAACTGTAATAAATAACACTACACCGAATTTAGTTTAGGGGGGTAAAAAACATGACACGCACCATCACAAGAAAACGATATAGGACTTATTCTGCAAATAGGAAGCATGAAAAATTCATAAACCGGTTTTTGGTAGGCCATAACTAAATTAAAATACTTCCCCTGAGAGCATATTTTCCATAATACATACACGATTACGTCTTGCACCATGAAATCGACCATGAAATCAAGCTTTCAATCAGAGCAAGAACATAGCACGCAATGCATATCTATGCCCCACCCCACCCCCACCCCACCCCCCCAAAAAAAAGAAAAAAAAAGAAAAGGAAAAAAACAAAGGATGATACTAGATGCACAAACAGTTATATATTTTTAGATCTCTTACGCATTAACAGATGTGTGTTCGGCATAAAATGTTCACGGGCACGTATTGCCTCAAAACATACAGAGATGTGTATAGAAGACAGTAGCATGTATGCTACTGGCACAAGGAACATCCAAAGGAAAGAAAACTCTTGAATTCTATAATACTTCCCATCATAACCTTGGTAACAAAACACAAGGGTACAATACATCCTTGATTCCTAAGAATCTGAAAACCTCCTGTATCCTAGTGGATGATAAAAGTATATCTAATGCGTCAAAAGCCCATAATCTTCTTTAGTTAAGTGGATACAAAAGAGTAATACAACCCCACTACCCACGCATAACAAACACTTTTGGAAGCTCCCTGCAGCCTTTTCAAGTATAATAATCCCTAAACCAATAATTATCATCTCCATTAAAACTCAAAAATGTTAAAAAGTAATGATAATCAGCCAAATCCTTCTACTATCTTGTACCAAAATTTGAAAGTGACATTTTCATGAAAAAAAAATCAAAAATTCAAAAAGCCACCGACTGAAGAAGATGAGGAAGATGTGAATAAAAGTGGAAGTGAAATATGATCAACCTTTAAGGACTCCTCACTTCATTATGAGAATAATTTTCATTATTGTTCCACTTTCAAGACCTCTAGTTTCATTATCTCTTTGAAAAAGACCGGACACTTAAAAAATTGCTTTTAAAAAGATAGTATGATAGGTATTCAGATCAGGTAAATTAGCATGCATTGATTATTCTAAAAACTTATGACTATTAAATTCACACCAATGAGGGAGGAGAACAAGTGCAACTTTCAGCATGTTCCTTGACCAATATTTTCTTATGCTTTTACATAGAGAGGTATGAAGTATCAGCTACCCACTTTGCAAGGCCTGCAAGTAGTTTGAAGTCTCTGAGAATCAAAGTGGATGGTTTAAAATTACCAGATGATCTTGATTGAAAGTAGAATCTGAGCTTTTGCTCCCAGCCAACAATCCGAATGCAAGGAAATACCGTTACAAAATCAGTCAGTCCAAACCGCAACTCCAGAAAGGGTTGACCACTAGCTCATCATCAGATAAATGTTATAGTACTTCAAGGATGTGAAATATATAAGACGACTAACCATAGAAAATTTTCATTTAGCTTGGAACTGTAGTGGAAAATTGAGCATCTCCTGTAGACCTCTAAAAACTTCAATTTCCTAAAAGCCATCAGAATGCAGCAACCTCCTGTATGTAAAACTACAAAGTAGAGCCCATTCTAAAACCATTAGTAGTTAACCCCTAAACAGAATATTTTAAAAATAACCCGAAGCATTGTAGCAAGAGTATCATTTACTCCATATGATGCTAAGTCAGAAAGTAGAATATGTTTATTTTTTACAGCTTCGCAAAGTTTCTAATGATCATTCATAGATAGGAGAGATCAGTAAGTTTTGGGCCTACAGATAAAATCACACATTATGAGTCGTTTGTGCCAACCTAGGTTACATGGGTACTTCTATCATGAAGTTATACTGTGCTCGCCTGGCGTCACCTCAGTCGGCACTCTAATGGATACTGCACCATCTGGACTCTGTGGAGCTGCATCAATCTCCACCACCTGCGATATCTCCTCTGTCGGGTCGCTCTCTACCTGATGAGAGTTGGGAAGTTTCAAGATAGAAGCCTCATCGAATGTGACGTCCCTACTCAGCACAATCTTCTTATCAACTGGATCCCAAAGCTTGTATCCCTTGACACCACGCTTGAATCCTACAAATATGGCCTTCCTAACTCGAGGTTCCAACTTATCAGTTTTAACATGATAATATGCAGGGCAACCAAATACCTTAAGCTGGTCATAGTCATGTGCTGTCTCTCCCGACCACATCTCCATATGGATCTTCCCCTCAATCGCAGATGAAGGCAGCCTATTAATGAGGTGGCTCGCATAAAAAAGTGCCTCAGCCCAAAAGATCTTCTCCAAACCACTATGCGCCAATAAACATCGAATCTTCTCCAGCAAAGATCGATTTAACCTCTCCGCCACCCCATTCTGCTGCGGTGTATGACTAACTGTGAAGTGCATCTCTATGCCCTCATCTCGACATAGCTGCTAAAAGGGGTCTGAAGTATACTCGCCGCCGTTATCGGATCGTAACGTCTTGATCTTTCTCTCAGTCTGCAGTTGTAATCTCTTCTTCCACTCCACAAACAAATCTAGGACTTCACTCTTATGCTTCATGGTGTACACCCAACATCGCCTAGAATAGTCATCAACGAACGTAACGAACCAATGTCGACCACCAAGTGATGCCGTCTTGGTGGGACCCCAAACATCTGTGTGCACGTAGTCCAAGATGCCCCTCGTCCTATGAATGGCCGTCCCGAACTTCACATTTGTCTTCTTGCCAAGTACACAGTGCTCACAGAATTCTACTTTACCACTCTTGGCTCCCTTCAGTAGCCCCTGCTTGCAAATGCCTGCAGTGACTTTTTACCTGTGTGCTCTAGCCTGTAATGCCAAAGTCTGCTCATGTCCGCCTCTGAAATAGCCGAAGCAACCTGGCCAATCTCGGTGCTCCCCTTCAGATAGTATAAATTATGACTGCGGACTCCCTTCATCACCACCAAAGATCCCTTAGTAACCTTCGCTACAGCATCCTCAAAGGTCACCATGAATCTCTTCGCCTCCAAAGCTCCAACTGAGATAAGATTCTTCTTCAGTTGAGGAACGAATCTCACCTCCTTCAACTCACGGACTACTCCATCGTGCATCCGAATCCTCACAGTACCTATCCCACAAATGCCACATGATTGATCATTTCCCATGACAACAACACCCCCGTCGAGTCTCTCAAATGATGAAAACCAATCTCGCCTAGGAGTCACATGATAAGTAGCGCCAGAATCAATCATCCAATCCGATGCATCCAAATGGTTCACCTCCGGAGTAATCAAAAGAGAAAAGCTCGAATCATCGGAATCATCGCCTTTCGCAACATTCACCTCATTTCCTTGAGCTTCGGACAGTCTCTCTTCCAATGTCCATGTTCCTTGCAGAATACACATTGGTTCTTTGCTAATTGGTGGCGGCTTCTTGACTTTGACCTTCCTCTATTACCACCTTTCGGATATGGGCTTCTACCTCTCGTCGACAAGGCATCTCATGAAGTACTAGCGCGGGAAGTCTCATTATCCTTCCTCCTTAAATCGTAGTTCATCAATGCGTTAGTCACTTCACTATAAGTGATAGAAGATCTCCCGTTCAGCAACGTAAGCACGAAGGTATCATACTCCTCATCCGGTAAGGAGCCCAAAAGAATAATAGCCTTGTACTCATCCGTGATCTTCTCATCCACGTTCGCCAAGTCCGACAACAATTTAGTGTAGTTGTTCACATGAGCCGCAAGCGATGTGCCTCGGGACATCTGGAATCTGAATAACCTACGCAGCAAATGCAACCTGTTCTCAACACTCTTCGTAAGATACTTATTGTTGAGAATTTCCCACATCTTCATCGCAGACGTTACCCCAATCACATCATACTTCAGCTCCTGTTCCAAACAGGACCTGATCACCCCATAAGCGTTCCTATTCATCTTTTCTCATACCGACTCTTCATATTTAGGTGGCCTCACATCGACCGTGATGGTCTCCTCCAAATTTTGAGCATTGAGCGCATCCTGTACGTCGCTCATCCACAAACCAAAATTGATTTTGCCGTCATATTTCACTACACTAATCTTAGTGTTCTGAAAACCCACTTGAACTGTGCCGATCATCTTGCTGCTTTCACTAACTTCTTCACCCATAATCACAAACCACTTGAACTGTGCCGATCATCTTGCTGCTTTCACTAACTTCTTCACCCATAATCACAAATTCCAAATTACAATGAAAGATTCAAACTTTGAAAGGAATAAGAAATTACCCAACTGAACCCTAGATTGGATTCCAAATAGAACTCTTAACCACACGAGGAAAGCGAGATCTTCAACGGTAACTTCAAACCCTAACTCCACCAAAGCCTAGAACTCCAAGAACCAAGCTTCCAACTGAATCTTCCTCCACCTAATCCAAAACCCTAGATCTGAAATCTGAGCTCTGATACCACTTGTCGCGCGCCTATGCGGAAGCGTTGCACGCACACACAACGAACTTGAGATCACGGAAGAAGAAAGCCACACACTTGCACAAACCAAGCCAATTACGACAAATCAAACCAAACACAGAGATATACGTGGTTCGGCAATTGCCTACGTCCACGGGGAGAGGATGAGAAGATTTCACTATATGGAGGAGAAATACAAAGGATTACAACTCACAAAATCACTCAAATATAACTCTAACCATACTAGGAATTCTAAACCAAAAGCCAAATCAAATTAGGAATCCTAATAACATATTACCAAAATAGATTAGGAATCCTAATAACCTCATGTTACCAAAATAGATTAGGAATCTGCTATCCAACACATGCACTCCTCAGCTCATGTGAATGTGGTCCCCCATTTGAATGAATGGAGAGAATTGTGTCACCTCACTACCAAGCACAAAATTTGTGCTTGGTGCCAAGTATACCCATATTTCTCTCTCTCTCTCTCTCTCTCTCTATATAGTATATTATATTATTATATATAATAATATATCTATTATATAAGTATTACTTATTATATATATATATATATTATATATATTATATTAGATAGTGAAGAAAGTGTGAAACTGTGAGGTGAACTGGCAGCGTATGGAAAATTTACTACGGTCGCAAGTGTATTGACATGTTGACCAACCACACGATGTGACGTAGTAGGGGGTAATTCCGACCTCGTGCAGGTAGGAAATTACCTACGCTGCCAGGCTTCGCTCCGTTTCTTTATTCTATATATATATCTATATATATTATCTTTGATATTATAATATATCATAATATATCATATATATTATATATATCTATTGATATATATGAGTATAAGTATATTTTATTAAGGTAGTATACTAATTAATATTATATACATAATTTATACTCATTATATCTTAAGTATAAATTATACATACCTATACTTAAATTCTCGCATAGATAGCATAGGTTTACATTTACCTAATTGGGGCCGTTTACAAACTACGTGATTCCATTCAAGTTGAAGTTTAGTATCTTATTATTGTTCGTTGAAATAGAAGTGAGGGTTTTTGCTGATTTGCCTCAACTCGAGCACTCCATAGAGCAATCTTACTTGAGAGTTTTTTTAATTTTATGTTTTTATTTCTTTATTTTTTTGAAACGGGCATATTATGTTTTGATATAGCAGCCTTCATCAGTCAAATCGCCACACATTTTTAACCATGGCTCGATGTTCGTTCTAAAAGGTCTTTATGGATGATCCTTGTTCAGCATATGCCATTCTATATAACTATATATACTATATATAGTATATATATATATTATATATATATGTAATTATATATATACTATATTATATAATTATATATTGAACATTCTTAGTCAAAATGACAATTAATGAAGCGAATAACCATTGGTTATAACTTGCTAGTATCACTCCTCGCAATGAGAAAAATCTATAATGGAAACATAAAGAGGTAAAAGTATTTAAGCAGTTAAGGGTCTGCTCATAAATAAATTTATGACAACTTATAATAACTCAAGTTTAAGCTTTTGTACCAAACGAGACCTAGAGAGATTAATATGTTTTTGGATTCTCTCGCTGCTTGAACCCCCGGCAATATACCCGGACCCCGCCATGCCCGCCCGACCCCCCACCCCCCCAGCCCCCCCCCCCCACCCCCCCCCCCCCCCCACCTCCCTGTTAGATATCCAATAGCTTTATCAATTCTCATGGAACCACTTGGATTGATTCGCAATTCAGCAATTGTGCCGTCTCTTAGTTTTAGGCAAGACTCGCTGCGTTCTATTCTGAACCGAAACGGTATCATAGAAATCGCACGGGAGCCTGAAGTGGCCGACCAGATAGAATAATTCCAGGCTCATATATCCTATATATTAATATATTATTATGAATAATTCCAGCTCATGATGATATGATATTATATATATTACTATAGTATATTATATATTATTTGGTTATATATATAGTATTACATATATATATATATTAATATTGTAATTCCTATTTTATACTATAATTTATATATATATGAGGACATTAAGAGTTGATATAAGTACGTGAGCTTTTGGGTCGCTGAAAGGCGCGCTGGTCTATCGTATCATCTTTTAGAGGGAGAGAGAGCAAGTCAAAGTTTTCTCGTGAGTCCACAGTTGAAGCTAGATAAAACAAAACGTCTTTGTTTTGTGGTCAATTAATGGACCAATATGGATTTAAGTGGAACAACACAGGGGAGCAAACGGTTTGGATACTGTGTGAATACGATGCTTATCATATCTATATCCGCTTACCAATCGCCGATAAGGATATGTTTTTTGTAAGAAAAACTCGTAGCAATATCCGCTAAAATCGGATACATATACAGATATAGATGCGGATACACATCTAGATACAAAACGGATATGAGAAAACCACACAATATATTGTAAAGAACATAGTTCATATGATGTAAGAGAGTTGATTAATGTGTTTGTTATTGGAAAAAAGCTAATATTAGATCTCTTGAGCATCGAAATTAACCTCAAATCCATTAATCCAAGGATTGAAACAATTGCAATTGTAGGACCAACATATATTCAGATATTCCGTCATACGGATCTGGATATTTCACTACATATCCGTATTTATAACCATATTCTATCGGATATAGATATTAGTAACCATATCCGCATCCTAACAATACACGGATACAGATAAATCCTCGGATATGGATACGGTTTTGCAACCCTACTACTATACTTAACACAAACACAAAAGAAAGACATTAATCCAAAAAACAGGGGCAATTTTAGACTTCATTGGTCAAAAAAAATATATTCAAGGGGCATAATTTTCCCCATAAAGGACTATAGCACTAAAACTTGCTATCTATATATATATGTATTTATACTTCTCACTTCCCGCATAAGCTCACAATTAAAAATTGATCCGAAGCATGTACATATCAATAATACTCAGATCAATATTTAAGTACAAAAGCAGCATGGCTTAATCGATAAATTTAAAAATGTGCAAAATTGGCACATTCCTATAAAGATATTCTCAGTATCCTGTCCACTTTCCTCTATAAATACCGGTCACGCTCCCCTCTACCCTCTCTCACCAAACTCTTCCTCTCTTTCTCCCTTCCCTCTTCTGAATCTATCCAAAGGTAAATTTTCCAGCGCATGGCAGTTTGCTTGCAGTCTAATGTGGCTTCTGATCTCTGCATCGGAAAACCATCGCTGAGATCGATACCGATCACCGCGAGCGTCGGCGAAGCGTTGGTGGCGCTGAGGGAATGGGGAGAGGCTAAGCTTGGAGTCGCGTTAGGTGAGAAGAAGAGCAAGGACAAGGCAGGAGGCATCGTAGGAGATATTTGTATGGTTGATGTGTTATGCTATTTATGTTCTCAGCAGAACATCAAGTGCCCTGTTTCTGCTCTTCAGAACCCCGTTTCAGTTCTCCTGTCGAAAGGCGATGGAGTCGTTAGAGCCATCGATCCAGATTCGAGGTATGAATTTTACATAATTATCGTGGATTATTTAGAATTTTTTTGCAGGAAACTGCTATAAACTCGTCACAAACTTAAAGAGTCTGCAAAATCTTTAGCATTTTCTCTAATGAAAATAGCTTAACATTTCCTTTAAAATACTCTACAGTGAATTTTGTAGAATTTCTGTTAACTATTGTGATTTTGTTTTTCTTTTTGCAGTATATTGGATGTTCTGGACGTCATTCTTGATGAGAATGTGCAGGCCTCCATGCTTCACTATCGACGCCTCTTTTGCCTTCCAGAAGCAAAAGCATCAAGAATTCAGCTGGCTAACGCAAGAGGACCTGCTCCGTTTCTTCCTCAACAACATTTCCTCTTCTCCTCCATCGCCCCCTCTCCGTCGCCGACGCCGCCTCGCTGCGCCGACGTCCTCTCCATCCACCACGTCGCTCCGGCGACCTCGCCCTCCCCCTCCTCCGCTCGCCCTCCTTGACGGCAGGCTCCGTCGCGTCGTCACCGACGACAGGAAACTCATCGGCGACATCCCCCCGTCGATCCTCTCCGGCCTGTTTTCTGACGACACGGTCGCCCCCGCCGTGGCATCTCTCTCCGTTGCCGAGCTCATGGCCTACATCGACGACTGCTGCAGCCACAGGTCAGCGTCAGAGCCTGCCCTGCAGCGCGTCAAGGCCAGACTGCAGGAGGAGGGGCTAACAGGAATGTTGGGGTTCTTGGAGGGAAATGAAGTTACGTTTCCAATGTCTCCGTCATCGTCGGATGACGACGAGTCGGTCAAGAAATCGAGGAAGCCGAGAAGGATGAGGTCAGGGAGCTACATGGGGAGGAGGTCGGAGGAGGTGGCTGTGTGTTATGAGGAGAGCTCGCTGGTGGCGGTGATGGTGCAGGCGCTGGCGCATAGAGTGAACTATGTGTGGGTTGTTGATGATGAAGAGGAGTTCGGGCTTGTTGGGATTGTCACGTTTCAGGATATGTTGAGGGTGTTCAGGGAGCAGATTCAGTGAACCACCCCAACTTTTTTGGTGTTAATTTTGTGTCAATAGTTTTGGCCTCTGTTTGTTTGTTCCATCCCCCCGATCTTTTTTCTTTTCTTTTTTTTTTTTTTTTGTTGGACCATGAAAAGTTGCAAAATGTTTCATTATTCCCTCTAAGAAGAAATTTGCTTCTTGGCATTGTATCTTTGTGCCTTCTCCTCCTATGTGACAGACGGTGCCGTCATTCTTGACTGTGAAGTTTGGTACATGGAATACAAAACAGTAAAAAAAAAATTGGCTGAATTCAAGTGCAAACTAAACTGTGTGTACGAAATTATACTCTCCAACATTTACAGCATCACAAAAGCAGTAATATTCCAAAATAACTTGATACTGTTAAGCTTATGACTTCTTCTTGTTAAATATGTAACAAAAGAAAAACATTGTTACTTGCATCCACGTCCTAATATGGAGAGTTATAGACAATTATTATTCCTGAAATATTTTTATTAAAATTGTTTCTTCAGTTTTCCAGTGTGATGTACATGTTTTCCTATGTGTTGCATCATCATCCCGCATCAAATTATCAAAATCTAACGATTGTCTCATAATTATGTCACTTTACCTTCTCGCTCTCTCCTCTTATCTTTCCCAATCCCACAACCATTCAGCTGATTCCGTGCATTGCACAGGGAACAAACTAGTATAACATAATCCTAGTACAAACACATACACATGCTTTCGGTGAAGCATGAAAAAGGCGGTAGTGTTACTCCTCTCATGCACGCTTCGTTTTTGCTGATATTATGGACTTCTGTTGCGAACAAACACCCCTCACAGGATTCATGCTACCAGGGTTCCATACATACGAACACAATAGATCTCCCATACGTAACTCAAACCCCCTCCCAATACCATGAAACTGAGCTAACCTCGAAAGGAACTCTATGGCTACTTCCGAGAAACCACATGATGTCACTGATCTCATTTCTTCTTCTCCAACTGATGCCGAAAGGGCTGAGCAAAAATTTACGAAAGGAAACAAGAACAACCGTGGTAAGAAGTGTGCCAAGTTAGCTGTTACGTGCTTTCCTAAACGGAATACGAATTCCATGGGCAAAGCCTTCAGTCCATTCAAGGGTGTAGGAAAATGCCTAAAGCACCTAACTATTTTGCCAGAACGGAATGCATACATGCAGTCTCCAATTGTTCCGATGGTTTTTGTTGGAATAATTGTGTAATAGTCAAATGAAATATGTCTGAAACTTCAGATGATATATATATAATAAGGAGACTAGCCCAATGGCTGCACTCGAATCCAACACAAACACCGGTATATAGCTATAGTATGAGAGGATTCTCTCTCGTATACGACGTTGGTGCGCGATCTCAACCACGCGTGGCTATGATGGTGTCTCACCCCCCTTGATTCATTTGGTTGAGATTGATCCACATCATAGTATATGATGGAATCCCCTCCTATGACACGAATACTCAATATCTAAATGTACTACTGCTACAACATGAAGATTCAACAATAATCGGACAAGCTATGTTTATAGAAAAACTGATGCGTAAACGGTTCCAAATAATTGCTCCTGTTCTGAGTTAATTGCCATAACATCAAAAAAACATGTTCGAACACGCTAGAATGAAAACAATACATTTAAAACAAAAAATAAAGAAAACACTAGCCTGATCAATGACAATCCTCTCAGTCGGCCGAGCTTCAGGGTGCCGATCTTCGCGTAGATGTCGACCTTGAACAGAGCCCCGCACCTCATTGTGCCCTCATTGTCCGCTCTCGCCACGGCCTTCATCTCCGAAGCTCTGAAGGCCCTCCCTTGCTACGGAGCACGCAACCTGCCCATTTATAAATTTATTTGTTGATTGTTTCGTATAATGGTTTATTGTCATGCAAATTTGATGTAAAGAAAAAAGGCTTTCAAATGATTCAAATGTAAATTCCCCATGTAAATAGAGAGTGTGTGTGTGTTAAATTATATATATTATATATAATTTTACCTCTCTTTCATAAATTTATAAAGGACAAATTTTTAAAACCAACTTGTTTGCTAAAAAATTCCTAAAAAAAGACTCGTTTCAAACTTAATTTTCAAAACCGACCCAGTTAGGCTGAAACTGGATCGGTTTTTGAAGAAAAAAAATTCTCAAACTTCACGGGAGTTAAAAATCTCGTGAAATTTTTTAATATTAAAAAACTTAAAAAACTTCACGAGACTTAGAACTCGAACTCCAGTGCAGTGTGGGAATTTTTTTTTTCAAACTGTATTGGTTTTTGAAATTAAGTTCGAAATAGATTTTTTTTGGAATAAAATTCAAAAACAGCGTCGCGCTTTTGAAAATTATAACATGTAGGGAAATATAAACCTAGATTCATCAATTACAACGGGAACAATTTCAGAACCCTAATAAAGATTCATCTGAAGCCCAAAAGCGGGGGATGCGTTGCATACCTAGGAATCGCGAGGGCTTTATGGGGACTTAGGCGTTTGGAAATCGTAGCCGTACTTTTGCGGGAGATGTCGCGGAGGAGCTCGTCGCGGGCCAGGGTGCGGGCCCGCTTGGGCTCGACGTGTGTGTGGGAGAGGTGGGCCCCGGGCGGGCCGAAGCTGCGGAGGCCGCCGGCGATGAAGAGGAGGAGGGTTGTGGCCGCTTGCTTGGGAGAGGAGGGAGAGCACCAGCCCATTTCATTTGGGGGCGAAAAAGCCCACAGCTTTGGGGGCCAGAGGAAAATGGGCTTCTTTTCACGGACTAATTTGCAACCTAAATTTCTAAAAAAATAAATTTATTTATTTTTTACACTTACAGACCCTCTTAAATCTTGATTTTCTAAGCTATTTTCGTATTTTTGAAATTAGTCATTCAAATCGCTGTCGATAACTGCTGATCTTGAACGGAGGGGAGTATATTGAAAAACAACTTGTAAGAATTGGAGGCCCTAATAACGATTTCATCTGTTTGAGCGACTACTTCCAAAGTTTAGAAATCTAAGGGACTTGTAGCAAAAAAAAAAAAAAAAACAAATAAATTTGATACATACATACATTACACGCATACATACATACATACATATTATTGTACATGTTTTGCCTTGTATCTTCTTCATAACATTATCCTATGATCAAGCTAAGGTAAGTACCCCTCTGTCAATCAATAGGTGAATAATATCTTGTGATGCCTACCAATATTAACTTTGATCGGTCAGTTTGAAGGGTAAGGTGGCAATCATCACCGGGGCTTCCAGCGGCATTGGTGCCGCCGCGGCCAGGCTGTTCGCCGCCAACGTCGTCATCGCCGATATCCAAGACCAACTAGGCCTCAAGATCGCTTCCTAGCTCAATCGGTCACAGCAGGTGTAGTTACCGTCCTTGCGTCGTCACTGGAGAGAAACAGGTTTGAGGACACCGTAGATTGCGCCGTGGCGACCTACGGCCGTCTCGAGGTAATGCACGGTAACGCCGGCGTGCTCGGCTCGCCCACTGCAGTTGCTAACCTTGATATCCGCGTTGGATTATGCATCATACGATTTAAGCCCAAAAAATACATAACGCAAAAACTCAAATTCATCACGTACGTTTACTCCATCACATTAGAAGCAAAATAGGATGCAATAAGCTCGTAAAGAGTATCCGACCACCGACCGATTCCACATTTCACATCGTGTAACACTATTTTTATAAATATTATATATATATATTTTTTTTACTTCTTGATATAAATAGATATTTGTCCCCTGAAGAAAAATTGTGTGGACAAAATTAACCTTCATGGACAAAGAGCACCGTCACGTATTCCACAAAGGCGAAGTCATCTTCATGGCCAAAAAAACTATTAGGGGTGGTTTCTGTTGGTTGGTAAACAGGATCGGCCAAAAACCTGACCTGAAAACTGAGTTAAGAAAACCTGTAACCAAAGATTTCTTCCACTGATTTTGGAGAAACTGAACACCAAAACACACAGGACTTTGCTGCAGGAAATTGTTTTAGTCTCTGCTCCTGTTGATGTGGCCGAAGAATTGATGATGGAGTGACTACAGGGAAGAAAACAAACCTGCACTTGTTTACAAAAGAAAAACCCGAACCTGCACTTGCTAATGACCGAACAAAACAGAGAGAGGAGAGAACGAACAGATGGAGCAGGAACCTTTTTTGATTTCTTTATTTCACGTTCTACTAAACTCATCAATTGTTTACATATATATAGGATTAAGATTACAACTCTAATCTTATCCAATAACTAGAAAAATTCTCCTTCATCCGGAGAAGTTCGAACTCGGACTTCAAGGTCTGCACCTTCGCGTTCCTCACACGATCTGCTCCTAGGTGCATAGTTTTCAACGTCTCCCATGCCTCTTTTGCCGTTTGCTTCTCTGCGATCACCATCAAAGTCTCTTCAGGAATCCCCTGGTAGATGGCCGCCAACGCCATCTGATCCTTCCTGTGTTCCACGGACGCGCCTGCCGCGGGCTCAATGGCATCCCACACGTCTTGAGCCTTCATGTAGACTTTCATCTTGATCGCCCACGAAGCATAGTTGTCCCTCGATAACGTCGGGTATTGAAGAGTGAGCGAACCCACCTTGGTCGTCATCTTCTCCGTACTCGTCATCTCTTCAGATCTTGGTTGATACTTAGGCATACACCGGCTCTGATACCACTTGTTGGTTGGTAAACAGGATCGGCCAAAAACCTGACCTGAAAACTGAGTTAAGAAAACCTGTAACCAAAGATTTCTTCCACTGATTTTGGAGAAACTGAACACCAAAACACACAGGACTTTGCTGCAGGAAATTGTTTTAGTCTCTGCTCCTGTTGATGTGGCCGAAGAATTGATGATGGAGTGACTACAGGGAAGAAAACAAACCTGCACTTGTTTACAAAAGAAAAACCCGAACCTGCACTTGCTAATGACCGAACAAAACAGAGAGAGGAGAGAACGAACAGATGGAGCAGGAACCTTTTTTGATTTCTTTATTTCACGTTCTAACAAAACTCATCAATTGTTTACATATATATAGGATTAAGATTACAACTCTAATCTTATCCAATAACTAGAAAACTATCTACTAACTAGTATTCTACTCTAATTAGAATTCTACTAACTAACAATCCGGACTGATTACAACCCACATTCTCCCCCTTAATCTGGACGAGATTCCAAGTCCCTTACTCCTAGAAGCTCCCGCATCTCGATGAACTTCACCCTTGCTAGTGCCTTCGTGAGAATATCCGCTCGCTGCTCGCTCGTGCTCACGAACTCCACTTTAATCTGTCCTCGCTCAACACACTCACGAAGAAGTGAAAACGTGTGTCGATATGCTTGCTTCTTCCATGGAAAACTGGATTCTTCATCAAGGCAATCGCTGACTTGTTGTCGACGAAGAGTGTGACCGGCTTGGGCTCACTCCCAATCACCTCGCTGATTAAACTCCTCAACCACAAGCCTTGGCACGCTGCTGCAGTTGCCGCCATAAATTCTGCCTCGCAGGATGATAAAGCCACCGTCTTCTGCTTCTGTGATGTCCAAGTGACCAAGCTGTCACCTAGATAAAATGCCATGCCGCCTGTGCTGCGCCTATCATCAACATCTCCCGCAAGGTCACTGTCAGTGAATCCCACCAACTCTTCATTGCCTCGACCTCGTTTGTACACCAATCCGTAGGACATAGTACCCTTCACGTACCTCAAAATATGCTTGACAACCTGTCTATGCAAAACTGTAGGGTGCTCCATGTACCTACTCACAATCCCCACGGCATATGTGATATCGGGTCGGGTGTGAGTTAGATACCTCAAAGATCCGATAATGCGTCTATACTCCGCCACGTCCACCAGTGTTCCTTCGGAATCCTTTCCAAGCTTTAGCTTTGTTTCCATAGGATATTGCGTCGGGTTGCAATCCATCATGCCGAACTGACCCAAAACTTTCTTCGCATAGGCCGCCTGCCTTAGTGCAATACAATCATCTCGCTGATCCACCTCGATACCAAGATAATAGGAAAGCAATCCAAGGTCACTCATCTCGAACTCCTTCATCATTTGTTGCTTGAAAAACTTTATCTCATCCGCCCTCGAGCCCGTAACGATCAAGTCATCTACGTACACGCCAACAATGAGTGTATCCCCTCTGTTACTCCTTGTGTATACCGCCTGCTCCTGAGTGCATCTTGCAAATCCGATGCCCTTCATGCACTTGTCGAGGCGCGTGTTCCATGCCCGAGGTGCTTGGCGTAGACCGTAGAGTGCCTTTGAAAGCTTGTAGACCTTGTGCTCTTGATTCTTCACAACGAACCCTTCAGGTTGAACCACATACACTTCTTCCTGGAGATCACCATTTAGGAATGTCGACTTCACATCCAGATGGTGCACCTCCCACCCATTCTGTGCTGATATGGCGAGGATTATTCTGATGGTATCAAGCCTCGCCACAGGTGCAAACACCTCATCGAAGTCCACGCCTTGCTGCTGGACGTACCCTTTTGCTACAAGTCTTGCTTTGTACTTGAGAATGTTGCCTTCATTGTCCTTCTTCAGCTTGTACACCCATTTGAGACCAATGGGTTTAGAACCTCGCGGTAGCTCCGTGAGTATCCAAGTCTTGTTCTTCTCGATGGCCTCCATTTCCTTCTCCATAGCTATCCGCCATTCTTGATCTGATGCGGCCTCGAGATAGTTCGCAGGTTCTTCAGAAATCAGGAACAATTCCTCTGCAGGAAGATCGATCATCTCCGTCTCCGCATAGATGTCCGCAAGGGATCGATAGCGTACAGGAGTCATCACTGCAGCTTCAGGAGGTCCGGACAGCTCTAACATCGCTGGATCTGCTGCCACAGCAGCTGTTCCTGGACCTGCAGCAGTCTGTTGACTGGTTCGGGCACCTGTTTGCTGCCGCCCTTGGTGCGCCGGCTGTCCAGACTCATCTCCGGTCAGCGCCGCTACAATTTGAGTTCCTGCAGCAGGTGGTCCAGCAACAGTTCCAGCAGATGTTCCAGCAGCAGCAGCGCCCAGCTGCATTGTGTTGGTTCGGCCAGCATGAATTCCTGCAGGGATAGTTCGGTCAGCAGGGTGCGCTCCATTGCCATTCTTTTCCTTCCTCGAACGCGACATCTCTGCTGACATGAATTCTGCCGTGTTGAGGGTCGTAGAGGCGATGTGCTTTGCTTCCTTCTTCTACCCCAATATACACCATTGGCATGCTCCGATCGTCGAGTTTCTTGTGAGAAGGACCTGCAATCTTCACATGCGCCATACATCCAAAAACTCTCAAGTGTTCTAGGTGGGGTTTCTTACCAAACCAAGCTTCGTAGGGTGTGTGGTCGTGCAACGCCTTAATTGGTAGTCGGTTGAGGATGTACACCGCGTGTCTAACCGCTTCACCCCCACATGGTTCCAGGCATATGCATGCTCTTAAGTAGGCTTCTCGCCATGTCCATCACCGTGCGGTTACGCCTCTCCACTACACCGTTTTGCTGCGGGGTGTACGGTGCAGTGAGATGACGCTTGATGCCGTAGTCTTCACAAAACTTGGTGAACTCCTTTGACAAGAACTCGCCACCACGATCCGTCCTTGATGTCTTCACCTTGTGGTCACATGCGTTCTCAATCTCTGTTTTGAACTTCTTGAAGGTTTCACAAGCTTGACTCTTGGCCTTCAACATGTATACCCACATCCATCAGCTGAAATCATCAACAATAAGAAGAAAGTAGTTGTTCCCAGCAAGTGTAGATGGGGTGATTGGGCCACATAGATCAGCATGTAGTAACTCCAGCGGCTTCTGAGCTCTGAAATTTGCTTGTGAAGGGAACGGCAGTCTTGCTTGCTTAGCGACGAGGCATCCTTCGCATAGTTGGTTCGGGTGCAAGATCTTCGGCAACCCGGAAGCCATCCTCTTTTCAGTCATCATCTTGAGGGCGAAGAAATTTACATGCCCAAGGCGAGCATGCCATAGCCAAGCTGGATCGTTAATATTCGCCATCATTAGTTGAACGAGTCACCCTCATCAAGAGAGCACCGTTCCTATCAAACACCCTCAGGTACTCGTCAGCAATAACAACCTTACTCCCATCTTCAGTCATCTGACCAAGGCTAATAATGTTAGATTTCAAACTTGGAATATAATATACCTCAGGTAGTAGCCTTTGATCGCCGTTGTTGCACTGAAAGAGGATTGAGCCTTTCCCCTTGATCTCTACCGCGGATCCATCACCAAACTTGACGGTTCCCTTGATGTTCTCGTCGAGCTCCTTGAACTTGTCTCGGTGGCCGGTCATGTGATTGCTAGCTCCGTTGTCAAGGTACCAAACGTCGTTGGCAACTTGTGCCTCCCCCGCTGTAAGTAAATCCGGCACCACCTTCTCCTCATTAAGCAAAATAGCACTTGACGATTCTTCTAACATAGCCATCATCAAGGTTGGCTCCTCGTCATATGCACGGGTGAGATGAGCCTCCTGTTCATTGTTGCGGCGTTGCTTGTGACACTCCGACTGAAAGTGCCCGTATACTCCGCAATTGAAGCATTTGATGTTGGATTTGTCTCGACCACCGCTTGTGCTACTCTCCCCCTCCTGGCGAGCTGCACCTCCATGGCCGAAACCACCTCCTGGACGTCCTCCTCTGCCGCCGAAGCCGCCTCGGCCTGCCTGGCCGCCGTGCTCCCCTCCGCGGCCTCCGTGGTACTGCTGTCCGCTGCCGTGGTACTGCTGTCCGCTGCCGTGGTACTGCTGTCCGCTGCCGTGGTACTGCTGTCCGCCTCGGCCTCTTTGGCCACGGCCACGCCCACGACCGGCCCCGCGACCTCGTCCTCGACCGCTGCCATCATTGGTTGTAGGTGTTGAGAGGAAGCCTCCGCCGTTCTTCTTGCTCCTTGCTTGCCACTCCGCATGCGTCAACAATAGGTGATCGTCGACGTTGTTTCGAAAAACACGTGCCCTCTCCTCGTGGGCTTTGAGGCGCCCGATCGCCTCCTCGAGTGTCATGTCGTCGATGTCCCCGAACTGTTCAATCGTGGAGACGATAGTAAGGAATCTCTCCGGTACCGCCCGAAGTAGCTTTCTGACGACGTAGTTCTCCTCCATCTCGCCGCCTAAAGCCCGGATCTTGTTGACGACTCCTGTCAACTTCGTCGAAAAAACGTCGACGTTGTCATTCTCCTTCATCCGGAGAAGTTCGAACTCGGACCTCAAGGTCTGCACCTTCGCGTTCCTCACACGATCCGCTCCTAGATGCATTGTTTTCAACGTCTCCCATGCCTCTTTTGCCGTTTGCTTTTCTGCAATCACCATCAAAGTCTCTTCAGGAATCCCCTGGTAGATGGCCGCCAACGCCATCTGATCCTTCCTGTGTTCCACGGACGCGCCTGCCGCGGGCTCAATGGCATCCCACACGTCTTGAGCCTTCATGTAGACTTTCATCTTGATCGCCCACGAAGCATAGTTGTCCCTCGATAACGTCGGGTATTGAAGAGTGAGCGAACCCACCTTGGTCGTCATCTTCTCCGTACTCGTCATCTCTTCAGATCTTGGTTGATACTTAGGCATACACCGGCTCTGATACCACTTGTTGGTTGGTAAACAGGATCGGCCAAAAACCTGACCTGAAAACTGAGTTAAGAAAACCTGTAACCAAAGATTTCTTCCACTGATTTTGGAGAAACTGAACACCAAAACACACAGGACTTTGCTGCAGGAAATTGTTTTAGTCTCTGCTCCTGTTGATGTGGCCGAAGAATTGATGATGGAGTGACTGCAGGGAAGAAAACAAACCTGCACTTGTTTACAAAAGAAAAACCCGAACCTGCACTTGCTAATGACCGAACAAAACAAAGAGAGGAGAGAACGAACAGATGGAGCAGGAACCTTTTTTGATTTCTTTATTTCACGTTCCACTAAACTCATCAATTGTTTACATATATATAGGATTAAGATTACAACTCTAATCTTATCCAATAACTAGAAAACTATCTACTAACTAGTATTCTACTCTAATTAGAATTCTACTAACTAACAATCCGGACTGATTACAACCCACAGTTTCGATACTCGCCGAGCAGTCTTTAATTAATTACAATGGAAAAAGGCTCTCTTTAACGAGTCTGATCCTCCTCAAGCAATCCTTTGCTCTTTCAATGGCCATCTCCGCCCTGTCCTCCCTCTTCTTGCCCGCTGATGAGCCGTGGAGCTTCGTCTCCTCCCACGCTTCTCCTTCTCTCTTCTTCCTCTTGTTGCGATTCGATGATGCTGCTAATAACAATTAAGAACAAGCACCAATATTAAAAATGAATATAATAATCAAAATGGTGAGGTGATTAATATGTGAGTACAGTCCCACATCCGATAAAATAAGAAAGAGTGATGAGTTTAAATAGGAGTTTGGGTCAATACCTGATAGCTATAGTTTTTTAGTTAAAATTGATTCCTAATTTCTATTTAAGACACATCAATTCTAGATTGGGCCCGATTTTTCCCCCAACAACAATGATATCATAGCTAAGATCATGCTCCAAGTAATTTAAAAAAAACAGATGATCTTCAATGTGAAGCCCGAAGGTGTCAGGAGAATCCATGGATGCTCGTAGGAGTGATGTAGTCTAGTTAGCCACCATGAGTGAAGTGGTAGAAATTCCTACGGATATTTGATAGCTACGTGCTGAATGTATTATCTGGTTAGCCCATGCGTAAAGTAGTGTAAAAATTTATGAATTGGTTAGTCTATGAGTGAAGTGGTGCAAAAACTTAGTGCATCAAATAAGATAAGAAAAAATGATGAGTTTAAATTCCTAATTTACGAACCCGAGAGAAAAAGAAGCTGTCATGAATCTCTTCAAAAAGGGGTCAATTATTTTCATTTAGAAAGCGTGTGCATTTTGTAATCCCAGGAAAGAAAAAAAAATACAAAAAAAAAAATCAACTAATAAAATAAAACTTATATTAAATAGGAACTAAAGAGTGCAAGTACCCTGAGTGGGTGCAGAGGAATGAGGAGGCTCGAAGGAGCTGGAGTCATCAAAGATGAAGGATTTGAGCTCCAGCTTGAGGTGATCAAATCCATTGGGATGCTTGGCTTCAAGCATCTCGAGCTCCTCCTTCGCCCTCTCCACAATCCAACACTCTCCGGTCTCCCCTGCTCCCATCGCTAACTTTTCCCCCACTTTTTTTTTAAATTTTTTTAAAAAAAAGAAAGAAAGGGAAATTTCTGCTTTATTGATGCTAAATAATATCAGAAACAGGGCGCTCCTCGGTTTCTTGAATATTTGCAGCCGGCTTCGGGCTTCGCGCGAGGCTGTCGTGTTTTGTGCTGCGCCTTTTCGGGGTTCTGCCGCGAAATCTCTCTTGCGCGCGTGGCATATGATCTCAGGTCAAGGATGCATTTACTTATTAGTGGGGTTATTGGTTGGGACAAATTAGGACCAAGTAAAAAAATTGTTCTAATGGAATAATTTTACATATTTGGGTTCTTTTGAGTGGGGTAAAATAGGATAAAGTGGGATAATGAGATAATTTGAGCATTTGATTTAACAACATGTGGGATAATTGATGATGTGGCACCTTATTAAAATATAATTTTATCTATTAATTACTTCTAAATTAACTTATCTCAATTGTTTTAGTATATTATTTTACGTATATTATTATAATAAAATATTATTTTACTTTATTAAAATATAATGATGTTTGTACTGATACTTACTAATTAGTATTATTAATTATTATATTAGTATTATATTATATTATATTAAGTATGTTTAGCTATATATAAGTAATTAATATATATAATATCAATATATTTACTATAGATATTTTTATAATATAATATTTATTATAGCATTATTTTATTTACTAAAAAAATATAATATGTATACAATACTAATTACACATATATAGTAGCTACGTTAATAATAAATTGATATAATATAGTGAACATAATATATATAATATAATACTTAATAATATATTATTTAATTTAATGATATTATAATATAGTATCATAGGATAATGAATGTACTTTAAATAAAATATTATAATATTTTACGTTATTCAATATAATATTTTTAAAATTTTATATAAGATATAATATAATATATATATATATTACATGATAATATATAATAATAGTATATTGAAAGGTATCAGTTATACGTTAATATATTATATTATTTTAAACTATAGTATTATTAGCTATTCATTAATATTTTACTAAATTAGTAATTGATTCATATTATATATAAGTAGTATGTCATATATATAATAACTAAAAATATTTTATAAATTAATATATTATAATATATATCATAGGATATAATGTACTTTATAAAATATTATAATATTTACTTTATTCAATATAATATTTTTTAAAAATTTTATATTAAAATTTAAAATAATAAAACATATATATATATATATATATATAATATATATATATATATATACATGATAATATAATAATTATAATTGAAAGGTATCAATGTTATAGTTAATATATTATATTATATTCAAACTATAGTACTTATATGTATAATACTTTATTTTTATTTTACTAATATTAAAGTAATTATTATATTATATTATAATAGTATGTCATATATATAATAACTATAAAATAATATTTTATACATAATTATATAATGAATATATTATATATATATATAATGTTATTAAATAATTTATATGTTATTAATATTAATATAAGTTATTATAATAATATTATTAATATATGTTACTGTAGGCTGTCTAAAAATCACAATAGATAGCTTATCCCCCATCAACCACCGATGATGGAAGTTACAATCTGACGACTTCCAGAAGGCTACAATTCGAAGATTTTCACATGTCAAAGAGTTAAAGCAAAGATTACAAAACGACAGTCTTTAGCAATACTCTGACAGAAAGGGATTACAAATCAACGACCTCTTCAAACCAAGACGTGGAAGTCCTCCCCGCGTACCATCATCAAGACACTACACCGATTCAATCACCTACGCCGCTTCAACAGCTATAAACACGAATGCAGCTTCTTATGTGAGATGATTGATCTTGATGGCTGCGACAACAACATGACTAATATTATATTAGCAACCATTAGAGGTGCTGATGAGCAGTGTAATGATATTCGACACACTCAGTGGAGATCATGACCTGCAGTTGATAGAGCGTTATTGAGATGCCTCAATTGTCACAAATGGCCTGAATAAGACCTTCTTTACTGGTCTTTGGTGTCATCCATATATAAAGACAGAGAAATCTAAATACTACAACAATCAACAGCTCGAACGCAGCTCCAATCGCTGCCAAGCACAGCTCGAACGCAGCTCCAATCGCTGCCAAGCACAGCTCGAACGCAGCTCCAATCGCTGCCAAGCACAGCTCGAACGCAGCTCCATCGCTGCCCAACGCAGCTTATCAATCGCTGCCCAACGCAGCTTATCAACCGCTGCCCAACGCAGCTTATCAACCGCTGCCCAACGCAGCTTATCAACCGCTGCCCAACGCAGCTTATCAACCGCTGCCCAACGCAGCTTATCAACCGCTGCCCAACGCAGCTTATCAACCGCTACCCAACGCAGCTTATCAACCGCTGTCCAACGCAGCTTATCAACCGCTGCCCAACGCAGCTTATCAACCGCTACCCAACGCAGCTTATCAACCGCTGTCCAACGCAGCTTATCAACCGCTGCCCAACGCAGCTTATCAACCGCTACCCAACGCAGCTTATCAACCGCTGTCCAACGCAGCTTATCAACCGCTGCCCAACGCAGCTTATCAACCGCTGCCCAACGCAGCTTCATAAGTTTCAACAAATAACTATCTCGTTCGGTTTTAAAATAAACATTGTTGATGACTGTGTATATCACAAGTTCAGTGGGAGTAAGTATATCTTTCTGGTTCTGTATGTCGATGACATATTGCTTGCCACTAGTGATATAGGCATACTGCACGAAACCAAGAGATTTCTATCAAAGAATTTTGAGATGAAAGATCTTGGGGACGCCTCTTTTATATTAGGAATCCAGATACATCGAGATCGCTCTCGGGGTATTCTTGGATTATCACAAAAGAGCTATATCGATAAGGTACTTAAAAGGTTTGGCATGCAAGACTGTAGACCAGGAGATACCCCTGTTGCTAAAGGAGACAAGTTTAGTCTCAATCAGTGCCCTAAATGCAACCTTGAAATTCAGGAAATACAGATGATTCCTTATGCTTCGGCTGTAGGAAGTCTAATGTATGCTCAGGTATGTACGCGTCCAGATATTGCGTACATTGTTGGGATGTTAGGCAGATACTTAAGCAATCCTAGTATGGATCATTGGATAGCAGTCAAAAGAGTTATGAGGTATCTTCAGAAAACAAAAGATTATATGCTCACATACAGAAAATCAGAACAGCTGGAGGTCATTGGGTACTCTGATTCTGATTTTGCTGGATGCCAAGATAGCAGAAAGTCTACATCAAGCTACATTTATATATTAGCAGGAGGAGCTATATCATGGAAAAGTGTCAAACAAACACTTGTAGCTTCCTCCACTATGGCAGCGGAATTTGTAGCTTGCTATGAGACATCCAATCAGGGAATATGGCTGCGAAATTTTGTCACGGGACTGCACATTTTGGAAAATATGGAAAGACCACTAAGGTTATATTGTGACAATAAATCTGCAGTAATGTATTCCAATAACAACAGGAGCTCAACTAAGTCAAAACATATTGACATTAAGTTCCTGGTTGTGAAAGAAAGGGTACAGAGTGGACAGATATCCATAGAGCACATTGGGACAAACTCCATGATAGCTGATCCTCTTACTAAGGGATTGCCACCCAAGGTATTTCATGAGCACACCGCTCATATGGGTGTGGTGATATTCGAGGATATCATGATTTAGTGGGAGTTTGTAATTATGGTGCTTTATGTTAGGTTGTATTGTCTGATCAGAATAAAGTTTTTCAGTTCTAACACTCGGTTACATTATGTTTGGTTTTGACCTCACTAAAGTAGGACCAGTTGAAAATAGACATGTACTAATCACATTGCATGTAATTTTCATGCTGCACATCCATGATTGATCTTTGTCGTTTGATTGTATTGGTATATGTGACCATTGATGGGTCGAGTCACGATAAATATGACGAAGGCCGCTTTGATCCTATATTGATATAGTCAATGGACGAGATTGTTCGGAAATACCTTTTCAGTGATAGCAATTTTGAGCTCATAAGGTTATACACAATTTAAGGAATCATATGGTGCCCAAGTGGGAGATTGTTGGATTTAAATCTAATTAAATCTATTTGTGGGCACATATGATTAATCTGTGTGTATTGCTATCCTTCAGGATAACCCACTAAAGTGATCAATTAATTTGGGTTAATGAGTATTTAAATAAGTCATGGGGTTATATGTGCAGATACCAGGTTGTAATTGTGATTTGATGATGGGCCAAATTGTAAATGTACAATATCTATAAATAAGGGGTTATGGTCCCTAATCTAGGGTTACATTCTCTAATTCTCTTCACCCCCATCTAGAGAGAAATTTGGCTAGAGAAACCCTAAGGTTAGAAGATTCAAAACCCATCTCAAGTTTAATCTATGGATTCAGGTATAAGCTTCCGCTCTTTTCTTTTGATTCTTGTAAATCTCTTTGAATTAATCATGGCTTTATGGTTTAGATCTCAAGTTTTAATTTATTAGATCTAACAATTAAGGCTAAGACTTCAAAATAACAAAGTATTGATATCAGACAATAATTAGCTGAGTAACAAAAAGGGTCAATTTTGAATTGGAACTACTGCACTAATAAGCCATCCAAGAGTTCAGAATTATTCAATTTAGAACGTAAGAGTTATTTGGTTCTTTTATTTAAAAAATATTTTCAGTAATATATAAGGGTATTATTGTACTTTTAATTAACTCATCAACTCATCTTTCATTCTGTTTTCCTCAATCAAACAAGAAAAAGTAATTTAATTTCATTTCTTCACTCCCCTTGGACCAACAAGAAGCCAAAAAGAAACTCTCTTCTCTCCACGTTATTGCATTCTACTCTTCATTCCCTTCCCTCTTCAAATCTCCCACTATACGCAGCCTTATAAGGTTAGAGGTATCAAATAATCCCTTGTAATTTTAAGATTTTTTTTTTTTAGAAAATCCTTCTGAAACCATGAACCCTACGTGAAATTTACTCACACTCTTCGATTCTATCCTGTTGGGCATTTCCCTCTTTCTGGTCTTTCCAGTTGATCAACTCAAACCATGAATGTCAAGTCCTGTGGTCCATATGAAATTGCGATTAACACCGTTTAGGGAGTTTCTTTATAAAATCTTGAAGTTAAAGGGGGTTTTTGATAATACCTAAACTTGGCTGGGGTTTTCTAATATTTTGAAAGGTTATATGGCAGTCGCTTAATGTTAAGGGATTTTTCTGATATCTAACCTTTTAAATTCATAGGTATTTTTTAACCCACTGTCGACAATTACGCAAGTCCTAAAGAAAGCCCTCAAGCCATACAGATTCTATATGGTAATTGCACTGCTGACTTAATTTGGCCATGACTTTGACTGAGGTTGGTCATGAATATTATTCAAATCTAAATATGACATTTGTGACCTGATCGGTTATAAGAAGTTGGATATTTTCAATGAAACTAGCTCTAGATCATCTAACTTTTTATATTGAGCGTTTCATTATTATTGCACATATTGTCTGTATTAACATTATTTGGAACTTATACTCTTTTACCTTATGATTATATATCATCAACTGTATTTTAGTTAAGATTGTTTAGGCAAAATGATAATAAGTAGTAGATTAGAATGATGGAAGTTCCAAAATACGGGTTTTATGAGCAGAGAAAGAACTCCAAAAAAAGATATAATTTTTTAGGGCTACATTGAGATTGAACTTTACATGTATTCAAAATCAAACTGCAAAGCACTAACAACAACGTCATGAGGATTTTCTAGCCATACATGAGCCGTTGAGAACAACTAGCCTTTCGGGCAAGTTTGTGAATCATTACATTGAAAAATGCTTAAGGGACCCCAAAATAGAGAGCTTTGAGTGGGATATGTGAAGTGTCGCCTCCGTAATGCACTGTTTATGAATAGCGCATCACAGAACAGGGAGACGACACTTCACCGGTCCCCTATTTTAAGGTCCCTGTAGCAGCACTCCACTACATTACCAATTCCCTGTAATCAAAAGGCACAGAGCTAAAGAAGATCACATTTTCATCTACTGCCTGAGTCATATCAAGTCTCTTCACACAACTATATTTTTCACACAAAGTCTCTTGTTGCATACTTAATTTTAGTTCAAAAGATCTCACTTGATTCTACGTATTTTTAAATTAGAAAAAGATATCATTGTGTCAAGACTCAAAAGTACTTTTCTATATCCAAAATTTAGTATGTGAGAACTTATCATGGGTCCTTCTATGAAATGACCAATCAATTTTAAGTCCAGAAATAGTCTCTCTTTTAGATGTCA
>NC_033797.1:142921137-142934483 GCF_001876935.1 Asparagus officinalis | reverse complement strand
TCGACAAGTTTGATCTTCAGAAGCTTCGGGAATTGGAGTGACTTGGGTGATGAAGCTTTCCGTATTCTTTAATGCCTCAATGAGAGCTTCCTTGGTGGTTTTGGACAACCTTAAGAGCTCATATAATGTAATTCTGGCCGGTATGTTGGCCAACTGTGCCATGACATTGAATTGGAAGGGATTGCTCGATTCCCCTGGAGATTTCTGTTGAACCGGAGTTCTTTTTGTTTCCCCTTATCAGCCGGCTTTTTGGGGACAGAACCCCCAGCGTCTTGGGGTTGTTCCTCAATTTCTTGGGCATTCTGGCCGTAGTCTTTCAAGTAAGTTTTTCCAGACCGTGTGCCAGGGTTATCTCCTGGGTATGCAGCCAGGGCAATCCTCTCTTCCTCTGAATCCGTGAGGGTCTTGAGGTGATCATCGTTCTCAGCAATGGAGGGGCTAATCATGTTGGAAGACTTAACCTTGCCTCCCTTCTTTTTGGACGATGTATTCGTCCACTGTTGGTCTCCCACTAAATCAGGATGAACCCCTTCTTTTTGGACGATGTATTCGTCCACTGTTGGTCTCCCACTAAATCAGGATGAACCCACATGATTTCACCTTTTGAAGTGGTGAGGGGAATCAATCCCTTGTCTCTCTGATTGTGCAAGTCAGTATTCTTCAGGCGCATTTCTCCCTTGTTCTGACTGTGCAAGTCAGTATTCTTCAGACGCATTTCTCCCTTGTGGATTGGGATAACACCATCTGCGGTCGTCACCGGAGGGAAGTCACCGAACTGGACTGCTATCATGTTGGTAGAGACAGTCTTCTGCTCAGGTTTCAGAGTAAGCACTTTGGCGTCCACCAAATTCTGAAGGATGTCCTTAAAGATGTAACACCTTCTGGTAGGATGCCCCAGGAACCTATGATAACGGCAGTAATTAGGGTCATCTACTTTCCCTGCCTCCTCTGGCTTCCTAATTTCGGGAAGTTGTAGCTTGTTGTTCTTCCGCAATAGCTGGAATAAAGTGTCCACATGCTCCTCTTTGAAGGAATACTGTTTGGGCACTTTTTGCTTATTGGGAGCTTTGCCTTGATTCGTGGGCGGTGGTACCCGAGAGTAGTCGGCTGCTAGGGTCTCTTTTCCCTTAGACCGCTGAGCGTTGTTCTGGTTGCGTTGCTGTTGCTGTTGCTGTTGCGGCTTGGGTTGTGCAGCTTCCTCGGCTTTCACCCGAGCTACGATCTCTTCAGCTTGTTCTCCTTGCGAAACAAGTTGTCTCCAGGAGCGACACTCTGCTACCCCCATCTGGGCAAGGAGCTGAGTCTGCAGGTTGTGCCTGCAAGTTTCAACCAGGGTTGACTGAGTCATACCTGAGGGGCATCGCAATGCCATGCTGCGGAATCTCTCCACGTAGGCCTTGATTGATTCGCCTTTCCTCTGTTTGGTAGCGAGAAGAGTCGGGACCGAAACTTCTGTATCGTCCTCGAAGAACCTGGCCAGGAAAAGCCTTTCTAAATCTACCCATTTCTGAATAGATCCAGCAGGCAGTTTCATAAACCATTCAAAGGCTACTCCTTTAAGAGTGCCTATGAATAAGCGAGTCAAGATGGCATCGTTCGCCACCACATCTCCAGTTTGAGATTTGAAATAGTAGATGTGTTGATTTGGCGATCCTGTGCCATCGAACGGTTGCAAGGTTGGAGCTTTGAACTTCGGTGGGTATGGAGCTATATCCCATTCGGCAGGATAAGGCCTCACCACTCCTTCTTCGCGGAGCTCACTTCTGTTGGCGATTGCATTGAGGCGAGCTTCCAGTTCATCCATTTTGGTGGATTGAGGATGTAGTTCCTTTTCCACCTCTTTCTCACCTTCGGAAGAGGATCCCAGGTTGTGAGTCTCACGATCCGAATGCTCGGTCGCTTTCTGCTTCCCTTTTGAGGTTGTCCTCCGGGAAGATTCGGGTTTGTGGCCTTTTTCAGCAATAAGTTGGGCCATCATGTCCTTCAATTGGAGAAGTGTCTCCTGTTGCGCCTGGAGCATGACCTGGTGTTCGTTCACTTTCTTGGCTATGTCCTCAGGATTTCCCGCCATGTAAGCAGATACTTCTTGTGGTCCGACCGAGCTCGAAGATTGAGATTCGGCTATTGCCGAATGCTCATCACTTGTTGTAATTCCTCTGGCCAACTTTTGATAGTCAACCGGGCGAATAGCTCCTGTCCGGGTCCGAGTATGCTTATATACTCCTTCGAACTGATCACAAATTTCCCTAACAGTTGGGGAATTACTTCTTTGTGACTCGTCAGAATCGGAACGTGAGGCTTTTCCTCTACCGATCATGTTGATGGTGACCTCGGGATATTCGATTTCAGAGGTCTTCTTTTTGTGACGACGCTGTCGTTTAGCAGGTCTAGCGACATTCGTCAATCTATTGAACACCGATTGCCTAGGCGCCGGTGAACAACAACTGCATTCAGAGAGGACAGCAGATATGAGCCGCTCACACTGGCATGAATGAGCTACTTGCTGTGTTGGCCTTCCTCTTGACAGCAATTCACGCAAGTCGGAGACCTGGGGAAGATTTTGTGAAGGTGGGGATGGAACCCCCTGCCCTTGGATGGGTTGGACATGAATCTTAAATCCATGCTGTCCTTTTTGAACCTGACGGACCGTGTCATGTTCTTGAGAAGAAACACGAAAGTCGCGTTTAGGTTTATAAACACGAGGCCGAGGCCTGTGTTTGATTGATGGACTAGATCCTTGTGGATCTTGTCCTGGTTGAACGCACATTTGTGGTGTGCGTTTTGATGTTGAAACAGACCCCTGCGGGTCTTGTTTTGGTTGAACGCACACTTGAGGCGTGCGTTTTGAAACAGACCCATGAGGGTCGTTCTTTGTTTGAACGCACTCTTGTGATGTGCGTTTGGTTGTTGAAACAGACCCCTGAGGGTCGTTCTTTGCTGGAACGCACACTTGTGATGTGCGTTTGGTTGATAACCCAGACCCCTGAGAGTCGGGTTTTGATTGAACGCACACTTGTGGCGTGCGTTTGTTTGATGACCCAGACCCCTGAGGGTCGGGTTTTGATTGAACGCACACTTGTGGTGTGCGTTTAGTTATTTGAACAGACCCTTGAGGGTCTTGTTTTGACTGAACGCACGGTTGTGGCGTGCGTTTGAATGATTGAACGTGCCTTTGGAGGTCACGTTTTGGGACGCACTTTTGAGGTGTGCGTCTATGTTGAACAACGCGCCACTGAGGGTCGCGTTTGAGTTGAATAACCCGAGGCTCATAGTCGGGTTCATTGCCACGAAGTGTGCGTTCTGGAGCAGAAACGCACAGTTCGGGCACAGGCTCAGAAACGCAGTCTTTGCGTTGGGCAGTAGCTTGGCTGTTCCGCAAGTATGCTCGCCGTAAGGATCTTCTCCTTCGTCGAGCAGCATTTTTCTTAGCCTGTTTCAAGGCCTTGGCCGCGGCATCGTCGGCGTTGGTTGGGCTTTCCTCCGACATAGGTCTTTTTTGACCTATTATTTGCCGTAGTGATACGGGGGAGGAATCTTCAACTCGCAGAGCGAGTTTAAGGTCTTGGCCAAAGGAGAGGGCTTTCTTTGGCATCTCAGCAGTAGTGTTGACCTCCGTAGAGGTCCTGTGGGTATCACGCCTAGCTTTTGGGCTAAGGGACCCAGAGGAGAGGACCTCCTCATACTTGGCTTGGTCGAACTCTACGACGAGAGTTTCGACGGTGGTTCCTGTGAGGTGAACGTCGGATTGCGCCACCACTTCCTCGTCAGAGAAGCTAGTCCCCAGCAGAGTCGCCATCTTTTGTTGGTAGGAAATTTGATGTAAAAAGACAAAGAAAGAAAATTTGACTTGTATTCTCTCAAAATCGATTACAATTTGGATTCCGATTACAAAAGAGAAGAGAATGGATTTGATTCTCTCCTTTGTTTAAGACTGGGTTCTTCTTGGTAGCGATGGAGTGCTTCCTTCGATTGATCGCGTCGAACTTGCTCTCCGTTGACGATCCGACCGTCCTTCTTCACTGGAATAACTGAAGTGTTTGATGACTTCGGTTTAGAACTCTTGACGAGTGTTGAAGAACTCTGAACGAGTTAAGAACTCTGATAAGAGTTGTTGAAAACCGAATGTCTGGTTTGATGTGATTAACTTGCGTTACAAGCTAATTAAAAACTCTTAACGAGTTTAAGAACTCAGAATGAGTTAAAACTCTAAAACAGAGTTGTTGGAACCGAAAATTCGGTTAATTGCCAAGTGGATGATACCTTTGATGAAAGGATCCTTCGGGATTTGATTAACTGATCGTTGATCAGTTCCTTGATCCCCCGAAGATCTCTTCCTTCCGATTACTCAACTGCCGAGATTTGTTGACCTTGGGTGGTTTTGATACCAGCTCCCCTCAACTCTTTGCGGTTTTGATCTCAGAAAACCGATTGATCAACCTATCAACCCGCCAACCCCTTACTCAGTTGAGTAAGTTGGTTATTTATAGGGTGATGTGGAGTGCAACCAACCCCTATTTCCGCTCCTTTGTGGGCGAGAATCCCTCAGAACGTGGGATAACGGTTTTGAGGCCGTTCGACTTGCGTTTGAACAAGTCAAAACGCCTCAGTTGGCGTTATGGGCTTTAACTCTGCGTCTAAGGCTTGAGATGCAGAGTTAAATCTCTGTTAGAGATTTGAGACACACAGGCCGTGTGCGTTGAAGCTCAACTCTGCGTCCAGAGTTTGGGACACGTAGTTGAACCTATTGAAGAACGCACGTTATGTGTGCGTTTGGTGCTTGAACTCTGCGTTGCAGAGTTAGACATTCGCTGGAGAACGCACAAGTTGTGTGCGTTTCGAATTTGAGAAACGCAGAATTAAACTTCTACGTTTGATAGAGGTTGTTGACTTGTCAGAAAAAACTAACACATGATGCAATCCGAATAGCTAACACAACTCAAGGGAAACAGCTAACACTTTTTTAAAATCCAAAGTGACATCCCGTCAGCCAATGTGCCACTTCGTCAAAATTGCTGCACAACCTCTACTAAGATCATCTTGTCATGTCATAGTTGTTTTCCAAAACGATGGCTCATACAGAAAAAACTAACACATGATGCAATCCGAATAGCTAACACAACTCAAGGGAAACAGCTAACACTTTTTTAAAATCCAAAGTGACATCCCGTCAGCCAATGTGCCACTTCGTCAAAATTGCTGCACAACCTCTACTAAGATCATCTTGTCATGTCATAGTTGTTTTCCAAAACGATGGCTCATATCTGAGAAATGACAAAAGGACTGACGCGGTTCAATTTCTCTCGAACTCACCTTCTTGAGTTCGAGAAAAAAGGGCCACTATTATACCCTAAAAATTACTAGGTATAATAAACAGCCAAAAGTCTGACACGTGTCATGATTAATTGACCAAGTCTCACAAATCTAAAAGCACGACTCTAATATGGACCTTGCTGATATCTCTTTTTGATCGGAGGCCGAGTCAAAAGACATCTTCAAATCAGTTTTATAACCCGGGTCTGAGGTGAAAGGCTTCTTCTGCTCGGGCTTGTTAGAGAATATCTTAAATGATAAGATAACCTATCAGTTTTAATAGCCACATTTCACCGCTCAGTCGACCTCATATTTAATGTTGGGTCAGAATCATCATAACTCTTCGCACTGAAGTAATGACTCCTCAAACCATACCAGCACAACAGCTACTCTGTTGTTGTCGCATTAAGCATGAAGGTGACTCATTCACCCAATGATTAACACGTGTAAAGTGTCTGATCAGCCAACTTCACCAACTGGTCAAATTACCAAAATGTCCTCCCCAGCTTCCTACAAATAGTGGTCATCTCCACTTCGTAAAGGTAAGGCAAGTTTATGCGCAAAAAACCCTAAAGACTACACTCTGCTCTTCTCTTCGGATTATCAAATTAGTCATTGACTTGAGAATCTGATGGCACTCTGGAGGAAACAACCTCCTGAGCCTCTAACCTCTGTTACATATGTAGGAAATTGCGGCTCATATCTCCTTCAAACCCATTAGTCATCGGAGGGGATTAAGGGACCCCGAAATCGTCCTTACCTCACCTAAACCTCAACTAAATCTCATCATTAACTATCTGACATAAACAAGCGTGGCATATTCTGAGGGAATTTGTAGTCAATTGTGAGATTTATTTTTTACATGGCGTGAGATTTGGAAAGATTAGCAAGTATCTAGATTTTAAAGGAAAATTTTGTAAATATTAGTCCATCATATCTTTAATAATTCTACATTAGTACTCAAATCCTTAAATTGCTCATAAGTCCCTCAAATTGTATGAAGGCTTGCAGTTTGGTCCCTTTATGACCAAAATATCTTCCTTGCCTCTTTCTTCTTCAACATAAATCTCTAAACCGAACTCCTGATGCAGCCGCTATTTACCCTGCATCCGACCACCCCATTGTTGTTAGTCTCCTCATATTCTTTACTCATTCAGCAAATATTTATTCTCTACCATCTCCGACCTCTTTTGATAATCTCTCTCCCTCTCTCTCTCTCTAAACATGTTAGCTCATGCTTCAGCTCTCCTTAATAAATGGTTTGATCATAACATAGACCACTAGTCAAGGTTTTAAATATCGGTTATTGAGATTTATCAGATGGTCAAAATCCTTATCGGATAGCGGAAATCGAGGATATAGCGGGGATAAGTAGTATTTATCGGAGTAATATACTGGATGGTGTATATATATAATATAATAACCAAAAAATATAATCTAACTATGCTTAATGAAATATAAACATACCAAAATGTAAATAATGATGTTTAGAGTCACTAACCAATTGTAGAAAACGAAACTTGCATCTTGACCACATGATGAAACCATTCGATTGCATAGCCATGAAAAAATATAATGTTAGTCAAAATGGAATAATAAACAAGCAAATAACAAGATAACATCAAGAATGAAGAACCATCTAGGCATCTACATAATTATTGTGTAATCATGAGATTCATAAACTAACTTACTAAATTGATATTAAACAAACATAAGCTAATCCCCAATCAACTAAGTTCCAAAAGCAACAAATAGTTCATAATTCGTAAACATTCAAAGAGCAAATCCAAAAGAAAGCAAAAGCAAAGCCAAAAGCAACAAATAGTTCATAATTCGTAAACATTCAAAGAGCAAATCCAAAAGAAAGCAAAAGCAAAGATAACTAAATTAATCTTCATCGGAGTCGTAAACATTCAAAGAGCAAATCCAAAAGAAAGCAAAAGCAAAGATAACTAAATTAATCTTCATCGGAGATGAACGTTGGAATATTATCCATTCCCTCATCCGAATCGGACTCCGAAGATTCCATATCTTCCTCCTCATCTTCCAAAGGCTCCTTTCCCTTTGATGAAGATACCCCTGACTTTTTCTTTCTTTTATATTTCTTTGTTCTACAACTCTTTCTCTTTTTAGGATTAGCTCCAATGATATCTCCATATTGCCTCCAAGTAAGAGATTCCCCCGCAAACACTTCATCATCACTCTCATCATGATGACCTCCTCTCTTCTTTATAGTCATTAACCACTCGGAGGACCTTTCTTCATCATCAAAGGCAATTAAGGATCTCTATCCTTTTTGGAATGCTTATTCTTCAATATTGCATTGAACTTGACATAGACCAAATCATGTAATTTCTGATGCGTTAGTCTATTTCTCTTTTTTGTACGAATCTAGAAATTAGAATCACAAAGAAGGACAAGTTAGTCTCAAATGTGATACAATATGATTTAAACTTAAAAAGAGTCATTACCATCTCGAAAGTGCTCCAATTCCTCTCACAGGCAGAAGAGCTAGTTGTTAAGCTCAAAATTCTCATTGCCACCATCCTCAACTTGGAAGCGTCAATCCCAAAAAGTTTCCACCATATAACTAGTTAAGTCATAGTTGAAAACAATTAGTAATTTGTAACATTCGAACAAGAATTAGTCAAATCACTAAATTAATTTGAATGGAAAATGAAAATATACCCGGATTATTATTAGGCTTTTTTTCTTCTCTCTTTGCAAGATCTCTCCCGAATGATCCTCTTTGGTGCTCAAAGAGTTGGTCTCCAATCTTGCCAAGCATGTCACCATCATCTGGATAGAATTTGTTCATACAATCAACTAGGCAACTCAAGAAACTTCCATCATTTTCAATCTCCATAAGATTTGGATAGTAGAAATAAGGATTTAAATAATATCCCGCTTTATGGAGTGGTTCTTTAAGCTTGGCATCAAATCTTTTATCAATAATCTTCTCTATAAGAATATATTTTTTCTCTTCATCCCGAAAGGCCTCTTTGATCTCCTCCTTAGCCTCCAACAAGTCTCCATACACAAACCCCATTGAGGGGATTTTATCACCATCTACTCTCCTTAGAACCTTCACCAAAGGAGAAAAAACTCTAAGGGCAAGATCAACGTTGTCCTAAAACTTGTTGCTATGAATGATCCCAACAACCTAATAGTCCAACAAACAACATAATAATCAGTAATACAATAGAATTATAGAATATAGAATGCAAATGAATATTTTTAGTTACTAGTTACAAACTTTAACTTTTAAATTGTACCGTACCTTTTTCCCCGCTTCTTTTGTTGAAAGCTCGCATTACATTCATTCATTAGAGACAAACATTTGTTCAGCACTTTCTTTTTATCTTTCAATGACTCCAAAGCAAGGAATGTCGTAGCGAATCGTGTCACCCCGGGTCTTACAAGGTCCCCCCATGCAAAGTCTCTCATCACATGAAGAGATCTCGTGTGGCTATAGATGTACACTGACACTGTTCTTCCCATTGCAATTTGATACAAGTCGCCGTGCGAGCACCCTTTGGTCGTGGAATTACCAAAAGGTAGGTTGAGAAGAAGACAACTAAAACACAAGAACAATTTAGTATGGCGAAGGAAAATATATTCTCTAGATTATGAAGAATCAATTATTACAAATCTCTCCCTCACAATCTTACTAGAATCGAGAACAACCTCCCAATCCTCTCTAAACCCTAATACAATGATTAGAATCGCTCTCTGATCTAAGATCTCATAGATCCTCACAATCTAAACCCTAATCCTTTTGATTAGGATCTCACTTATAAGATCTCATAGATCCTCACAATCTAAACCCTAATCCTTTTGATTAGGATCTCACTTAGACCTAAAACCATTTAGATCTATCTAAACCCTAATCCTTTTGATTAGGATCTCACTTAGACCTAAAACCATTTAGATCTACATCTTGGCCTTTCCTTTGTTTAGAACCCTAAACAATCCATATTTATAGGGTTTACAACATGGTGGCAATTTGGTAAATAACCAAAACCAAACCCAGCTAGGATTCCTTCAAAACAGAAACCAAGTCTGTCCAGGAAACCTCGATGAGTCGAATCATGAATGCATATGAGTCGACTCATGACTGATGAGTCGACTCATAAACTGATGAGTCGACCAAACAAAAACTTTTGACAAAACGGCTGGGTTTTATGAGTCGACTCATGACAGGCATGAATCGACTCAACCTGATGAGTTGACTCATGTTCATGTATAAGTCGACTCACGAGCTGAAAACTGGATTCTTCGAATCTGCTACTCGTCGTCTCGTTCCACGCTTCCACATGTGCTCTGCCGTGTCGCTTCACACCGTTATTCTCAAGATATCATGAGAATCACCTATCCTCAAGCTCTCATGAGGATCGCTTTTCCGAAGAGAAGATACACCTGTATCATGGGTCCCCCTTTAGAAAACTTGAAGTCCTATTCAAGTTAGAACTTCAGCTAAGAAAACTCTCGAGCCCCTCCATGACTTCAGTTATCTTCTTCTTCCTTAATCTCTGAACTCCTTCCAAAGAAAAGGATCTCGCTAAGCTTCTTGTACTGCGATCGAGTCAGGACCATACACAGGATGCCCCTTCACCGGATCTGATTGCTCTGATACTAACTTGATACGCGTCGTCGTGCGAGCACCCTTTGGTCGTGGAATTACCAAAAGGTGGGTTGAGAAGAAGACAACTAAAACACAAGAACAATTCAGTATGGCGAAGGAAAATACCTTCTCTAGATTATGAAGAATTAATTATTACAAATCTCTCCCTCACAATCTCACTAGAATCAAGAACAACCTCTCAATCCTCTCTAAACCCTAATACAATGATTAGAATCTTTCTCTGATCTAAGATCTCATATATCCTCACAATCTAAACCCTAATCCTTTTGATTAGGATCTCACTTAGACCTAAAACCCTTTAGATCTATATCTTGGCCTTTTCTTTGTTTAGAACCCTAAACAATCCCTATTTATAGGGTTTACAATGTGGTGGCAATCTGATAAATAACCAAAACCAAACCCAGCTAGGATTCCTTCAAAACAGAAACCAAGTCTGCCTAGGAAACCTCGATGAGTCGACTCATGATTGCATATGAGGCGACTCGTGACTGATGAGTCGACTCATAAACTGATGAGTCGACCGAGCAGAAACTTTTGACAAAACGGCTGGGTTTCGTGAGTCGACTCATGACAGACATGAGTCGACTCAACCTGATGATTCGATTCATGTTCATGTTTGAGTCGACTCACGAGCTGAAAACTAGATTCTTCGAATTTGCTGCTCGTCGTCTCGTTCCACGCTTCTACCTATGCTCCACCGTATCGCTTCACACCTCTATTCTTAAGATATCATGAGAATCACCTATCCTCAAGCTCCCATGAGGATCGCTTTTCCGAAGAGAAGATACACCCATATCACAATTGCACTCCGAATAGTTCTTATTTTGACTATATCCGCTAACATCAAATTAATAGTGTGCACCGCACAAGTTGTCCAAAATATATTTGGCTTCTTAATTGCTAAGTTTTTTGTAGCTGCCATGTTATTTGAAGCTCCAACGGGGACAATTTGCACGACATTTTGCGCCCCAACTCTTCAATTGCTTTCTCCACATAGTTGCATATATAATTCGCATTATGCTTATCGCCCGATGCATCACATGAACCCAAAAATGTTGTTCCTCCATCTGAATGCACAACTATATTCATAATACTTCTCATCTTCCGATCTTATGAAGCACCCGTTAAGTGCACAACTCTTCTTAAAATTTTCAACTCTCTCACTTGTCTCATCCGCCTCTTTGCAAAATAGTCTCCCTCAATTCATACGGTGTCAGAGCTTCCAAGAAGACTCCAAACTTAACAATTGCCTGCACCATTTGTATGAAAGAAGGAATACTTGCGGTATTAAAAGCGATGTTGGCTTCATATAACCATCTTCCAATGTACATGTTCACATCATCTCTTGCTTTCTTCTTGTACTTGCAGTCCATCACCAGTTGTTTCATTTTTAATACTAGTCCGGTCGACTCCTCATGAGAGCGGCCCACAAAAGCGTCCATTGGCCCTTTCGTCTTGAAGGAGGATGATGATAAGCTTCTCTGACTCTAAGTAGATGTGGTCACACTCCCTTCATATCCCTCTTCCTCCCCTATATGAACGTTATCAAGTAAATCTCGCATCCTCAACTCCTTTGCACCCTTATTCTTCTTGGCACTGACAATGATTTCATTAACTTTTTTCTTTACATCTTCTGGGACCTTTTCACACGGCATACAGTTCCCTTTGATTCTAGCCAATTGTTGTTTGAACCGACTTATACCTCTACACATAGACTGCCTGCAAAACTTGCAACGAGCCTTTAAAGCATTATAACCAACCCGCTCACCATATGCCCAATAAGGATTTTTACCACCTGACGTTGGTGGTTTATTAGACGCTTAGCCTTCAGAAGACATTCTCCTGTCAACATTTAAGAGATAGTGAACTGTGAACACAAGTTTGAAAATAAAATGGCAAACACAATTACACAAGTGTATATGTATTTTGTTTATTTTATCAAGTCATAAAATTCTATGCCTAACATCAGTTTTATTTTGTTGCAGACTTGAGTTCAAAATGACATCAAGATTCCAAAGAATTGAGGAAGACAACTTAAAATAGCAATTGTAAACCATCTGCAGATCCAAGTTGTAAAACTAATCAATATTAGTCACAGTGAACAGTGATTCGATGAAACTCAGAGATTATTAATCGAGTTATAATTAGCTAAAGTAGTTGCAGTGAAAAATTAGTTGCAGTTAAAACTAATTGCTCAAGTAAAAACTAATTGCTCAAAATTAATTACAATTAAACTTAAATTTGCTTTTATAGTCTCACAATTATTTTTTTAAAATTAATTACAAGTTTGCTATAAACTAATTGCAGTAAAAAAAATTTAAGACTTGTAACTAATTTCTTATACAAGTCTCACAAGTCACAATATTTTCTTAAAATCAATTACAAATTTGCTATAAACTAATTGCAGTGAAAAATCATAAGTCATAGTATTTTCTTAAAATTAATTACAAGTTTCCTATAAACTAATTGCTATACAAGTATCCAAGTTACTATATTTATACAAGTTTGCTTAAAAATTAGTTTGCTATAAACTAACTGCAGTGAAAAATAATGTAATAAGAATATCAGATGAAGAGAAGAAATGAACTTTAAGAGAAAAAGTAAAAAATAACTGAGTAGTGAGTAGATAACTGTTCGATGGAGTTTGAAGAGGAGCGGAGCGCCGACGACGAACGTTGGAGTCAGCAGAGGTGAGCTTTAAGGTCGAGGAGGCAAGCGACATCAATGGAGGTGAGCTTCGAGGTTAGGGAGGCAATCGACGTCAACGGAGTTGAGCTGCGAGGCCGAGAAGGCAATCGACGTTAGCAGAGTTGAGCTGTGAGGTCAAGGAGGCGAGCAACGTCAACCGAGGTGAGCTTCAAGGTCAGGGAGGCGAGCGACGTCGACGGAGGTGAGCTTTGAGGTTGGGGAGGCAAGCGACGTTTGCGGACGTGAGCTTCGAGGTTAAGGAGGCGAGCAATGAGGTCAACAGAGTTAGAGGGGAATAGAGATCTTAAGCTCATTGGAGTTCGAAGAGGCTCGGAGGCTCAAAGCGAGAGAGAGAGAGAGAGAGAGAGAGAGAGAGAGAGAGAGAGAGATTCACGAAGGATTAGGGCTGAACTTGAAGTTAGAAACTTCATTTTATTGTTAAAAGCAGGTCTGGTCGGGTTTAAGAACTCACTAAGTAACAACTCATTACCCAACAATTCAACTCAAAACTCACGCCGATAAAGCTGATATTTTTAGCCTCCCTTATCGACCGATAAGTGCCTTTATCGCTGATAACTCACCGATAAACCCATAAAAACAATAACCGATTAAAAATCCTACTTATTCTAGCGGAAAGCTCCCAAATCCAATAACTCGGTGATAATTCGGATTATCGGTCGATATTTAAAACCATGCCACTAGT
>NC_033797.1:142913883-142920215 GCF_001876935.1 Asparagus officinalis | reverse complement strand
TTATATGTGATGCTTGGATTTTAGTCAAAATTCCTTGTTGTATTTTTTTACTTCTCTCTAAAGGCCGATTTTTTTTTTGAGTACTTTACCTGACGAATAATGATTATGCATGGTCATTTCTACTTCTCCCTAGTTTGATTTCCTATGTCCTGATGTGGTTGCATAAGCGACACATATTGTCTACCGCATTTCTCTGTTGCATTGCCGATTCATTGCGATGTGGTGTATGATAAGACCCAAAATTGAAATCTCCTTCATCTAATGAATCTTCTCGGTTCAGCATCATTAGAAGGTTGACGTCTGGTGAGATGATTGCAAACTTTAACCATGTTTACTTCCCTAATCAATGTTCATCTTGTCTATCCTAGTCCTCGTTGCTCTTGCCACTCTGCTCTATCTTTCCTACCCAGCCGTGGATTCTGTTTTCCCCCTCATTGGAATTTTCCACTCTGCCTAAAAACATAGATCTCAGTGCATAGTGCATGAATGACAAGAATGACAATGGTCGATCAATAAATATGCAGAATAATGGGCCACCATTTGATCAATTTTGCGAACAAGGTTTGCTAGAGATACCTGGTTAGAGTACTATGAGCTAACCATTGTTTATTTAGACTTCAGGGAAGTTTATAGGTAATTACAAATCCGATATTTCACTGAGACTTAGTTGAACACCTACTATCTATTGAAAAAAGAAATATTACTTTAAGTTTGATTTGCAAGATCTATGCGCGAGTGAGTAGTTAACACTTACAGCGTCAATTTTGGACCTATTTTCTTAATTAATTCTTATGTAATATAATTTAGCAAGACATGGCCATAATGTAAATTGATAATTCTCTCACACCAAAGAAAACACTTTTGTGTAAGATTACAATGTTTGTATGCCTGGTCATTCTCAGCTCAAGGGTATAGCTTCGTTAAATATTTTCTATTTTTTGATGAAATACTTGTACCTAATGTGTTATCTTATGTTCCAATAGAATATCTGTTACTTCATCTTACTCCATGCCTTGTTGCTGTAGATATGCGGATGCAACGGTTGCTGTATTCAGAAATCAGCCTGATCAACAAACCCATCAAACAAAACCCACTAATGTCGGGTCTTTCATGTCACCTTATGCATTTTATTCATTTTCGCTTTCCTTGGCCGTCTTTGGATGAAGTACTAAATGTGATTTTTTTCAGCAATCATCAAAGAGGTGTTATCTTTAATGTAATTCCAAAGTTTGATTCCGTTGATATCTCCCTCTTGTTATGGTTAGTCTATTTACCAAAGGCTGATTCTTTAATGATCCAAAGTTTAAGTACTCAAAGAGGGTTGTATCTTTAATTACAAGCCAATTAAGTTTCTGTTCCCTTCATTGTTATGTTGTCTAATTTGTGTGGTCCGTTGATATCTCCCTCTCGTGTTATGGTCCAGATGTGAACTATTATGTCGGTTGTCTCACTTCGATGCTCGTGAATCATCAGAATTGTGTTGCTGCAAAAAGCTGCGTACTGTGACAATACTGAACTTTTCAGGTACTTCGCTAGATGTGGGCAAAATTGTGTACAGGAGTAAGACCCGGCGCCTACCTGCCAGTATAGTCAATGCTTAAAGTCATTTACTCAATCGGCGAGTATCTGCTAGATCTCTGAATGATTGAACTTATTCATAAGTAAGGTAGTATGCGGTCTAGTAGAGTAGGATGTGGTTTTACGCATATAAGTTATACAATTTCAAGATTTTGCCAATACAGCATAAGTAAAACGATGCCTCTGCACGTGCTTTCCATCGCTTGAACGATGATAAGGTACTAACTAAAAGTACACTGGAAATATAAGCCACCTGAAAAATTATTATCAATATCGTAAGAAACGAAAGATGTTGATCGAAACAAACAACTTATTTAAATTCATATAGGTGTTCTACAATACAGTTAAATTTCTCAATCCAATCTATAGCTTAATCTGAGCAAATAATAGCATGTACAAATACTTAGGATTATTACACGGTAGATTGACTAAGAAGTTCGATCTCAGTTTAATCTACAAGAGCCATTCAGTCAAATCCATCTGCCAGTTGAAGATCCCAAAACAGTCAATAGACGCCATCTTATTCCCATTCTGAGATAGTAGCGGTGTGCGCGATAATATTTTGCCACCACATCAACCGAGAAACTTGTGATCGAATAAACCTGAAACACAACGAAAAATCAATAATTATTGGCAACATATTGATACTGGTTTAGATTAAAGGACGTAGGCAATAACTTGTGGATGAATGACAAAGTTAACTAGTAAAGATAAATAAAAATTTTTTGGATACATGATTTATCAATAATTTATTTTGTCAATTCCAACCTAAAAGAAGAGTCACACACGTATATTGCTAGTAACTATAATGTGGTTCGCCTGTCCTTCTCCAAGTTCATTACTTATCAGCCAGAGAACAAGATAGACATAAAAAAGACGGCAAAGAACAAAATAGACTAATAGGGTAATTTAAATAAGAAAATGATGCAGACAGAAAATACTGTTCAGTGTATTAAATTTTTTAGTTGATTTTCGTCATTTTGGATCTGAAGCTTACACAGGGACTGACAACTTACGTTTAGCCGGTATTAAATACAGCTATGATCGGTAGATAGTTCTACCATATTTGATCACAATTTCAACAGGCACTGAACTTCTAGTAGTGATTTCACTCAAAAATCACAAAGCTAAGACCAATGGGCATTAAAAGAAAAAGGGAAGCATTAACAAGATGCACACATAACACATGACACCAAACTCTAATAATATACAGATGCTGCTCCACGAATCATAGTTAGCAGCACATAATCAAAACATAACAAAATGGCGACATCAACTGAAGCAATAACAATACTTTAAAATATCAACACTCTTCAAGCTGCGATAACATTATGGATTAATTGGAGTCAAAATTAAACGAATACAAAGCATGTATCAACTTGCACAAATGACTTCCAAATCTCGTTATTAAACAATGCTAGTTAGTTTGACTAAACTAGAAACTACCAAACATTGGTAATATGAATAACAAATAACAAAACGCATAATCCGTATATTAGAGCACACAACTTTTTCAAATTTGTTAAATTGATCTGACGAGCTCTTTCCCCCTTCTTTTCCCTGTTCTTTCCCACAAATCACAATAATCTTCCCATAAATTATGCAAAAATCCAAGAGTGAATCTCAAAAGAAATTTACAGACGAAGAGAAGTAAGCCTTTTCAAGATCCAAAATAATCTTCCCAAAATTTTATCAAAATCAGCCAAAAAAGTTTAGAGAGGACCTCGACTGTCGTGTGCGATTCGTGTTGTCGGTCACCGACTGAGGAGATGGTCGATCTGAGAGAGAGAGATGGGCCGCTGGGGTTGGCATGGACGCGAGAGGGAGAGCGGAGTCGGTCGGAGGTACCGAGCGCCGAGAGGAGAGGGAGTCGGGTTCGGGGCGGCGTCTTGTGACGACAGAGAGAGGAGTAGGGATGAGCGGAAGAAGAGGGGTGAGGTTTTTGGTGAGAGAGAAAGTGAGTGTCTTGGGGAAGAAAAAATCCACGCGAGAGAGATGAAAGGGAAGACTCCTAACGGTTAGAGCCTTTTCGCACGTTACTGTGCGAAAAATTTCGCTTGAACCTAAGATCCTCTAATAATATATTGTTATATACATATATATTACATATGTATAATATAATGAAGAATCCAATATTATATAATATATATATATTATAATATTATATATAAAGTATATATATATAAGTATATATATCTATTAAATATAGTAATATATAATATAATACTAAGTATATAATACATATATGTTATAATATGATTTAATATGTCATATATATACTATATATAGTATATATATATATTATATATATATAAATATATTTATAATATATATATATATATTATTATAGGTGTATTAGTATATATTATATATATATATTATTATATATATATATATAATGGTATATATAGCATATATGTATTCATATATGTATATATACAAAGATAATAATATATTATATTATATATAATAATGTATACCATACGCTATATACTCACATAATTGATTCTTATATATACATATATAATATATATTATATTAGTATATATATGATATTATATTACATATATATTAATATAATATATATATATATATATATTACTATACATAGCTGTATCATATATTAATACATGTTATATACATAATATAAGTAATATATATATATATATAATATAATATATATATATTATATATAATATATATATTTAATAATATATATATATTATACATATCCTAATTAATAGTATGTATCATAAAATAAAAATAATATTATAAATATATGATATATATTGTACTTACATATATATATATTATATATCTATTTGATATAGTGTATTGTACTTACATATCATAGTACTATATATATAATATGATATATGTATATATATATATATTTATATATATATATATTATAATAATTATATATAATATATTATATATAATATATATATAATATATTATAATATTAATATATTATATAGTATATATTAATATAAAAGATAGTATACATTATTTGATAAATATAAATATATATTGTCACATATCATATGATAAATATGTATGTTATGATATGTATATATTATGTATGTACTACCTCTATGCATAATATAATATATATATATTTATATATATTATATATATATATTCATAGTATATATATAATATATTATATATATATATATTATGTGTGTTGTGTGGTTGTGCTGTGTATGTGTGTGTCTGTGTTGTGTGTGTGTGTGAGAATTATGGGACGTAGGGTGTGTGTTTGTATTGCAATGTGTGTGTGTGTGTGTGTGGGTGTGGTGTGTGTGTTGCCGTATATATATACTATATTATATATATGATATATTATACCCATATAATATATATAATATATACTAAATATAGCTATTATATATAGATTAATGGGTATCCTTGTCATAGGAGGGGATTTCCTCCTTGACGCCTCTAAAATCACATGATTCAGCGACATTGTGGATGATCCGCTCTATTGAACTTGATTTACATATTCTAAAACCCCAACACACCAAGTTTGGGGTGAACCCGTTGTTGTTTGACCCTTCATCCGCTCGTATCAATTTTAACGGTTTTGAATGAATAGAACTTTTCACATGGCTCGATGGAGGGTCAAACGACGATGGATTCACCCCAAACTTGGTGTGTTGGGGTTTTAGAATATGTAGATCAAGTTTAATAGAGCGGATCATCCACAATGTCGCTTAATCATGTGATTTTAGAGGCGTCAAGGAGGACATCCCCTCCTATGACAAGGATACCCATTAATCTCATATGAGATTAATGGGTATCCTTGTTATAGGAGGGGATTTCCTCCTTGACGCCTCTAAATCACATGATTGAGTGACATTGTGGATGATCCTCTCCGTTGAACTTGATCTACATATTCTAAAACCCCAACACACCAAGTTTGGGGTGAACCCGTCATCGTTTGACCCTTCATCCACTCGTATCAATTTTAACGGTTTTGAATGAATAGAACTTTTCACATGGCTCGATGGAGGGTAAAACGACGACGGATTTACCCCAAACTTGGTGTGTTGGGGTTTTAGAATATGTAGATCAAGTTCAACGGAGCGGATCATCCACAATGTCGCTCAATCATGTGATTTTAGAGGCGTCAAGGAGGAAATCCCCTCCTATGACAAGGATACCCATTAATATCTCTCTCTCTCTCTATATATATATATATAAAAACGTGTATGTGTGTGTATGATTGAGCTTGAAGTATTTAACACACATAATATAACACCTAGTCTATTTACCCAAGCTTGATTAATATTCAATATGCTCTTCTTGGTAAACTTTGCGGATGAAGCTTGAACTTGGATATTTGACTTGAATGCATTGCTTCACTCCGATATTCCTTCCATCCTCCAAAGGATATGATCGTTAATACTCGATTCCATCCAACCTCCAACGTTGATGTTTATCTAGAATATCTAATAACAAACACAAACACTAGACAAACAATATTAGGGATTGTTTGTAAAATCATTAAAACAAGATTAGAGATGTAGTCTCATAATATGAGAACTAATATCTGTCTCCTGTGAAATAGCGGTGTCAGTTACGTCTCGTATTGAGCGAAATCGTCTGGAAACAAGGAATGGTGAAGTCTTGGACGAAGCCCCATAAGAAACATCTGAGTCTGACACTCTCTTGTCTGCCACATACCCGTAGATCGAAGCAAGCTCATGAATCTTCCCTCGTAGTCAACTACATACATGTCCCCCTGC
>NC_033797.1:142820740-142912676 GCF_001876935.1 Asparagus officinalis | reverse complement strand
CTACTGCATAGTTAGAAGAGCATTCCTAAAAGCTTGAAAATAAAAAAATCAAAAACGAGTTGGAGATCAAGAGAAGCCTGCTGGAGAAGGGGATTGCTGGAGGTAAGGAGAGTACGGGTCTTGAGAGGGAGCTTGATGCAGGGATTTAAGGTATTCACTGCTAGTCTAAGCTACTGCATAGTTAGAAGAGCATTCCTAAAAGCTTGAAAATAAAAAAATCAAAAACGAGTTGGAGATCAAGAGAAGCCTGCTGGAGAAGGGGATTGCTGGAGGTAAGGAGAGTACGGGTCTTGAGAGGGAGCTTGATGCAGGGATTTAAGGTATTCACTGCTAGTCTAAGTGTGTAGACCCAAAACTGAATCAAAAATACGAAGAAAACAGTCCAGTCGTTGGCCAGTCAACCGACGGAGGATGTCTGGTCGATCGCGATGCCTGCAGGAAACTGAGATGAAATTGACACTCTGGTCGGTCAATCGACATGAGAACTCCGGTCGATCAAAACGTGCACACCAGACCCTGCAAAATTCATCATTCTGGTCAGTCAGCCGACTTTGCATGTCCGATGGACCGGAGTCGGGATTTCCAGAATCTTGATTCTTTTGGGAATCTGTTTTGGACTGAGACCCTATATATACCTTAAACTTTTTTAGGTTTTGTGTGCAATAGAAAAAGAGGGTTTTTGAGAAGATTCTTTTAGAGAGATCTCATAGAGATAAAAACCTATTTGTGGGCATTGTAATATTCGTTAATTAATCAAAGAATTGTGTGATGTGGCTCCCGAGGACGTAGGCACGTTGCCGAACCTCGTTAAATCTGGTGTGTTCTTTCTTGTTTACTTTCCTACAAGTTTTATCTTTTACTTGTGGTGATTTTCTTACTTTTCTACTCTTAAAATCAAGGTCCATAAGGGCACAGATTCTATTTGATTGTTTCGAATCCCCAACATTCGGACAAAATTTTAAAACCAACCTATTTAGAAATTTAATCCCAGAAAACAACCCCTTTCAAACTTAATTGCAAAAACCGATATGGTTTTAGCTTTGGCGCTGAAACCAGGTCGGTTTTTGTGAAAAAACTTCGGAAACTTCACGGGAGTTGAACTCCCGTAAAGTTTCGTAGTTTAATTTTTTTTTGAACTGTAAAAGTTCACGGGAGTTCAACTTCACGGGAGTTGAACTCCCACGAAGTTTCGCAGTTCAAAAAAAAATTTAAACTACGAAACTTCACGGGAGTTCAACTCCCATAAAGTTTAGCAGTTTTACTAAACTTCACAGGAGTTCAACTCCCATGAAGTTTCGGATAAATTTTTTTAAAAACCGACCTGGTTTCAGCTCTAGGGCTGAAACCAGGTCGGTTTTTGAAAATTTTTGCAAAAGCGGTCGATTTTTGAAAATAAATAGTGAAAGGGGATGGTTTTGAAAATTTGTCCCCCAACAATCACGTTGGAGTAGAAAAAGGGGAGTAACAAACGACCAAATCGCAAGACCGAATAAGATTGAGGGACTTGCTAGCAATTCCAAAGATTCGAGCGACTAATATGAAATTATTGAAGATACAATATTTTTACGGACAAATTTTCAAAACCAACCTATTTGGAAAGTTAATCCGAGAAAATAACCCTTTTCAAACTTAATTACAAAAACCGACCAGGTTTCAGCCTTGGCGCTGAAACCAGATCGGTTTTTGTGAAAAAACTTCAGAAACTTCACGGGAGTTGAACTCCCGTGAAGTTTAGTAAAACTGCTAAACCTCACGGGAGTTAAACTTCCGTGAAGTTTCGCAGTTCAAAAAAAATTTTGAACTACGAAACTTCACAGGAGTTCAACTCCCGTGAAGTTTAGCAGTTTTAATAAACTTCACGGGAGTTCAACTCCCGTGAAGTTTCAGATAAAAATTTTCAAAAACCGATATGATTTCAGCTCTAAGGCTGAAACCAGATCGGTTTTTGAAATTTTTTACAAAAGCGGTCATTTTTTGAAAATAAATAGTGAAAGGGGTTGGTTTTGAAAATTTGTCCCCCAACATTCACGTTGGAGTAGAAAGAGGAGAGTAAAAAACGACCAAATCGCAAGACCGAATAAGATTGAGGGACTTGTTAGCAATTCCAAAGATTAGAGCGACTAATATGAAATTATTGAAAATACTATATTTTTGTAGACAAATTTTCAAAACCAACCTATTTGAAAATTTTAACCCCAGAAAAAAAACCCCTTTCAAACTTAATTGCAAAAACCGACCTAGTTTCAGCCTTGGCGCTGAAACCAGGTCGGTTTTTGTGAAAAAACTTCAGAAACTTCACAGAACTCCCGTGAAGTTTAGTAAAACTGCTAAACTTCACAGGAGTTGAACTCCCGTGAAGTTTCACAGTTCAAAAAAATTTTAACCTACGAAACTTCATGGGAGTTCAACTCCCGTGAAGTTTAGCAGTTTTACTAAACTTAACGGGAGTTCAACTCCCGTGAAGTTTCGGATAAATTTTTTTAAAAACCGACCTGGTTTCAGCTCCAAGGCTGAAACCAGGTCTGTTTTTGAAAATTTTTGTAAAAGCAGTCAATTTTTGAAAATAAATAGCGAAGGGGTTGGTTTTGAAAATTTGTCCTCCAACATTCACGTTGGAGTAGAAAGAGGGGAGTAAAAAAATGACCAAATCGCAAGACCGAATAAGATTGAGGGACTTGCTAGCAATTCCAAAGATTAGAGCGACTAAAATGAAATTATTGAAAATACTATATTTTTGCGGACAAATTTTCAAAACCAACCTATTTGAAAATTTATTCTCAAAAAACAACCCCTTTCAAACTTAATTGTAAAAACCGACCTGGTTTCAGCCTTGACGCTGAAACCAGGTCGGTTTTTATGAAAAAACTTCAAAAACTTCACGGGAGTTGTTGAACTCCCGTAAAGTTTCGGATAAAAATTTTCAAAAACTAACCTGGTTTTAGCTCCAGGGCTGAAACCAGGTCGGTTTTTGAAATTTTTGCAAAAGCGGTCATTTTTTGAAAATAAATAGTGAAAGGGGTTGGTTTTGAAAATTTGTCCCCCAACATTCACGTTGGAGTAGAAAGAGGGGAGTAAAAAATGACCAAATCGCAAGACCGAATAAGATTAAGGGACTTGCTAGCAATTCCAAAGATTAGAGCGACTAAAATGAAATTATTGAAAATACTATATTTTTGCGGACAAATTTTCAAAACCAACCTATTTGAAAATTTATTCTCAAAAAACAACCCCTTTCAAACTTAATTGTAAAAACCGACCTGGTTTCAGCCTTGACGCTGAAACCAGGTCGGTTTTTATGAAAAAACTTCGGAAACTTCACGGGAGTTGTTGAACTCCCGTGAAGTTTAGTAAAACAGCTAAACTTCACGAGAGTTGAACTACAGTGAAGTTTCGCAGTTCAAAAAAAAATTTCAACTACAAAACTTCATGGGAGTTCAACTCCCGTGAAGTTTAGCAGTTTTACTAAACTTCACGAGAGTTCAACTCCCGTGAAGTAGAGTTCAACTCCCGTGAAGTTTCGGATAAAAATATTCAAAAACCGATCTGGATTCAGCTCCAGGGCTGAAACCAAGTCAGTTTTTGAATTTTTTTGCAAAAGCGATCGTTTTTTGAAAATAAATAGTGAAAGGTGCTGGTTTTGAAAATTTGTCCCCCAACATTCACGTTGGAGTAGAAAGAGGGGAGTAAAAAATGACCAAATCGCAAGGCCGAATAAGATTGAGGGACTTGCTAGCAATTCCAAAGATTAGAGCGAGTAATATGAAATTATTGAAGATACTATATTTTTGCAGACAAATTTTCAAAACCAACTTATTTGGAAATTTAATCCCAGAAAACAACCACTTTCAAACTTAATTGCAAAAACCGACCTAGTTTCAGCCTTGACGCTGAAACCAGGTCGGTTTTTGTGAAAGAGCTTCGGAAACTTCAAGGGAGTTGAACTCTCGTGAATTTTAGTAAAACTACTAAACTTCACGGGAGTTGAACTCCCGTGAGTTTCGCAGTTTAAAAAAAATTTGAACTACGAAACTTCACGGGAGTTCAACTCTCGTGAAGTTTTGCAGTATTACTAAAGTTCACGAGAGTTCAACTCCCGTGAAGTTTCGGATAAATTTTTTTAAAAACCGACCTGGTTTCAACTCCAGGGATGAAACAATGTCGGTTTTTGAAATTTTTTGCAAAAGCGGTCGTTTTTTAAAAATAAATAGTGAAAGGGGTTGGTTTTTAAAATTTGTCCCTCAACATTCACGTTGGAGTAGAAAGAGGGGAGTAAAAAACATCCAAATCGCAAGACCGAATAAGATTGAGGGACTTGCTAGCAATTCCAAAGATTAGAGCGACTAATATGACAAGACCGAATAAGATTGAGGGACTTGCTAGCAATTCCAAAGATTAGAGCGACTAATATGAAATTATTGAAGATACTATATTTTTGCAGACAAATTTTCAAAACCAACTTATTTGGAAATTTAATCCCAGAAAACAACCACTTTCAAACTTAATTGCAAAAACCGACCTAGTTTCAGCCTTGACGCTGAAACCAGGTCGGTTTTTGTGAAAGAGCTTCGGAAACTTCAAGGGAGTTGAACTCTCGTGAATTTTAGTAAAACTACTAAACTTCACGGGAGTTGAACTCCCGTGAGTTTCGCAGTTTAAAAAAAATTTGAACTACGAAACTTCACGGGAGTTCAACTCTCGTGAAGTTTTGCAGTATTACTAAAGTTCACGAGAGTTCAACTCCCGTGAAGTTTCGGATAAATTTTTTTAAAAACCGACCTGGTTTCAACTCCAGGGATGAAACAATGTCGGTTTTTGAAATTTTTTGCAAAAGCGGTCGTTTTTTAAAAATAAATAGTGAAAGGGGTTGGTTTTTAAAATTTGTCCCTCAACATTCACGTTGGAGTAGAAAGAGGGGAGTAAAAAACATCCAAATCGCAAGACCGAATAAGATTGAGGGACTTGCTAGCAATTCCAAAGATTAGAGCGACTAATATGAAATTATTGAAGATACTATATTTTGGCGGACAAATTTTCAAAACGAACCCATTTGGAAATTTAATCCCAGAAAACAATCCCTTTTAAACTTAATTGCAAAAACTGACTTGGTTTCAGCCTTGGCCCTAAAACCAGGTCGGTTTTTGTGAAAAAACTTCAAAAACTTCACGGGAGTTGAACTCCCGTGAAGTTTCACAGTTTAAAAAAAAATTTGAACTACGAAACTTCACGGGAGTTCAAATAGTTTTACTAAACTTCACGGGAGTTCAAACAGTTTTAGTAAACTTCACGGGAGTTCAACTCCCGTGAGGTTTCGGATAAATTTTTTTCAAAAACTAACATGGTTTCAGCTCCAAGACTGAAACCAGGTCGGTTTTTAAAATTTTTTACAAAAGCGGTCGATTTTTGAAAATAAATAGTAAAAGGGGATGGTTTTGAAAATTTGTCCCCCAACATTCACGTTGGAGTAGAAAGAGGGGAGTAACAAACGACCAAATCGCAAGACCGAATAAGATTGAGGGACTTGCTAGCAATTCCAATGATTAGAGCGACTAATATGAAATTATTGAAGATACAATATTTTTGTGGACAAATTTTCAAAACCAACCTATTTGGAAATTTAATCCCAGAAAACAACCTCTTTCAAACTTAATTGCAAAAATCGACCTGGTTTTAGCCTTAGCACTGAAACCAGGTCGGTTTTTTTGAAAAAACTTTGGAAACTTCATGGGAGTTGAACTCCCGTGAAGTTTAGTAAAACTGCTAAACTTCACGTGAGTTAAACACCCATGAAGTTTCGCAGTTCAAAAAAAAATTTGAACTACGAAACTTCACGGGAGTTCAAGTCCCGTGAAGTTTAGCAGTTTACTAAACTTCACGGGAGTTCAACTCCCGTGAAGTTTCGGATAAAAATTTTCAAAAACCGACCTGGTTTCAGCTCCAGGGCTGAAACCAGGTCGGTTTTTAAAATTTTTTGCAAAAGCGATCGATTTTTGAAAATAAATAGTGAAATGGGTTGGTTTTGAAAATTTGTCCCCCAACATTCACGTTGGAGTAGAAAGTGGGGAGTAAAAAAAGACCAAATCGCAAGACCGAATAAGATTGAGGGACTTGCTAGCAATTCCAAAGATTAGAGTGACTAATATGAAATTATTGAAGAAACTATATTTTTGCGGACAAATTTTCAAAACCAACCTATTTGGAAATTTAATCCCAGAAAACAATCCCTTTCAAACTTAATTGTAAAAACCGACCTGGTTTCAGCCTTGGCGCTGAAACCAGGTTGGTTTTTGTGAAAAAACTTCGGAAACTTCACAGGAGTTCAACTCCCGTGATGTTTCAGATAAAAATTTTCAAAAACCGACCTGGTTTCAGCTTCAGTGCTAAAACCAGGTCGGTTTTTAAATTTTTTTGCAAAAGTTGTCGATTTTTGAAAATAAATAGTGAAAGGGGATGGTTTTGAAAATTTGTCCCCTAACATTCACGTTGGAGTAGAAAGAGGGGAGTAACAAACAACCAAATCGCAAGACCGAATAAGATTGAGGGACTTGCTAGCAATTCCAAAGATTAGATCGACTAATATGAAATTATTGAAGATACAATATTTTTGCGGACAAATTTTGAAAACCAACCTATTTGGAAATTTAATCTCAGAAAACAACCCCTTTCAAACTTAATTGCAAAAATCGACCTGGTTTCAGCCGTGGCGCTGAAACCCGGTCGGTTTTTGTGAAAAAACTTCGGAAACTTCACGGGAGTTGAACTCCCGTGAAGTTTAGTAAAACTGCTAAACTTCATAGGAGTTGAACTCAACTCCCATGAAGTTTTGCAGTTCAAAAAAAATTGAAATACGAAACTTCACGGGAGTTCAACTCACTTGAAGTTTCGTATAAAAATTTTCAAAAACCGACCTGGTTTCAGCTCCATGGCTATAACCAGGTCGTTTTTGAATTTTTTTGCAAAAGCGGTCGATTTGAAAATAAATAGTGAAAGGGGTTGGTTTTGAAAATTTGTCCCCCAACATTCACGTTGGAGTAGAAAGAGGGGAGTAAAAAACGACCAAATCGTAAGACCGAATAAGATTGAGGGACTTGCTAGCAATTCCAAAGATTAGAGCGACTAATATGAAATTATTGAAGATACTATATTTTTGCGGACAAATTTTCAAAACCAACCTATTTGGAAATTTAATCCCAGAAAACAACCCCTTTCAAACTTAATTGCAAAAACCTACTTAGTTTTAGCCTTGGCGCTGAAACCAGGTCGGTTTTTATGAAAAAATTTCGGAAATTTCACGGGAGTTAGTAAAACTGCTAAACTTCAGGATAGTTGAACTACCGTGAAGTTTCGCAGTTCAAAAAAAAATTTTGAACTACGAAACTTCACGGGAGTTTAACTCCCATGAAGTTTAACAGTTTTACTAAACTTCACGGGAGTTCAACTCCCGTGAAGCTTCGGATAAAAATTTTCAAAAACAGACCTGGTTTTAGCTCCAGGGCTGAAACCATGTCGGATTTTAAAAATTTTTGCAAAAGCGGTCGTTTTTTGAAAATAAATAGTGAAAGGGGTTGGTTTTGAAAATTTGCCCCCCAACATTCACGTTGGAGTAGAAAGAGGGGAGTAAAAAACGACCAAATCGCAAGACCGAATAAGATTGAGGGACTTGCTAGAAATTCTAAAGATTAGAGCGACTAATATGAAATTATTGAAGATACTATATTTTTGCGGACAAATTTTCAAAACCAACCCATTTGGAAATTTAATCCCAGAAAACAACCCCTTTCAAACTTAATTGCAAAAACCAACCTGGTTTCAGCCTTGGCGCTGAAACCAGGTCGGTTTTTGTGAAAAAACTTCGGAAACTTCACGGGAGTTGAACTCCCGTGAAGTTTAGTAAAACTGCTAAACTTCATGGGAGTTGAACTCAACTCCCATGAAGTTTCGCAGTTCAAAAAAAAATTGAACTACGAAACTTCACGGGAGTTCCACTCCCGTGAAGTTTCGAATAAAAATTTTCAAAAACCGACCTGGTTTCAGCTCCATGGCTGAAACCAGGTCGGTTTTTTAAAAATTTTGCAAAAGTGGTCGATTTTTGAAAATAAATAGTAAAATGGGTTGGTTTTGAAAATTTGTCCCCCAACATTCACGTTGGAGTAGAAAGAGGGGAGTAAAAAACGACCAAATCGCAAGACGTTGGAGTAGAAAGAGGGGAGTAAAAAACGACCAAATCGCAAGACCGAATAAGATTGAGGGACTTGCTAGCAATTCCAAAGATTAGAGCGACTAATATAAATCGCAAGACCGAATAAGATTGAGGGACTTGCTAGCAATTCCAAAGATTAGAGCGACTAATATGAAATCATTGAAGATACTATATTTTTGCGGACAAATTTTTAAAACCAACCTATTTGGAAATTTAATCCCAGAAAACAACCCCATTCAAACTTAATTGCAAAAATCGACCTGGTTTTAGCCTTAGCGCTGAAACCAGGTCGGTTTTTGTGAAAAAACTTTGGAAACTTCATGGGAGTTGAACTCCCGTGAAGTTTTGGATAAAATTTTTTAAAAACCGACCTGGTTTGAGTTCCAGGGCTGAAACCAGGGGAGTTGAACTCCCGTGAAGTTTAGTAAAACTGCTAAACTTCACGGGAGTTAAACTCCCACGAAGTTTCGCAGTTCAAAAAAAAATTTGAACTACGAAACTTCACGGGAGTTCAACTCCCGTAAAGTTTAGCAGTTTTACTAAACTTCACGGGAGTTCAACTCCCGTGAAGTTTTGGATAAAATTTTTTAAAAACCGACCTGGTTTGAGTTCCAGGGCTGAAACCAGGTCGGTTTTTGAAAATTTTTGCAAAAGCGGTCGTTTTTTGAAAATAAATAGTGAAAGTGGTTGGTTTTGAAAATTTGCCCCCAACATTCACGTTGGAGTGGAAAGAGGGGAGTAAAAAACTACCAAATCGCAAGACCGAATAAGATTGAGGGACTTGCTAGCAATTTCAAAGATTAGAGCGACTAATATGAAATTATTGAAGATACTATATTTTGCGGATAAATTTTCAAAACTAACCTATTTGGAAATTTAATCACTGTTTGTGGGAAATTTGCAGTAAAAAGACAATGAAAGAAAAATTTGACTTGTATTTCTCTCAAAATCAAAGACAATGAAAGAAAAATTTGACTTGTATTTCTCTCAAAATCAATTACAATTTGGATTCCGATTACAAAAAAGAGGAGAATGAATTTGATAATTTGGATTCCGATTACAAAAAAGAGGAGAATGAATTTGATTCTCCCCTTTGTTTAAAACTGGGTTCTTTTTGGTAGCGGTGGAGTGTCTCCTTCGATTGATCGCGTCGAACTTGCTCTCCGTTGACGATCCGACCGTTCTATCTCACTAGAACAATTGAAATGCTTGATGACTTCGGTTTAGAACTCTTAACGAGTGTAAAGAACTCAGAACGAGTTGAAAACTCTGACAAGAGTTGTTGAAAACCGAATGTCTGATTTGATATGATTAACTTGGATTGCAAGCTTAATCACGAACTCTTAAATGAGTTTCAGAAATAAACTCAGAACGAGTTAAAACTCTGTAACAGAGTTGTTGGAACCGAAGATTCGGTTAATTGCCAAATAGATTATGCTGTTGATGAAGGGATCCTCTGGGATTTGATTAACTGATCGTTGATCAGTTCTTTGATCTTCAAAAGATCTCCCTCTTCGTGCTGTTGAACTGCTGAGATTTGTTGACCCTAAGCGGTTTTGATACCAGCTCACCTCAACCCTATGTGGTTTTTTCTGCTAGAAACCGATCAACCCCTTACTCAGTTGAGTAAGTCGGTTAGGTTATTTATAGGGTGATGTGGGGTGTAACCAACCCCTATTTCCGCTCCTTTGTGGGCGAGAATCCCTCAGAACGTGGGATAACGGTTTTGAGGCCGTTCGATTTGCGTTTGAACAAGTCAAAACGCCTCAGTTGGCGTTCTGGGCTTTAACTCTGCGTCCAAGGCTTGAGACGCAGAGTTAAATCTCTGTTAGAGATTTGAGACGCACAAGCCGCATGCGTTCTAGAATTGGAAACGCACAGGTCGCTGGTGCGTTGAAGTTCAACTCTGCGTCCAGAGTTTGGGACACACAGTTGAGCCTGTTGAAGAACGCACGTTATGTGTGCGTTTAGTGCTTTAACTCTGCGTTGCAGAGTTAGACATTTGCTGGTGCCTGTTATAAGATATGAGAGTCGTCAGATTGTAACTCTCACCAACGATCGTGAAGGCCACTGAATAGGGTTTTCATCAGCTGTCGGAAGCGTCGTCAAATTGTAACTCTTCTCGATCTGTGTGAAAAGTCTCCTATTGCCCCTTCCGACTGTCGACCCGAAAGCTATTTGATTGTAGCTTTCGTTGTGAGAGCTTGACGGGAATCAACATCCATAGTGTTTTGAAGATGGATATTTGCCCACAGCTCTCTACCAAGCGACTCACCAACTAAGTCCAACCTTTTATTTCTGAAATCATTACACTGCTCATCAGCATCTCTAATAGTTGCTAATATAATATTAGTCATGCTGTTGTCGCAGCCATCAAGATCAATCATCTCAGGGATGAGGCTGTGTTTATAGCGGTTGCAGAGTTGCGGATGCAGTGATTAGAAAGTCGTCTGATTGTAACTTCCATTATCAGGGCTTGATAGGGAATCGGCTATCTATTGTGATTTTTAGACAGCATACAGAACCCCCTCCAAAGTTTTTGAAAGTTCGCGGTTGACTGGGATGAATTTTCGGAATACTTTGGACCCTAAAATTTAGAAGACATTGTCAGACTTGGTTGATTGTAATCTAATTATACTCATCCAATGGACTCTTCAGTGGAGTCACCTGTTTCTTTTTGGCTTTAGTCGCCTTGATGGCTGACATTAGCCTCCCTCTATTTATTTGGGTCCATGTCTTGGCTATAAACATAGAGAAATTCGTCTGATTGAATTAGAACGCACAGATAGATTTCTTGCGTTATCGAACCAAAACGCAGGGTTAAATTCTGCGTTTAAGAATTCCATCAATGCAGACGCACATGCGGATTATAACGCAGAGCCGAACTCTGCGTTCAGAAGCTCAAGCATCACAGGCGCACAGGCCACATTTGGCGGGCATTTGGGCCTATGATCCCGACCCGATTTGACAGCTCATAGCTGTCTATAAATAGACCGCTAAGGGTCAAATCAAAAGTCACCCGACTTTTTGTCTCCTCTCTTTCGGAAGATTTTTAACGAAGCCTCTTCGTTTTCAACTCCGGTGACCCTGCTCGTCTTCTCCGACCCTCTTCCATGGGTTCCAAGAAAAAGGCTGCTCCTCGCCCAAGATCTCCTGCTACAGCAGCGCCGCCGTTTCAGGTTCTACCCGTCGGTGGTAAGTGTCGCCCTTCTTGGCCGTCAAACTTGCTTCGGCAAGTTCTTTAAAACCTTGGATGTATTGCCGTCAAACTTGCTTCGGCGAGTTCTCTGAAAAACCCTAGATGGGTTTTTGCAAACGAGAAAGATGACTCGTTTTGTTATTGTAACGCAGAGTTAAGACTCTGCGTTTTGAATTCGAAATGTCAGGGGCCTGACCCTTGCGTTTATGAAATTTTAACGCCAGATTTGAACTGTGCGTTCGAAAACTTAACGCAGAGTTTGACCTCTGCGTTCATGAAAATTAACGCCAGGTCTGAACTGTGCGTTCGAAAACTTAACGCAGAGTTTGACCTCTGCGTTGATGAAAATTAATGCCAGGTCTGAACTGTGCGTTCGAAAACTTAACGCAGAGTTTGACCTCTGCATTGATGAAAATTAACGCCAGGTCTGAACTGTGCGTTCGAAAACTTAACGCAGAGTTTGACCTCTGCGTTGATGAAAATTAACCCCAGGTCTGAACTGTGCGTTTGATGAGAATTAACGCCAGGTCTGAACTGTGCGTTTGAAAGTTTAACGCAGAGTTTGATCTCTGCGTTGATGAAAATTAAACGCCAGATCTGAACTGTGCGTTTGATAATTCTCTTTCTTATGGGCTCAAATAAAATTCCCTTCATTTGACTGATTGAATATTTCTTTCTTTTGCAGTGCCTTACGCCCGCGAACCTCTCAATCTTCGTCACCACTTTAGGCATGGGGGAGGTGCGGACTTTAATATGCAATTCAATCTGCGTCAAGAACTCCCAGTATTCCAAGACACCGACAAAGATCGTGTCACCCTGAACTCAGATCCAAATACAGATGTACTCAGGGTTTTAGTTACGGACGCTAAGTTTGAGACTGGGTCTCACAAGAAACTCGCCAAGCCAGCTTTCTTATTTGGGGATCGCGTCACTATCTCAAGTGTGAATACCGCTGGATATAATCGACAAGTGTCGGCTTTGGAACCCTGCTTATTCTCACGAGGATATCCTTTGGGAGAAACAGCTAGTCCAGCTAACACTTTCATGCGACGGTTTTTGGCTGCCAAAGGAGAATTCCCAACTGCAGTATTCCGAGCTCCTGGATGGGTACATTCCACCAAAACAGGATGGTGGGCACGAATGATAGAATTCGTGTTGGCAGAATTAAAGGAACCATTAGCTCAATCTGGGCTTGCTTGCCCTATTATGGCTACTAAATATGGAATCGCTCTTAGTCCATATAACTTCTTCGCCATTCTGGAGCGGTACAATCCAGAGACTTGTACGTTTTTCACACCAGAAGGAGAATTAGGGTTCGCCCTGCATGAGATGTTTGATGTCTCAGGTCTTCCTTTTGGAGACCTGCCATATGAAGAGTATATTCCCGGATCAACTGAGCTGAAGATCTTGAAGGAGACGATCCCCGAGGTATATGACACTCTATGGGAGGTGATGTGTCATTTTCAAATCTGCGGCCAACTGACAGGGGCACGCGGACGTGGTATCAAACAGCTATCCTGGGCCAAGTATCTTTTCCAAAATTTGTCTAATAAGGCTGCCACCGTATCTCGTCGGGAGGCGAGCACTCCTGAGACCATTCAGGCTTTGATCAATGACGCCACCGTTCACTATGTCAGCGAGGGAATAGAAGATGACTTCCCAGCGCAGACTGAATTCGAGAGCTTCCATCACCAGGCAGCCACTCCCATCTCTGATATGGCATTATTAGCGGGTTTTCTCATGCTGTGGCTGAAGCGGTGTGTGGTCCCTACCAGACCCATAGATGCTGTGATGATTGAAGTAGCTTATCCCGCTGTCCTCTTAGCACATGGGAGACCCATAAATCTACTTTCCGCCATGACGTGTTGTTTATAACACGGTTTGAGGGAACTGTGCCTCGAGTTTATCCAAGTGAAGGAGATAGACTCTGAAGGAACGAAAAGCTTGGTGACCCCAAATCCTCGAGTACCCTTGCCGTATACTTATCTAATGGCTTGGTACGCCTCACATTGTGTACATCTGATGAGTGCTCCCTCTGCTACGGATGAAGGATTCATCCCTTTCGTGCAGAGATTAGAAAAAGCTACTTGGATAGGTACTTACGTAGTGAAGGTCCGTCAGATTCTGTCGAGAGACCTCAGCTACGACATCTTCCGCTGCTTCCCGGATTTTGAGGGTGGAGGATATGGACAGGTCTTCCAAGATACCGCTGGTCCTAATGGTTTTACCCGTTTGGACGGGGGACGACTCAGGCCAAAAAGCAACCATCGCAGCCTTCTAAGCAAGGTCAAACTCCGGCGAGTCAACCAAAGTCGCCGTTAATTCCTATGGTCACTCCGGGAGATCATGCAGAATCATCCCGAAGGAGAAAGCCAGTTTTGGAGCGCCTCGGTCCACTTCCCAAAGAACGAGGCAAAACTCCAGTTCAAGGGCGCTTGGGGCCAATGAAGAAGCCCCAAACAATTCAACATGCTGGGGGTTGCCGCAACCCTCAACAATTGGAGAAAATCGTGGCACCCAAGCAGATTACCCCACAAAACGCCTAATTCTCTTCTTTCCGTGGCTTTCTGTAACTGGTATCATACAGCTTCTATAATGCCAGATTACAAACTGTACACTTCAGGCCTTCGTGCGATTAGGAAGATGTATTCTTCTCGGAAAGGAGGTGGTCGTGTATCTCGTCTGAAGGGGATCGACGAGTTTTTACATTTTGAGGATGCAGCTGAAGAAGGAGAAGAAGAAATAGGACTAGAGAGTGCCCCGGTGGTGAGCCCTAAGGCTGCTGAAGCTTCGAGGGCCAAAGCAACTGGAAAGAGGGCTCTCTCTGAAGCAGAAGAAGCTCACTATAAGAAACGTACTCGTAGAAAGCTGCTGGTAGATCCTCCTGCTCAGAGGCTAATGGCGGATGCTTTCAAATCCAACTGTCAAAATGACGAGTTGTACTATCGTGCTGGGGGTACGAATAGAACCAGGAAGAGGAATCCCCGTGAACAGGAAATTCAATGTCCCTGTTCCAAACTCATTCGGGCGGTATTGTCTGAATGCAACCGCATCAAGGCAGTCCCCGAAAGAGTTTTAGTTTTTGAAAGACTCAGCATGGAAGCGCCAAAGCCAAGGACTAGACGTTTGGTAGATCCTCCTGCTCAGAGGCTAATGGCGGATGCTTTCAAATCTGTCGGTGGAGGAGAAGAGCAGGACTCAACTGTTGCAAGTTGTCCTGATTGCGCCGATCCTCACTCTGGGGGATCTACATTTTCTGAAGAATTTTTCCCTCACCATCCCTTAGATCAAGCAGAGAGTGGAGATGAATTCCCAATTGGGGATATGGGGGTTTCTTCTGCAATGGATCCCGATATCTCACCATTTCCAGATCAGACTCCTGGTGCTGTTGCTTCGCCTGCAAGGGTACCGCCCGCAACGTCTCCATCTGAAGGGGATAAATTGCCTACAAATGAATTGGCGACAGATGAGCTCGCTAATCTTAATGAGAGTCAGTCTCCCGCTTCCTCTGTACTATTGCCACCTTTGGGGACTATTATTCCTAGTCCCACGACTGGCCGGCTGACCCAGGTGGATACTCACGCGAGCTCTCCTGAACTTTCAGCTGCTGACGATGATGAACCATTAGACTATGGGAGCTCGTCTCATTCTATTGTAGGTTCTCCAACTCCTGAGGCTGCTGGCACGTCGTCGTCTCCCCACCTGCAAGCAGCAGATGTTCCTCCCTCCGAGTCAATGCCGGTGACAACGAGCTCTTTACCAGAGGAACCTCTTTCGCTGACGATTCCTCTTAAACCTGTGGGGACAGATATTGTGCTAAGCTCGACCCAAACAGGGGCACTTATGGCTCTACCTTCCAGTCCCTCACAATTGGATATCACCATAGCTTCTCCCACTTCTTCACGATCATCACCGATTGCTTCTGCATCAGGGTCTATGCTTTTAAGTTCCCCACCGTCATCTCCGGTGAAGACGCTAAGTCCAGTGGCCCTTCCCTCCATCCTAAAGGTTCTTATAAGACCATTGGAAGATATGATGAAGATAGCGATTGAGGAAATCAGTGCTGGACGAGCTACGTTTGATTCTTTCAAACCACTACTCACGCACTCCCTGAATGGCATTCGATATTTGGATGACGCTCGATTGTTCCAGCATTGCTCTGAAGGCGTCTCTCGGTTGGAAAAAGATCTGAGGGCTTTAGAAGAATTGCATCACGCTGATCTTGCTGCCCAGACTGCTTCAGTCTTTGATAATCTTAAAGCTGAAGCGGCCCGCCAATACGAGACTTTCCAAGAGGCCATCACTGATAGAGAGCTTGAGATTGCATCCTTACAGGGACAATGCATGCAGAAGCAACATGCTGTGGACGCTTCTGGAGTTGCCATACAGACATCCCGTGCAGAAATTGATCGTCTCAAGGCGGAGTTGGCTCGACACGAAGCTGAACTCACGCGAGAGGAAGAGATATTGAAAAGGCTCACACTAGAGAGTGTGAAGACCTATGCCACTTACCGTTCAGCGGTGCAGGACCTTGAACTTATCCAGAAGCAGGCTAATGCGATTGTGCTGGATGAAAGCCCCCTTAGGAAGAAAGCCGAAGTGATGGTACATGCCGCTCACGAAGAAAAGCTATCTGCTGTTAGATCCCGGCTCGTGTATTTCACTTTTACTGAGGCTTAATCATGTTGTGTTCTTTTTGTTTGATAAGAACAGGGTTTTTGTATCACTCTTCAATATTTTTGATGATAATAAAAGAGTGATTCTGGTTTATCTCTTCTTATTGCATGTGTCGTGTTCTGACTTGCAACAATGCAACTATATGGAAAACGCCCAATTCTTTAAAATTTCCCTTACAATCATCTAAGATAATTCTGGAAAAAATTTTAACTTGTTTGGGGGGGGATGAACACTAGTTATTCATTTGTATAAGAATTAACTGGTTCAAACAGGTTTGAACTGTTAGAGGTGGTCTGTTAACATAACAGAGATTTGGGAATTTATCGATCTATTGGGAATAGTCAATAGATTAATTTTTGTAAGTGGTATGATTTTACTCTGACGTGCGAGCAATCGCAATCAGGGTAATTTGAGGGTTTATCACTCTATTAGAGAGAGTTGATAAGTGGATTCTTGTCAGAGGTGTAGTGTTAACGTGACAAGAAGAATATTGCTATGGAAGCAATTTTGAGGACTTATCGCTCTATTGAAGAAAGTCGATAAGTGGATTTTTGTCAGAGGTGTAGTGTTAACGTGACAAGAAGAATATTGCTATAGAAGCAATTTTGAGGACTTATCGCTCTATTGAAGAGAGTCGATAAGTGGATTTTTGTCAGAGGTGTAGTGTTAACGTGACAAGAAGAATATTGCTATAGAAGCAATTTTGAGGACTTATCGCTCTATTGGAAAGAGTCGATAAGTGGATTTTTGTCAGAGGTGTAGCGTTAACATGACAAAAGGAATATTGCTATAGAAGCAATTTTGAGGACTTATCGCTCTATTGAAGAGAGTCGATAAGTGGATTTTTGTCAGAGGTGTAGTGTTAACGTGACAAGAAGAATATTGCTATAGAAGCAATTTTGAGGACTTATCGCTCTATTGAAGAGAGTCGATAAGTGGATTTTTGTCAGAGGTGTAATGTTAACGTGACATCTGTGGGGAAAGAATATTGTAGCGTCTCACTGGGGAGGACTGCTAAGTATTTTATCATCGGAGCGATGAATTGTGATACTTGTGATTCGAACAAGATTTTGAGAATTTTATCACTCTATAAAGGAGAGCCGATAAATTGAACACTTACTACTCTGTTAGGGAGAGTTAGCCAATCAATAAGTGAGAATTAGACAGAGGAATTATTGTTACAACAATGTAAACTAAACTCAAGCTCTGTGGGGGATGACATCCGTCTGAGGTGTAATATGAACCTGACGAGGAGTTAAACTCTGCTGACGAAATACCAAGGTGGATCATTCGTTTAGGATAATTGCAACGTACAAGGCGACCTCTGCGTTCAAGGTTCGAAACGTAAAGTTAAGAACCATTACAACGCAGGTCTAGGCCTGTCGTTTGAAAAATTTGAACGCAGAGGTAACTCTGCGTTAAAGTCTAACCGACTTTATCCATTAACGTGGAAGATCACGTTTTAGATTCAGTTCAGCCCGACGGCTGTTATAAATAGGCCTGTAAGGTCACATCAAGAGTTATTTGACTCTTTTTGCCTTGCTTAGTTCCAAGAACGAGAATTCTCGTTTCTGTTGATTTTCAGTCAATTCTCCCCGAAGAACTTCGTCTTCTCCGATCGAGTTCACCCTCATGGCACCCAAGAGGATGAGTTCGGGTTCCAAGAAGGTCGCCAAGGCGGCTTTGGAGGCGCCGTCGGCCGAGACCACTGGCGATGTCGCTGTTCTGACCAGCGCTTCGGCCTTGATGTCGCTGTCACATGGACCTCGGTGCTGTGGTAAGCGGTGGCCATGGCAACTTGTTTCGACAAGTTTCCTGAAAACCCTAGATGGGTTCTCCTCAACGAGGAAGATGACTCGTTCTCCATCAGAAACGCAGAGTTACGGCTCTGTGTTACAAATTGGAAACACAGACTTAAGACTGCGTTTAAGAAACATAGAGTTAATTCTCTATGTTAAAATTAGGAACGCAGAGTTTAGGACTCTGTGTTAAAAAAATTGGAAACGTGCTTAGAATTCTGCGTTCAAGAGTCGATAAGTGGATTTTTGTCAGAGGTGTAGTGTTAACGTGACAAGAAGAATATTGCTATGGAAGCAATTTTGAGGACTTATCGCTCTATTGAAGAGAGTCGATAAGTGGATTTTTGTCAGAGGTGTAGTGTTAACGTGACAAGAAGAATATTGCTATGGAAGCAATTTTGAGGACTTATCGCTCTATTGAAGAGAGTCGATAAGTGGATTTTTGTCAGAGGTGTAGTGTTAACGTGACAAGAAGAATATTGCTATGGAAGCAATTTTGAGGACTTATCGCTCTATTGAAGAGAGTCGATAAGTGGATTTTTGTCAGAGGTGTAGTGTTAACGTGACAAGAAGAATATTGCTATGGAAGCAATTTTGAGGACTTATCGCTCTATTGAAGAGAGTCGATAAGTGGATTTTTGTCAGAGGTGTAGTGTTAACGTGACAAGAAGAATATTGCTATGGAAGCAATTTTGAGGACTTATCGCTCTATTGAAGAGAGTCGATAAGTGGATTTTTGTCAGAGGTGTAGTGTTAACGTGACAAGAAGAATATTGCTATGGAAGCAATTTTGAGGACTTATCGCTCTATTGAAGAGAGTCGATAAGTGGATTTTTGTCAGAGGTGTAGTGTTAACGTGACAAGAAGAATATTGCTATGGAAGCAATTTTGAGGACTTATCGCTCTATTGAAGAGAGTCGATAAGTGGATTTTTGTCAGAGGTGTAGTGTTAACGTGACAAGAAGAATATTGCTATGGAAGCAATTTTGAGGACTTATCGCTCTATTGAAGAGAGTCGATAAGTGGATTTTTGTCAGAGGTGTAGTGTTAACGTGACAAGAAGAATATTGCTATGGAAGCAATTTTGAGGACTTATCGCTCTATTGAAGAGAGTCGATAAGTGGATTTTTGTCAGAGGTGTAGTGTTAACGTGACAAGAAGAATATTGCTATGGAAGCAATTTTGAGGACTTATCGCTCTATTGAAGAGAGTCGATAAGTGGATTTTTGTCAGAGGTGTAGTGTTAACGTGACAAGAAGAATATTGCTATGGAAGCAATTTTGAGGACTTATCGCTCTATTGAAGAGAGTCGATAAGTGGATTTTTGTCAGAGGTGTAGTGTTAACGTGACAAGAAGAATATTGCTATAGAAGCAATTTTGAGGACTTATCGCTCTATTGGAGAGAGTCGATAAGTGGATTTTTGTCAGAGGTGTAGTGTTAACGTGACATCTGTGGGGGAAAGAATATTGTAGCGTCTCACTAGGGAGGACTGCTAAATATCTTATCATCGGAGCGATGAATTGTGATACTTGTGATTCGAACAAGATTTTGAGAATTTTATCACTCTATAAAGGAGAGCCGATAAATTGAACACTTACTACTCTGTTAGGGAGAGTTAGCCAATCAATAAGTGAGAATTAGACAGAGGAATTATTGTTACAACAATGTAAACTAAACTCAAGCTCTGTGGGGGAAGGTTTAATAATGTCATGTTAAAAGGGTTCATGAACTTTAGGAATAAGTATCATGTTCAAAAATACAAAGGTGGATCCTTTGTTTAGGATAATCACAACGCACAAGGTGACCTCTGCGTTCGAGGTTCGAAACGTAAAGTTAAGAACCATTAAAACGCAGGTCTAGGCCTGTCGTTTGAAAAATTTGAACGCAGAGGTAACTCTGCGTTAAAGTCTAACCGACTTTATCCATTAACGTGGAAGATCACGTTTTAGATTCAGTTGGGATTCTCTCTTAGAGTCCCGATCTGATTTAACAGCCCGACGGCTGTTATAAATAGGCCTGTAAGGTCACATCAAGAGTTATTTGACTCTTTTGGCCTTGCTTAGTTCCAAGAACGAGAATTCTCGTTTCTGTTGATTTTCAGTCAATTCTCCCCGAAGAACTTCGTCTTCTCCGATCGAGATCACCCTCATGGCACCCAAGAGGATGAGTTCGGGTTCCAAGAAGGTCGCCAAGGCGGCTTTGGAGGCGCCGTCGGCCGAGACCACTGGCGATGTCGCTGTTCTGACCAGCGCTTCGGCCTTGATGTCGCTGTCACATGGACCTCGGTGCTGTGGTAAGCAGTGGCCATGGCAACTTGTTTTGACAAGTTTCCTGAAAACCCTAGATGGGTTCTCCTCAACGAGGAAGATGACTCGTTCTCCATCAGAAACGCAGAGTTACGGCTCTGTGTTACAAATTGGAAACACAGACTTAAGACTGCGTTTAAGAAACATAGAGTTAATTCTCTATGTTAAAATTAGGAACGCAGAGTTTAGGACTCTGTGTTAAAAAAATTGGAAACGTAGACTTGAGACTGTATTTAGGAAACATAGAGTTAATTCTCTATGTTAAAATTGGGAACGCAGAGTTTAGGACTCTGTGTTAAAAATTGGAGACGCAGGATTTGATCTCTGCGTTCAAGTGTTGTAACGCAGGATTTGATCTCTGCGTTCAAATGTTGTAACGCAGGATTTGATCTCTGCGTTCAAATGTTGTAACGCAGGATTTGATCTCTGCGTTCAAGTATTAATACAAGGGTTGGCTCTTGTATTAAAACTTGCCACGTAGAATTTACTCTTCGTGTTTATTTCATGTTAGCAACCTCTTTCTACTACTAACTATTGCTTCTGATCTTACAGTGCTTTTCCCAATGTGCCACTTCTGCCGGAGCAACACTTCAACTACACTGATGATCCCGAAGTGGGGAGAGCTTTTGGTCTTCGTAGAGAAATTCCTTTATGCACTTTCCCAAGTTTGGAACGAACACATTTAATTAGGTTTGCTGAGTGTTCTACCCTTAGGGCTCTGATCACCGCTCAAAGGTCTGCGACCTGGTAGATTTGAGATAAAGGATCCCACTCAGGAGACACCTCTTCCAGCGAACATTTTCATACGCCGGCTTATTGCCGCTCAAGGCGAATTTTCTACACAAGCCTTCCGTTCTCCTGGCTGGTTGTTTTCTGGAGAAGATGGTTGGTGGACTCGGATGGTGGATTTTGTCCTTGAGGAACTCAAGGAGCCTCTTGCTCAGTCTGGCCTTATGACACCAGTACAGGCCACGAGACGTGGGATCACTCAGAGCTATCCCTGCTTCTTTGCCATGTTGGAGCGATATAATCCGGATAGCTGCACCTTTTTCACACCTGTCGAGGAGCTAGGATTTGCTCTTCATGAGATGCATGCGATATCGGGATTATCCTTCGGGCAAACGCCTTACGAAGAATTTATTCCTACCACTGAAGAACTCTCCCACCTGAAGGCTGCTCATCCAGAGATATACAACACTTTTTGGGAGTTGCTATGTCATTTCCACATCTGCGCTCAAGTCGCTGGGATGCGTGGGGGTGGTCTCATGCATACTGCCTGGGCAGATTACTTGTTTCAGAACCTGGGTCGGGCAGATTATTTGTTTCAGAACCTGGGTCAGAAAGATTTGAAAGTGACCCGTCTTGGCGTAAGCTCTGCTAAGAGTATCAAAGCTCGCATCAAAACTCCTAACGCCATTTATAGGAATACGCGCTTAGAAGATGGATTCGAAGCCGACAGTGAATTTGAAAGTTTCCATTATCAGGCTGCAATTCCTATTTCTGACACGGCCCTTCTCGCTGGTTTCTTGATGCTATGGTTGAAGCGGTGTGTTGTGCCGACGAAGCCAGCTGAATCGATCTTGGTTGAGGTCGTTTATCCAGCCGTTCTCCTGGCTCATGGAAGACCACTAAGCCTTCTCTCGGCAATGACAGGTTGTCTGCAGAGGGGCTTACGGGATTTGGTTTCTGAACTCCTCGACGTCCAGGAGATGATTGTTGCTGGGAGGAAAGTTTGGAAGACTTCTCAACCCCGCACACCAATGCCCTACACTTATTTAGTGGCTTGGTTTGTGCTGCACTGTCCCTCTTTGATGCGGGGGATTATACATACTGACGAGACCTCTACTCCTTTCGTGCAAAGGCTCGAGCCAGCCACGTGGACGACTGCGTACATAGTCCGGGCTAGGCAACTTTTGTCTTCGGAAGCCAGTTATGATCTCTTTTGCTGTCGCCCTTGCTTTGATGGGGCTGAAGAAGAAGGCCCGAAGTTTGGCGACGTAGTCTTCGAAGGGTCCTCGCTTTTAAATACAGGGACCTTCCAATGCCTTCTCACTATCAGGGTGGGTTACCTGGTTTTCAGAATAGGTGAAAGATGCATAATTGAGCCTTACGTTCCTTCACGTTTTGCTCGACAGTTCGGGTACGACCAGCTTTACGTTGGTAACCCTAATCCACAATTAGCTCACATCGGGAATCTGTATGAAGGAGCTCATGCTTGGCATTTCTTTATTGCTCGAGGAACTCATGCGCAGTTTACTCTGCCTAATTTGCCACCTAATTGTTCCACCGTAGCGGATTTCCGCAATTGGTTTGATAAAGCTTCTCTAATCTCAAAATATGACATTTATACTTCATGTATAAACGAAATCCGAGAACTTTATAAATCAAGAAGTGGTTCCGGCAGGACTCGACTACCAGGGATAGAGGATTATCTGTCCTGCGAACGGGAGGCGGTCGGAATCGAAGAGATCCCAAAAGAATTGCCTGCTACAAAGCTTTCTGAAGACGAGGACACTAGAGAAGTTCTCGAAGGAGCACCCTCTCCTGAGCCTCGCTCCTTGAGATCATCCGGGAAGCGGGCTCTCACTGCTGAGGAGGTAGGCGAATACGATAGAAGGATTCGCAAACGAAAACCCGTTGCAGCTAAGAATTCCAAGAAAGCCAAGTTGATGGGGGACGCTATGAAGTCTGCACTTGCTTCGTCTCCCGAAAACAGCGGGGATACTATGCCTCCAGCTGCTCCTCCTAGTCCTGAAATCCCAACAAGTGAGCAGGAATTGACCGTCCCAGGTTCAGTGCCAAATGTGCCCGAAAAGCTACCATCTGAAGCTGCACACACTCCCACTCGCACTGATTATGCACTGATTATGAGAATTGCTTTATTTATCCGCCGACTGCTCCACCCCCAAGCTCGGAGACTTTGAGGAAACTCATCGAGCAATTAGAGTACTGGATGCAGATGACTATTGATGTCGTTAGTCTCGGGGACGTGAGTTTCAAAGTCTTTGAACCCCATCTGCTGGAGTGTCTCTCTAAGATTAGGGACCAGGGGGATACATTGTGGACTGAACATTGTCGCGAGAGCATTATTGTTCTGGAATACGAATTGGAATTCCTTTCAATGCTACAACGCGATGCCATCGAACCAGAAGTGGATCGGGCTCTTTCTCAGGCTAGAGCTTTGAAGGTACAGCAGCAAGAGGCTCTTCAGAAGAGTCTAAACGAAGCAGATTCTCGTATTGCTCGCCTGCGCGGGGAACATCTTCAAGTGCAAGTGGACTTGGGCACTTTTGCTGCAGGTATTCGGGATACTGCGATTGAGCTTACCCGTGCTGGTATGGAGCAATCTCAGATAACTGCTCATCTAGCGGGTGACATGGAAGTTATAAAAGGGTTAATTACTTTCTACGACGGTCTCTTCAAGGGCTTTTGCGACGAGCTTGTCGCTGCTGACAAGATTAGGCGAGAGATTGCAGAAGCAGCACCAAATGAAGAGGGGCTCAAAAGCAAGATAACAGAGGGAGAAGATATTGGCGCTGAAATCTAAACTCAAGTCTTTTAGACTGATGAGCCCCGATGTTTAGGACTCGAATCGCTTTTTAGCTAGGGAATAATTTTTGTATCATTTTCATTTCGATTCATTTTGTATTCAAATCAAAAATATTGAATGAAAATGATATCATTTTGGCTTTCGTCATCTCTTTTGTTAAAATATGATTCAGGACAACGAAAGATAAAGCATGTGCCATGAGTATAGTGTTAACCTGGCATGAAATCAAAATTCTCTTTATTTAGAATAATTCTAGAAAATTTCAATCGTCAGAGGTTTAATGTTAACATGACGAAATACAAGACAGAAGTACGCTATAAATAGGCAACCCCCAGCCTGATTTAGCTGGGGTTTAGGGGGCTACATAATTCACGGGAAGTATCTTAGGCAACCCCCAGCCTGATTTAGCTGGGGTTTAGGGGGCTACATAATTCACGGGAAGTATCTCTTAAGAAACTTCTCGTTGATTGGCATCATGAGCCTATCTCCTTTTTGATTGATGAGACGATAAGCTCCATTCGAATAGACTGATTCTATTACGAAGGGCCCCTCCCACTTGGGATTGAACTTCCCCTTGGTTTTGTGAGTCATTACCATGGGTCGTCTGTTAGCCAAAACTAGATCGCCTTTCTTGAAAATCCGTTCCTTAACCTTTTTGTTGTAGGCTTTGGAGATACGGGCTTGATATAGCTCGATCTGTTGCTGAGCTTGAAGTCGTTTGTCATCTAAGGCTTCAAGTTCTTGTAGACGTCGTTGATGCTTTTCTTCTTCTGTTAATCCCATTGTGACCGCGACTCTCAGAGAAGGGATCTGAATTTCTAATGGCAATACGGCCTCGCAGCCATATACTAAAGAGAATGGTGTAGCTCTTGTAGGGGTCCTCACCGTTGTGCGGTAAGCCCACAGGCATTCACCGAGTCTTTCATCCCAATCGCGCCGGCTCTTGGAAACAAACTTTTTGAGAAGCTTCACTATGGTTTTGTTGAAAGCTTCTGCAAGACCATTTGCTGGTGGGTAATACGCCGTAGATGCAACACTTTGGATTCTGAATTTATCACAAAATCTCTGAAACGGGACTCCAAAGCGATAGATGACGTGATGTTTGATGAACTTGATCACGTTTGAAGTCTTGACTTCTTTCAACGGGATTGCTTCTGCCCACTTGGAGAAATAATCGGTCACGGCTAGAATGAACCGATATCCTTTGGACGTCGGAGGGGAGATCGGTCCGACGATATCCATGCCCCACATTTCGAATGGCCAAGTCGCCGATGTAGGGTGTAAGTTCCCCGGTGCTTGGTGGATAAAATCTCCATGAATTTGGCATGCGTGACAACGTTTAGCGTAGTTAACCGCGTCTGAAAACATCTTCGGCCAATAATAGCCGATTCGTCGGAGACGATCTCCTAATTTAGCTCCAGGTTGATGAGCTCCACACATTCCGCTATGAGCTTCCTTGAGGGCCTCTTTCGCTTCCTTCCGAGAAAGGCATCGAAGTAAGACTCCATCATGTGATTTACGATACAGGACTTGAGAATTTTCTGGAGAAGATGGTTGGTGGACTCGGATGGTAGATTTTATCCTTGAGGAACTCAAAGAGCCTCTTACTCAGTCTGGCCTTATGATACCAGTACAGGCCACGAGACGTGGGATTACTCAGAGCTATCCCTGCTTCTTCGCTATGCTGGAGCGATACAACCCGGATAGCTGCACCTTTTTTACACCTGTTGGGGAGTTAGGATTTGCTCTCCACGAGATGTATGCTGTATCAGGACTATCCTTTGGGCAAGTGCCCTATGAAGAATTTGTTCCAACAACTGAAGAGCTATCCATCTTGAGGGCTGCTCATCCAGAGATATACAGCACTTTTTGGGAGTTGCTATGTCATTTCCACATTTGCGCTCAGGTCGCTGGGATGCGTGGGGGTGGTCTTATGCATACCGCCTGGGCAGATTATTTGTTTCAGAACCTGGGTCAGAAAGATTTGAAAGTGACCCGTCTTGGCGTAAGCTCTGCTAAGAGTATCAAAGCTCGCATCAAAACTCCTAACGCCATTTATAGGAATACGCGCTTAGAAGATGGATTCGAAGCCGACAGTGAATTTGAAAGTTTCCATTATCAGGCTGCAATTCCTATTTCTGACACGGCCCTTCTCGCTGGTTTCTTGATGCTATGGTTGAAGCGGTGTGTTGTGCCGACGAAGCCAGCTGAATCGATCTTGGTTGAGGTCGTTTATCCAGCCGTTCTCCTGGCTCATGGAAGACCACTAAGCCTTCTCTCGGCAATGACAGGTTGTCTGCAGAGGGGCTTACGGGATTTGGTTTCTGAACTCCTCGACGTCCAGGAGATGATTGTTGCTGGGAGGAAAGTTTGGAAGACTTCTCAACCCCGCACACCAATGCCCTACACTTATTTAGTGGCTTGGTTTGTGCTGCACTGTCCCTCTTTGATGCGGGGGATTATACATACTGACGAGACCTCTACTCCTTTCGTGCAAAGGCTCGAGCCAGCCACGTGGACGACTGCGTACATAGTCCGGGCTAGGCAACTTTTGTCTTCGGAAGCCAGTTATGATCTCTTTTGCTGTCGCCCTTGCTTTGATGGGGCTGAAGAAGAAGGCCCGAAGTTTGGCGACGTAGTCTTCGAAGGGTCCTCGCTTTTAAATACAGGGACCTTCCAATGGCTTCTCACTATCAGGGTGGGTTATCTGGTTTTCAGAATAGGTGAAAGATGCATAATTGAGCCTTACGTTCCTTCACGTTTTGCCCGACAGTTCGGGTACGACCAGCTTTACGTTGGTAACCCTAATCCACAATTAGCTCACATCGGGAATCTGTATGAAGGAGCTCGTGCTTGGCGTTTCTTTATTGCCCGAGGAACTCATGCGCAGTTTACTCTGCCTAATCTGCCACCTAATTGTTCCACTGTAGCAGATTTCCGCAATTGGTTTGATAAAGCTTCTCTGATCCCAGAATATGACATTTATACTTCATGTATAAACGAAATCCGAGAGCTTTATAAATCAAGAAGTGGTTCCGGCAGGACTCGACTCCCAGGGATAGAGGATTATCTGTCCTGCGAACGAGAGGCGTCCGGAATCGAAGAAATCTCAGAGGAATTACCCGCTGCTAAGCCTTCTGAAGAAGAGAACATTAGAGAGGTTCTCAAAGGAGCATTCTCTCCCGAGCCTCGTTCCTTGAGATCATCAGGGAAGCGGGCTCTTACTGCTGAGGAGGTAGGCGAATACGATAGAAGAATTCGTAAACGAAAACCTGTCGCAGCTAAGAACTCTAAGAGAGCTAAGCTGATGGGGGACGCCATGAAGTCTGCACTTGCTTCGTCTCCCGAAAACAGCGGGGATACTATACCTCCAGCTGCTCCTCCTAGTCCTGAAATCCTGACAGGTGGGCAGGGATTGATTGTCCCAGATTCAGTGCCAGATGTGCCCGAAAAGATATCATCTAAAGCTGTAAACGCTCCCATTCGCACTGATTATGAGAATTGCTTCACTTATCCGCCGACTGCTCCACCCCCAAGCTCGGAGACTTTGAGGAAACTCATCGAGCAATTAGAGTACTGGATGCAGATGACCATCGATGTTGTTAGTCTAGGGGACGTGAGTTTCAAAGTCTTCGAACCCCATCTGCTGAAGTGTCTTGCCAAGATTAGGGACCAGGGGGATACATCGTGGACTGAACATTGTCGCGAGAGCATTATTGTTCTGGAATACGAATTGGAATTCCTTTCAATGCTACAACGCGATGCCATCGAACCAGAAGTGGATCGGGCTCTTTCTCATGCCAGAGCTTTGAAGGTACATCAGCAAGAGGCTCTTCAGAAGAGTCTAAACGAAGCAGATTCTCGTATTACTCGCCTGCGCGGGGAACATCTTCAAGTGCAAGTGGACTTGGGCACTTTTGCTGCAGGTATTCGGGATACTGCGATTGAGCTTACCCGTGCTGGTATCGAGCAAGCTCAGATAACTGCTCGATTAGCGGGCGACATGGAAGTCATAAAAGGGTTAATTGCTTATTGTGACGGGCTTTTCAAGGGCTATTGTGATGAGCTTGTTGCTGCTGACAAAGTTAGGCGGGAGATTGCAGAAGCAGCGCCAAATGAAGAGGAGCTCAAGAGCAAGATAACAGAGGAAGTCAAAAAGGCTCGTGAGGAGAAAATATTGGCGCTGAAAGCTAAACTCAAGTCTTTTAGACTGATGAGCCCCGATGTTTAGGACTTGGATTGCTTTTTAGCTAGGAATAATTTTGTATCATTTTCGTTTCGATTCATTTTGTATTCAAATCAAAAATATTGAATGAAAATGATATCATTTTGGCTTTCTTCATCTCTTTTGTTGAAATCTGGTTCAGGACAATGAAAAGTAAAGCAAATGCCATAAGTATAGTGTTAACCTGGCATGAAATTGAAATTTTCTTTATTATACCGATTCTAGCAAATTTCAATCGTCAGAGGTGTAATGTTAACATGACGAAATACAAGACAGGGTTACATTATAAATAGGCAACCCCCAGCCTGATTTAGCTGGGGTTTAGGGGGCTACATGATTTACGGGAAGTATCTCTTAAGGAACTTCCTATTGATTGGCATCATGAGCCTATCTCCTTTTTGATTGATGAGACGATAAGCTCCATTCGAATAGACTGATTCTATTACGAAGGGCCCCTCCCACTTGGGATTGAACTTCCCCTTGGTTTTGTGAGTCATTACCATGGGTCGTCTGTTAGCCAAAACTAGATCGCCTTTCTTGAAAATCCGTTCCTTAACCTTTTTGTTGTAGGCTTTGGAGATACGGGCTTGATATAGCTCGATCTGTTGCTGAGCTTGAAGTCGTTTGTCATCTAAGGCTTCAAGTTCTTGTAGACGTCGTTGATGCTTTTGTCCAGTTGTGATAGCGACTCTCAGAGAAGGAATCTGGATTTCCAATGGCAATACAGCCTCGCAGCCGTATACCAAAGAAAAAGGTGTGGCTCTTGTAGAGGTCCTTACCGTAGTGCGGTAAGCCCAAAGACATTCACCCAGTCTTTCATCCCAATCGCGCCGGCTTTTAGAAACAAACTTTTTGAGAAGCTTCACTATGGTTTTGTTGAAAGCTTCTGCAAGACCATTTGCTGGTGGGTAATACGCCGTAGATGCAACACTTTGGATTCTGAATTTATCACAAAACCTCTGAAACCCAAAACTGACGAATTGTGTCCCGTTGTCGTGAACTATTCGTCTTGGGACTCCAAAGCGATAGATGACGTGATGTTTGATGAACTTGATCACGTTTGAAGTCTTGACTTCTTTCAACGGGATTGCTTCTGCCCACTTGGAGAAATAATCGGTCACGGCTAGAATGAACCGATATCCTTTGGACGTCGGAGGGGAGATCGGTCCGACGATATCCATGCCCCACATTTCGAATGGCCAAGTTGCCGATGTGGGGTGTAAGTTCCCTGATGCTTGGTGGATAAAATCTCCATGAATTTGGCATGCGTGACAACGTTTAGCGTAGTTAACCGCGTCTGAAAACATCTTCGGCCAATAATAGCCGATTCGTCGGAGACGATCTCCTAATTTAGCTCCAGGTTGATGAGCTCCACACATTCCGCTATGAGCTTCCTTGAGGGCCTCTTTCGCTTCCTTCCGAGAAAGGCATCGAAGTAAGACTCCATCATGTGATTTACGATACAGGACTTGAGAAACTGCATCGTAATAGAATCGGAGGGCTTTTCGTTTGATTGTAGCCGCTTCCTTAGGGTCCTCAGGCAGAATTCCGTATAAGGCATAGTCGATGTACGGGAATCGCCAATCCCTGGATTCGAACTCCATAAATGCCGTACAGACTTCTCCCGACGTCATCTCGTCTGAGTTTTCCTCTGTAAGAATCTTGGAAAAGTATAGCTTACTTCCCATGACCGGAATCGTTGTTTCGACCTCTGGTGGCAAGGCCAGGGAAGTTGCCAAAGAGGCTAAAGCATCGACATATGCATTCTGAGCTCTTGGCACGTATTCGATAAAGAAGCCTTTGAACTTTTGAGCCTGCTCTAGCACTGCGAAGTAATACGAGATCAAATCCTCATGACGTACTTCATATTCTCCTCGGACTTGATTAACGATGAGCTGAGAATCTCCGTAAGCTTCGAGGTACCGAACATTAAGTTCTTCAGCACATTGCATTCCTAATAGCAGAGCATTATACTCGGCTACGTTGTTGGTGCAAGGTTCGATTAAAGAGAATCCCCTTGGGATTACGTGGCCGTTCGGAGAGATCAACACTACTCCTACTCCCGCGGTGATTGCTCCATGAGGATTTGCTCTGGATGCACCGTCGAAGAATAACCTCCCGCGGTGATTGCTCCATGAGGATTTGCTCTGGATGCACCGTCGAAGAATAACTTCCACACTTGCACAGCTTCTTGGGTAGCGTAAGCTTCAGTAACCTCGTCAGGTAATTCCTCATACAACTTAGACGTTCCCGATACTGGATGATCGGCTAAGAAGTCTGCCAGTGCTTGGCCCTTGACCGCCTTTTGAGGCATGAACTGCATGTCGTATTGCGATAAGAGAATGGCCCATTTTGCAAGCCGGCAATTTAGAGATGATGGTTTTGTCATCAGAACTCTCAAAGGATTTACCTTAGAGATGACCTGAATGGTCTGTCCAACTAGGTAATGTCGCATCTTTTGGATTGCGAATACCAAGGCGAGACATTCTTTTTCGACCGGATTGTACCGGTGTTCAGCTCCCATCATAGTCCTGCTCAGGTAATAGATGGCTTGCTCTTGACCTTGATCATTGTTTTGGGCCAACAAAGCGCCAAGAGAATGATCCATGGCCCTCACATATAACAGGAATAGTTTTCCTGATATCGGGGCCACGAGAACTGGCGGTTGAGTTAGATATCTCTTAATCTCCTCGAATGCTCTTTGACATTCTGCATCCCAAACAAAGGATATTCCTTTCTTCATGAGTTTAGAGAAAGGTTGGCAGCGCCCTGACAGATTTGATATAAATCTTCGAATGTAGGTCAGTCTGCCTTGCAAACCTCTGAGCTCTTTGAGATTCTTCGGAGGTGGCATGTCTTGGATTGCACGCACTTTCTCTGGATCAAGAGAGATTCCCTTGGAAGTAACGATAAATCCCAGGAATTTTCCACTTGAAACTCCGAGGAACGATTTTGTCGGATTCATCTTCAGCTGATGTGCTCGCATGATTTCGAACATTGTCTTCAGATCCGTAAGATGATCTTCTTTACATTGGCTCTTTACTGCTATGTCATCAATGTAGCACTCGATCTTTTTTCGTAGGTGTTCGTGAAAGATTATGTTCATTGCACGTTGATAAGTTGCACATGCATTTTTCAGGCCGAAGGGCATCACTGTGTAGCAATACACCCCCAGTGGTGTCCTAAAAGCAGTGTATTTTTTGTCGTCCGGGTGCATCTTGATCTGATTGTACCCGGAGAATCCGTCCATGAAAGACATCCTTTCATATCCGCAAGTATTGTCGATCATGACATCAGTGATAGGAAGAGGAAATTCGTCTTTTGGACAGGCTGCATTAAGATCGCGGAAATCAATGCATATCCGGACCTTACCATTCTTCTTGGGAACTGGAACAATGTTGGCCACTCAGTCAGGGTGTTGTTCTTCCCTAACAAAACCCGAGTCTATAAGCTTTTTAACTTCCGCCTCAATTGATTCCATGATCTCTGGACGAAACCTACGTTATTGTTGTTTAACGGGTTTTGCATCCGGATCGATGTTGAGACTGTGCATGGCAACCTTCGGGTCTAAACCAGGCATATCTTCATAATTCCAAGCGAAGACATCTATATATTCTCGGATGAGAGATATAAGGTCCTCTTTTTCGGATGATGATAAGTCTTCGGCTATAAAGATGGGTTTGGGATCAGACTCATCTCCCATGTTGACCTGGATCACCTTATCTTCAGTGGGTGGTTCACGTTGTTCGAAGCGTATATCCCACAAGACATTAAGGCGTTTGATCCAAGGATCGTCGGTTGATTCGACTAACTCTTCGTCACCCCCTGCATCTTCGTCGGGGTGACTAGTTGAAGCCATGTTCACAGTCAAACTTTTAAAGCAAGGTCCAACACTGACGTCAGATTCCCATGAAGAGGTTCCGGATGAATGGTCCTGACGTAGATAATTGCTGATCTCGTTTTCTGAGGCAGGGGGAGTTGTGACATAACCTAAACCCCTTCCGGTTTTTTGATAGTAATCCGGAGGTTTTCCTTCAGGGGTTAGAGACATCCGGATTGGGGTTCGCCTACCTTTCCCGAAGTTCAGACCCTGTTTCTCATTAAAGTTATACCTCATTTGTTTCATTAAGTATATAGAATTGGGTTCATGGTAATGGAATTGGGGGACTCCGCCGTCTTCCTCTGAACTTCCTCGTTTGAGTTGTTCAGGTTTGACTTTACCAAAACAGATCGGCTTCTGCCCTTTCCTTTTGGATGGGACTTTGAAGAAAACCTTCTGTACGTCTTCTGCTTCTTCATCTGAAGCAAAGAATGACTTGATAGGCAAAGTAAATGATGCCTCTGTGCACAGTGTGTGCCATGGGTTAGTACCTGCATTAGAATCATTCTCTACTGATTTATTTTTAGAGGACACATCAGGCAAGTACGCTAAAAGAAAGTCTTCATTAATGCACCATTCACCCTCGTTCGGTACATTATTATTACTCTCATCCTGACCCATTACATCTAAATTCAATTCCCAGGGACAATCTTCTTCAGGATCTGGCTCGACATTAGCTTCATTGCCACTGTCAACATCTTCTTTCTCCTGATATTCCAAGTAGAAAACAGAGTCGGTGTGAAAGTTTTCTACCCCTCGGAAAGGATATTTTTCCGCAATCAGGGTTCGCACTTCTCCTTCATCATTGGCATATTTCATGACCTGATGTAGGGTAGACGGGACAATGCGGTTTGCATGTATCCATGGTCGTCCTAGCAACAGATAAGACCTGCATGACCCTGTAAGGCATAATGCTGAGTGCGGAGCCCGGGTCAACCTGGACACGACTGATTTCAGAAGATCCGATATACCCTGTGTAGTACAAAGGTCTGTCGTGTTTGTGTTTAACCTGCATATCTTCTTGAGTAAACGATATACAGGGTAAACTTCTTGCCGCTTGCAGACATTGCCGACAAGTTTGATCTTCTAAAGCTTCAGGAATTGGAATGACTTGGGTGATGAAGCTCTCTGTATTCTTCAATGCCTCAATGAGAGCTTCCTTGGTGGTTTTGGACAACCTTAAGAGCTCATATAGCGTAATTCTGGCCGGTATGTTGGCCAACTGTGCCATGACATTGAATTGGAAGGGAGTGCTCGACTCCCCGGGTTCCTTGAAAACCGAATGTCTGGTTTGATGTGATTAAGTTGGGTTGCAAGCTTAATCACGAACTCTTAAATGAGTTTCAGAAATAAACTCAGAGCGAGTTAAAACTCGGTAACAGAGTTGTTGGAACCGAAGATTCGGTTAATTGCCAAATGGATTATGCCGTTGATGAAGGGATCCTCTGGGATTCGATTAACTGATCGTTGATCAGTTCTTTGATCTTCAAAAGATCTCCCTCTTCGTGCTGTTGAACTGCTGAGATTTGTTGACCCTAAGCGGTTTTGATACCAACTCACCTCAACCCTATGTGGTTTTTTCTGCTAGAAACCGATCAACCCCTTACTCAGTTGAGTAAGTCGGTTATTTATAGGCGGGTTAGGGGTGTAACCAACCCCTAAATCTGCTCCTGAGTGGGCGAAGATCCCTCAGAACGTGGGATAACGGTTTTGAGGCCGTTCGGTTTGCGTTTGATGCGGTCGTCACCGGAGGGAAGTCACCGAACTGGACTGCTATCATGTTGGTAGAGACAGTCTTTTGCTCAAGTTTCAGAGTAAGCACTTTGGCGTCCACCAAATTCTGGAGGATGTCCTTAAAGATATAACATCTTCTGGTAGGATGCCCCAGAAACCTGTGATAGTGGCAGTAATTAGGGTCATCTACCTTTCCTGCTTCCTCTGGCTTCCTATTTTCGGGAAGCTGTAACTTGTTGTTCTTCCGCAGTAGCTGGAACAAGGTGTCCACATGCTCCTCCTTGAAGGAATACTGTTTGGGCACTTTTTGCTTATTGGAATCTTTGCCCTGCTTTGTGGGCGGTGGCACTTGAGAGTAGTCGGCTGCTAGGGTCTCTTTTCCCTTAGACCGCTGAGCGTTGTTCTGGTTGCGTTGTTGCTGCTGTTGCGGTTTGGGCTGCGCAGCTTCTTCGGTTTTCACCCGAGCTACAATCTCTTCAGCTTGTTCTCCTTGCGAAACAAGTTGTCTCCAGGAGCGACACTCTGCTACCCCCATCTGGGCGAGGAGCTGAGTCTGCAAGTTGTGCCTGCAAGTTTCAACCAGGGTTGACTGAGTCATACCTGAGGGGCATCGCAATGCCATGCTGCAGAATCTCTCCACGTAGGCCTTGATGGATTCTCCCTTCCTCTGCTTAGTGGCAAGAAGAGTTGGGACAGAAACTTCCGTATCGTCCTCGAAGAACCTAGCCAAGAAAAGCCTTTCCAAATCTACCCACTTCCGAATAGATCCAGGAGGCAGTTTCATAAACCATTCAAAGGTCACTCCTTTAAGAGTGCCAATGAACAAGCGTGTCAGCATGGCGTCGTTTGCCACTACATCTCCAGTCTGAGACTTGAAGTAGTAGATATGCTGATTTGGTGATCCTGTGCCATCGAAAGGTTGCAATGTTGGAGCTTTGAACTTCGGTGGGTATGGAGCTATATCCCACTCAGCAGGATAAGGCCTCACCACTCCTTCTTCGCGGAGCTCACTTCTGTTGGCGATTGCATTGAGGCGAGCTTCCAGTTCATCCATTTTAGTGGACTGAGGGTGCAGTTCTTTTTCCACCTCTTTCTCACCTTCAGAAGAGGATCCCAGATTGTGAGTCTCACGATCTGAATGCTTGGTCACTTTCTGTTTCCCTTTAGAGGTTGTCCTCCGGGAAGATTCAGGTTTTTGGCCTTTTTCTGCCAGAACTTGGGCCAACATGTCCTTCAATTGGAGAAGTGTCTCCTGTTGCGCCTGGAGCATGACGTGATGTTCGTCCACTCTTTTGGCTATGTCCTCGGGATTTCCCGCCATATAAGCAGATACCTCCTGTGGTCCGACCGAGCTCGAAGATTGAGATTCGGCTATTACCGAATGTTCATCACTTGTTGTAATCCCTTTGGCTAACTTTTGATAATTAACCGGGCGAATAGCTCCTGTCCGAGTCCGGGTATGCTTATATACTCCTTCGAACTGGTCACAAATGTCCCTAACAGTTGGGGAATGACTTCTTTGTGACTCGTCAGAATCGGAATGCGAGGCTCTTCCTCTGCCGATCATGTTGATAGTAACCTCAGGGTAGTCGACTTCAGAGGTCTTCTTCTGGCGACGTTGTCGTTTGGGAGGTCTAGCGACATTCGTCAACCTGTTGAACACCGACTGCCTAGGCATAGGTGAACAACAACTGCATTCGGAGAGAACAGCGGAAATGAGACGTTCACACTGGCATGAATGGGCTACTTGCTGTGTTGGCCTTCCTCTTGACAGCAATTCACGCAGGTCAGAGACCTGAGAAAGATCTCGTGAAGGTGGGGATGGAACCCCCTGCCCTTGGATGGGTTGGACATGAACCTTGAATCCATGCTGTCCCTCTTGAACCTTACAGACCATGTCGTGTTTTTGAGACGAAACACGAGGATCGCGTTTAGGTTTATAAACACGAGGTCGAGGCCTGTGTTTGACTGATGGCTTGAGACGAAACACGAGGATCGCGTTTAGGTTTATAAACACGAGGTCGAGGCCTGTGTTTGACTGATGGAACAGATCCTTGTGGATCTTGTCCTGATTGAACGCACACTTGTAGTGTGCGTTTTGATGGACTAGATCCTTGTGGATCTTGTCCTGATTGAACGCACACTTGTGGTGTGCGTTTTGATGTTGAAACAGACCCCTGAGGGTCGTTCTTTGTTTGAACGCACACTTGTGATGTGCGTTTGGTTGATGACCCAGACCCCTGAGGGTCGGGTTTTGATTGAACGCACTCCTGTGGTGTGCGTTTAGATGATTGAACAGACCCCTGGGGGTCCTGTTTTGGATGAACGCACCCTTGTGGTGTGCGTTTGGTCATTTGAACAGACCCTTGAGGGTCTTGTTCTGACTGAACGCACGGCGTGCGTTTAAATGATTGAACGTGCTTTTGGAGGCCACATTTTGGGACGCACTCTTGAGGTGTGCGTCTATGTTGAACAACGCGCCACTGAGGGTCGCGTTTGAGTTGGATAACCCGAGGCTCATAGTCGGGTTCATTACCACGAAGTGTGCGTTCTGGAGCAGAAACGCACAGTTTGGGCATAGGCTCAGAAACGCAGTCTTTGTGTTGGGCAGTAGCTCGGCTGTTCCGCAAGTATGCTCGCCGTAAGGATCTTCTCCTTCGTCGAGCAGCATTTTTCTTGGCCTGTCGCCGTAAGGATCTTCTCCTTCGTCGAGCAGCATTTTTCTTGGCCTGTTTCAAGGCCTTGGCCGCAGCGTCGTCAGCGTTGGTCGGGTTTTCCTCCGACATAGGTCTCTTTTGACCTATTATTTGCCGTAGTGATACGGGGGAGGAATCTTCAACTCGCAGAGCGAGTTTTAGGTCTTGGCCAAAGGAGAGGGCTTTCTTTGGCATCTCAACAGTAGTGATGACCTCCTTAGAGGTATTGTGGGTATCACGCCTAGCTTTAGGGCTAAGCGACCCAGAAGAGAGGACCTCCTCATATTTGGCTTGGTCGAACTCTACGACGAGAGTTTCGACGATGGTTCCAGTAAGGTGAACGTCGGATTGCGCCACCACTTCCTCGTCAGAGAAGCTTGTCCCCAGCAGAGTCGCCATCTTTTGTTTGTGGGAAATTTGCAGTAAAAAGACAATGAAAGAAAAATTTGACTTGTATTTCTCTCAAAATCAATTACAATTTGGATTCCGATTACAAAAGAGAGGAGAATGAATTTGATTCTCCCCTTTGTTTAAAACTGGGTTCTTCTTGGTAGCGGTGGAGTGCCTCCTTCGATTGATCGCGTCGAACTTGCTCTCCGTTGACGATCCGACCGTTCTATCTCACTAGAACAATTGAAATGCTTGATGACTTCGGTTTAGAACTCTTAACGAGTGTAAAGAACTCAGAACGAGTTGAAAACTCTGACAAGAGTTGTTGAAAACCGAATGTCTGATTTGATATGATTAACTTGGATTGCAAGCTTAATCACGAACTCTTAAATGAGTTTCAGAAATAAACTCAGAACGAGTTAAAACTCTGTAACAGAGTTGTTGGAATCGAAGATTCGGTTAATTACCAAATAGATTATGCTGTTGATGAAGGGATCCTCTGGGATTCGATTAACTGATCGTTGATCAGTTCTTTGATCTTCAAAAGATCTCCCTCTTCGTGCTGTTGAACTGCTGAGATTTGTTGACCCTAAGCGGTTTTGATACCAACTCACCTCAACCCTATGTGGTTTTTTCTGCTAGAAACCGATCAACCCCTTACTCAGTTGAGTAAGTCAGTTATTTATAGGGGGGTTAGAGGTGTAACCAACCCCTAAATCCGCTCCTGAGTGGGCGAAGATCCCTCAGAACGTGGGATAACAGTTTTGAGGCCGTTCGACTTGCGTTTGAACAAGTCAAAACGCCTCAGTTGGCGTTATGGGCTTTAACTCTGCGTCCAAGGCTTGAGACGCAGAGTTAAATCTCTGTTAGAGATTTGAGACGCACAGGCCGCATGCGTTCTGGAATTGGAAACGCACAGGTCGCTGGTGCGTTGAAGTTCAACTCTGCGTCCAGAGTTTGGGGCACATAGTTGAGTCTATTAAAGAACGCACGTTATGTGTGCGTCTTGTACTTTAACTCTGCGTTACAGAGTTCGATGTCTGCTGAGGAACACACAAGTGTGCGTTTTGAACTTGAGAAACGCAGGAATGACTTTCTGCGTTTGAGAGAGGTTGTTGACTTGTAACCTCATCCATTATAACATTGCGAAGGCTATTGTTTATTGATCCTTGCCTGTTATAGGATATGCTGTTGTCGCAGCCATCAAGATCAATCATCTCAGGGATGAGGCTGTGTTTATAGCGGTTGCAGAGTTGCGGATGCAGTGATTAGAAAGTCGTCTGATTGTAACTTTCATTATCAGGGCTTGATAGGGAATCGACTATCTATTGTGATTTTTAGACAGTCTACAATCACAGAAAATAACCCCTTTCAAACTTAATTGCAAAAACCAACCTGGTTTCAGCCTTGGCGCTGAAACCAGGTTGGTTTTTGTGAAAAAACTTCAGAAACTTCACGGTTGTTGAACTCCCGTGAAGTTTAGTAAAACTGCTAAACTTCACGGGAGTTGAACACCTGTGAAGTTTCGCAATTCAAAATAAATTTTGAACTACAAAACTTCATGGGATTTCAACTCCCGTGAAGTTTAGCAGTTTCACTAAACTTCACGGGAGTTCAACTCCCGTGAAGTTTCAGATAAAAATTTAAAAAAACCGACATGGTTTCAGCTCCAGGACTGAAACCAGATCGGTTTTTGAAATTTTTTGCAAAAGCGATCGTTTTTTGAAAATAAATAGTGAAAGGGGTTGGTTTTGAAAATTTGTCCCCCAACATTCACGTTGGAGTAGAAAGAGGGGAGTAAAAAATGACCAAATCGCAAGACCGAATAAGATTGAGGGACTTGCTAGCAATTCCAAAGATTAGAGCGACTAATATGAAATTATAGAAGATACTATATTTTTGCGGACAAATTTTCAAAACCAACCTATTTGGAAATTTATTCCAAGAAAATAATCCCTTTCAAACTTAATTGCAAAAACCGACCTAGTTTCAGCCTTGGCGCTGTAACCAGGTCGGTTTTTGTGAAAAAACTTCGGAAACTTCACGGGAGTTCAACTCCCGTGAAGTTTCGGATAAAAATTTTCAAAAACCAACTTGGTTTCAGTTCCAGGGCTGAAACCAGGTCGGTTTTTAAAAATTTTTGCAAAAGCAGTCAATTTTTGAAAATAAATAGTGAAATGGGTTGGTTTTGAAAATTTGTCCCCCAACATTCACGTTGGAATAGAAAGAGGGTAGTATAAAACGACCAAATCGCAAGACCGAATAAGATTGAGGGACTTGCTAGCAATTTCAAAGATTAGAGCGACTAATATGAAATTATTGAAGATACTATATTTTTGCGGAGAAATTTTCAAAACCAACCTATTTGGAAATTTAATCCCAGAAAATAACCACTTTCAAACTTAATTACAAAAACCGACCTAGTTTCGGCCTTGGCACTGAAACCAGGTCGGTTTTTGTGAAAAAACATCGGAAACTTCACAGGAGTTGAATTCCCGTGAAGTTTCGTAGTTCAAAATTTTTTTTGAACTGCGAAAACTAAACTTCACGGGAGTTGAACTCAACTCCCATGAAGTTTCGCAGTTCAAAATTTTTTTTGAACTACGGAACTTCACGGGAGTTCAACTCCCGTGAAGTTTTACAGTTTTACTAAACTTCACTGGAGTTCAACTCCCGTGAAGTTTCGGATAAAAATTTTAAAAAACCGACCTGGTTTCAGCTCCAGGGCTGAAACCAGGTCGGTTTTTAAATTTTTTTGCAAAAGCGGTCGATTTTTGAAAATAAATAGTGAAAGGGGTTGGTTTCGAAAATTTGTCCCCCAACATTCACGTTGGAGTAGAAAGAGGGGAGTAAAAAACGACCAAATCGCAAGACGTTGGAGTAGAAAGAGGGGAGTAAAAAACGACCAAATCGCAAGACCGAATAAGATTGAGGGACTTGCTAGCAATTCCAAAGATTAGAGCGACTAATATGAAATTATTGAAGATACTATATTTTTGCGGACAAATTTTCAAAACCAACCTATTTGGAAATTTAATCCCAGAAAACAACACCTTTCAAACTTAATTGCAAAAACCGACCTGGTTTCAGCCTTGGTGCTGAAACCAGGTCGGTTTTTGTGAAAAAACTTCGGAAACTTCACGGGAGTTGAACTCCCGTAAAGTTTAGTAAAACTGCTAAACTTCACAGGAGTTGAACTCCCGTGAAGTTTCGCAGTTCAAAAAAATTTGAACTACGAAACTTCACGCGAGTTCAACTTTCGTGAAGTTTAGCAGTTTTACTAAACTTCAAGGGAGTTCAACTCCGGTGAAGTTTCGGATAAAAATTTTCAAAAACCAACCTAGTTTCAGCTCTAGGGCTGAAACCAGGTCGGTTTTTAAAAATTTTTGCAAATGCGGTCGTTGTTTGAAAATAAATAGTGAAAGGGGTTGGTTTTGAAAATTTGTCCCCCAACATTCACGTTGGAGTAGAAAGAGGGGAGTAAAAAACGTCCAAATCGCAAGACCGAATAAGATTGAGGGACTTGCTAGCAATTCCAAAGATTAGAGCGACTAATATGAAATTATTGAAGATACTATATTTTTGCGGACAAATTTTCAAAACGAACCCATTTGGAAATTTAATCCCAGAAAACAACCCCTTTTAAACTTAATTGTAAAAACCGACCTGGTTTCAGCCTTGGCGCTAAAACCAGGTCGGTTTTTGTGAAAAAACTTCGAAAACTTCACGGGAGTTGAACTCCCGTGAAGTTTAGTAAAACTGCTAAACTTCATGGGAGTTGAACTCCCGTGAAGTTTCGCAGTTCAAACAAAAATTTGAGCTACGAAACTTCAAGGGAGTTCAACTCCCGTGAAGTTTAGCGGTTTTACTAAACTTCACGGGAGTTCAACTCCCGTGAAGTTTCGGATAAAAATTTTCAAAAACCGATCTGAAACTTCACGGGAGTTCAACTCCCGTGAAGTTTCGGATAAAAATTTTCAAAAACCGATCTGGTTTCAGCTCCAGGGCTGAAACCAGGTCGGTTGAAGTTTCGGATAAAAATTTTCAAAAACCGATCTGGTTTCAGCTCCAGGGCTGAAACCAGGTCGGTTTTTTAAATTTTTTGCAAAAGCGATCTATTTTTGAAAATAAATAGTGAAAGAGGTTGGTTTTGAAAATTTGTCCCCCAACATTCACGTTGGATTAGAAGGAGAGGAGTAAAAAACGACCAAATCGCAAGACCGAATAAGATTGATGGACTTTCTAGCAATTCCAAAGATTAGAGCAACTAATATGAAATTATTGAATAAGATTGATGGACTTTCTAGCAATTCCAAAGATTAGAGCGACTAATATGAAATTATTGAAGATACTATATTTTTGCGGATAAATTTTCAAAACCAACCTATTTGGAAATTTAATCCCAGAAAATAACTCCTTTCAAACTTAATTGCAAAAACCGACCTGGTTTCAGCCTTGGCGCTGAAACCAGGTTGGTTTTTGTGAAAAAACTTCAGAAACTTCGCGGGAGTTGAACTCCCGTAAAGTTTAGTAAAACTGCTAAACTTCACGGTAGTTGAACTCCCGTGAAGTTTCGCAGTTCAAAAAAAAATTGAACTACGAAACTTCACGGGTGTTCAACTTTCGTGAAGTTTAGCAGTTTTACTAAACTTCACGGGAGTTCAACTCCCGTGAAGCTTCAGATAAAAATTTTCAAAAACCAACCTGGTTTCAACTCCAGGACTGAAACCAGGTAGGTTTTTGTGAAAAAACTTTGGAAATTTTATGGGAGTTGAACTCCCGTGGAGTTTCGCAGTTAAAAAAAAAAATTAAACTACGAAACTTCAGGGGAGTTCAACTCCCGTGAAGTTTGGCAGTTTTACTAAACTTCATGGGAGTTCAACTCCTGTGATGTTTTGGATAAACATTTTTAAAAACCAACTTGGTTTCGGCTCCAGGGCTGTAACCAGGTCGGTTTTTGAAAATTTTTACAAAAACGGTCGTTTTTTGAAAATAAACAGTGAAAGGGGTTGGTTTTGAAAATTTGTCCATATTTTTGCTCGCCAGATCCCCTGAGAAGAGTACCCTAAAAATTTTGATCCCAGATGGAAATCCGCCGCGCCCGCCCCTCGCCGATCTCCCCCCACAAACCTAACCGTCCCCCTGCCCCTAACGGCAGCGGCCGCCGACCCCGCCGCGTCCTCGCCCTCGCGACCTTCTGACCCGCGCCCGCCTCTCGACAATCGACCAAGCCGCTACGTACTGCGGCCTCGCCCCTCGCCATCCACGTCCGACTGAACGTCCGTCCACACCACTCTACTCGCGCCCGCCGCGAGCCGTCAAAGTTCTTCCGGTGGTCTGGCCCCAAGAACCCCAGCCTCTCCGCCCTCGCCTGGACCTGATGGTCGACATCCTCGCCAAGGAAACTCCTCTTCGAGCCCATGTGGACGCCATCGCTCCATGAAGCACCACGCCTCCTCACCTCACTCTCCCCCTTCGCCTCCGCCTTCGCCTCCTACGCGCCCCTCCGCCTGGCCGCATGCAAGGAAGGCGCCATGACGCTTCGACCGTCAATGGACCGCTACGGCGTCGCCCCCGACACCCTCGCCCATAAACTCCCTCCTCTCCGCCCATCTGCCCGCGTCGACGAGACCGACCGCCGACGGCCGCCGAGTCTCAACCGCTTCAAGACCCGTGTCGGCACCCGGAGCGGACTCCTTCCCATCTTGCCTGCGAGGTGGTGCGGGAGAAGGCAGAAACGACGTGCCAAAGCGCGCGCCAAGACCACCTTCGGCGAGATGGTGATCCGAATTGGGTGGGACAAGAACAACATGTCGGCCTACGATGCGTTCCTCGCGACACTGGTGCGAGGAGGGCAGCCCGACGAGGCGCTGAACTTTTTGAAGGTGATGAAGGGCAAGAATTGCTTGCCGGGTATCAAGTTTTTCGCAAACGCGCTCGATATTCTTGTCAAGAGTGGCGATGCTAAGCACGCTGTTGAGCTGTGGGATCTTATGGTTGTTGAGAGCGGGCTTGTGCCTAACCTTGTTATGTACAATGCGATTATTGCCTTGGTGTGCAACGAGCGGGATTTCGAGGCAGCGTATCGGTTACTTGATGCGATGCCATTCCACGGTGCGTTCCCCGATTCGCTAACTTACAATACGATTTTTGAATGTCTTGTTAGGAATAGGAAGGCGAAGGAGGCCGAGAAGTTCTTTGGTGAGATGAGGAAGAATGAGATGTCGCTTTCGAGGTCGAATCGCGTTGCGGCGATTAAGATGTTCTTTGAGGAGTTTGATCCAGCGGCGGCGATGGAGGTGTGGAATTGTGCGGCGGAGGAGAGGGGGGAGTGGGATGAGGAGTGTGCGAATGAGTTGCTTGTTGGGTTGGCGAGTTTGGAGAGGTTGAGCGAGGTGAGGAGGTTTGCCGATGAGATGATTGATATGGGAGTGCATTTGAGGTCAGCCACCATGGATAAACTGGAGAGTGCTCTCTCCAAGGGAAGGAGGAGAGAATGTTTTGATCATATTGAGAGGAGAGTGAAGCGCGGTTGAAACAGTAATGGTGGACAATGCACAGTGGTGGAAAGCCCATGGGTACGCACCAATCTATACGTTTTATGTGTTTTGTGTTGCCATTGTCTTTTTAGGGATGCTTACGGATGAAGAGATGTCCAAGGAACATGAAAGAAACTTCATGTTGCAGGTGTAGCTCTTAGTTATGATCACTATCCTTATTCAAGTTTATCTTTCTTGTAAACTCCGTACCCCTAAGTGCTTATACTTGGATAACAGGATGAGTCCTGTTCTTTTTATCTTCTTTCTGATAAGATTAGTGCGAGGAGCTTTCTCATATATCTGGCCGATTTCTGGGCATCAGTTAATGGATTTCTTCTCTGGCTTTATGGAGAAAGCTACTTTTTTGACGAATTTTCTTTAATCCTTCTGCTCTTTGCAGGTTCCTTTTCTTGATGATGTGTTCTTCCAAGAATTTCCTTCATATTTAAGTTTTATTTTATTTATCTGTTAGATGGAGGTTACTTTCACTACATTTGAAGCTTTAGATTGTGCTAGAATTATGATTCCTGTTGTGGCTGCAGTTTTCACTGTCAGCATGTTTTCTCAAAATTGTTCTAATTTCTTTTATCCTTATCCCTGTCATGTTGCACTTTATGTTTGCAGTTCAGATATTCTTACCCTTCTCCTTTGACATTAAGTTGTGCCAACTTTTGAAATGACCCGTGTTGTCGTATTGTTAATAAACTCTTGATGCCATTTCTAGATAATAGTGATCTCCCTTGTGTGCAACTGAAGTGTTGATCCCTAAAAATTGGTCCTCGAACATCTGGATTCTCTTGCTTTGTTATGGATCTCTCTAACGCCTCGTTTGGTACGCGGGAATTGAGTCAAGTGAGAATGGAATGAAGGTAGAATGAAATAGAGTTGATGTGGGAATGGAATGCTCATTCCCATTCTCATGTTTGGGTGTGATTAGAGAATTAAGTAGGAACATCTTTAAGAATAGTATATCCGAAATTTATTTTGTTATTTTCTTTCTCACTTAAGTGGGAATGTCAATTCCTTGTTAACTTATTGGGAATAGCAATTCCCACATTAAGTAGCAATTCCCACATTAAGTGGGAATTGATGAGAAGTGAGAATGACATTTCAAGCATCCAATAACACATTATGTTTGGTAAATATGAATGAGAAGTTAGAATTGCATTCCATTCCCATTCATTCAAGCGTACCAAATAAGGCGTAAGGGAGTGCACAAGTTGTCTTTTCATAATTTAAATGATTACCATTGTTTTTTGTAGGACTTATCTGTTTAGATGAGAGTCTATTTCTATCCTAAGTTTCGAACACGTCAAACTTGTGCAATCTTTCCTAGTATCTCGCCCAGTAGTCTGATTATGCAGTATTGAAGCTTACAGTCTTTTTGGCTTGTCCATGATGTCTATTCTTGGATTTCTCCTAAGCTAATCATCCTGACTGCAAGGTTTTGTTCTTTAGGGCTGTTTGTGTATTAATGGACTTTCAGTTCATGTCTGCGCGCTTGGTTCTTCTCCCATTCTTGGCAGATTTTGGTTGGCGTTGGAAGTATGTAGTTCTTAATATAGGACAATTATGTTACCTCTAATTCCGATTGCACTAAATCATTGTTATGATTAAGACATGATAAACATTGTGTATGACTTTGCGGGATATGATCCGTTTAAGTTGGCACCGTAGGTCTTGGAAGAAAGAATAGCCCCTTTTTTCTCTAATTTACCCTCTCTTTGTGGATGATTGATTCCATCTTTGTTCCACACTTCATTTTCCTCTCCTACTCTTCTTTATTATAATTTTGAAATTATTTCATTGTCTTGGAAGAGAGATACTACTTTTTTCTCATATCCCTTTTCCATGGATAGTGGGACTCCTTGCATTGAAACTTTCTTGATTTTCCTATGAGCTTGTTTATGCTTGATTCTCTTGAAGGTTTGATGCTACTTGTCTACTACTGCACTAGTTCCTCTAATTGTTCCATCTCCCTTCCTCCCTTCCTCCCCCCTCTCTCGCCTTGGCATTTGGCACTGATTCTATTTCCTTTGAGCTCACCTTGGCAATTGTTTTGGTTCCTTCGACCTCATTTAAACCTTACCTTATGGGTTGACAATATATGGGTCAAAACAATTTAAATGTCTCTGCACGATTACGGGTGCTTCAACTAAAAATTTTGCGACATATTATTGAAGACTTGATGTTCAACAACAAATTTTGATGAAGATTTTTTATTGTTGATTGAGGTTTTCTTTTGTGACCGCCTTCATGGGAAGACTTAGTCCGTGACAAATCTACTCAAACTAAGGCTAGACATGTTAGGTCGTTCCTAGCCAGATCGGGATATAGCTAGGGGCCCCTTAAAATGAATCGGGCTTTTGACCGAGAATAATCCAAATTGATTTGGTCAAAATTTGATTTTTCGCTCCAGTTTGGTGCCCTTTTTGACTCGGTGGTCACAATATATTAGATTAAAGCTGATTTCATCCTAAACTAGTGTGATCATAAGCGAAACGGTCCTAAATGCGCACACTCACGGGCTTGTCCGATTTCAAGGCCAAGTCGTCCTATAATAGGTTGGTTCCCACCAATCAAACTCTAAAACCTTGAAGATGATCCAGTTGATTTCAAATACTTCACAAGTCATAGATCTACCAAACTATGAAATCTTGATTCCAATTATGCTTTTGGTTTAATTCTCTTAGTATTATTATGAAAGTTCGAATGATCTTGACAATAATGAAAAACAAAATTACGTGTATGCAGAGTAAAAGTTGAATAATAACTTTTTATTCATTGATTGATTTCATATTTTCTCCGATATAACACTATCTACTCTTCATTCTTCAAACCACAAATCTTCCCCTATACTAGTCCTATCAGGTTATATTAACTTATCTTGATTGTGGTCTTCCAGTATCGTCTATATTAGTCAGTTCTGGCTGTGTTGGCTCAATGCTTGAAATTAAATATGGTATATATTGTTATTAATGCTTCAAATCGTGTTTTCTTTGCAATATTTCCTTTCGCGTGGAGGTTTTGTCAGGGTTCCCTTTTCCTGCTTGGTAGTTCTTCGTTGTAGATGTGAGTCTAAGAGAATGTGAAAACATGTTTTTTTGTATGTACCCCAAATCGCAAGTACTGTAAAAGACCTTTATATTATCATATTAAATGTTTTAAAAGCTCCCGCCTAGCCCGCTTAGGCCTAGGCGGTACCTAGGCGGTCTGCCTAGGTCTTAGGAGCGCCTAAGAGAGGAAATCGCTTACGCGAACTGCATCACTTTGGTCTAAATCGTGATTTCCTTCAGTGCTGCCTCAACACCCTCTAACTTCATGTGAACTCCTTCAGCCGCCTCTACTGACTACGGACACGCACAGACATGTATATGGATAGTGTTGTAATACACAGAGTGTAACTAAGTTACAAACACATGGAAAACTACATATTTGCCCATGGATATCAACGATCCACACCGTTTATTGTTGCCTACATGTCATCAAATGTATTTGGATCAAAAATCAAGTGGCTTAGAATTTTTTATCCTATAATTCAAACAACTCAAAATAACTGACATTTTTTTATGATTACCGACTGTTCATTTCTAGGTTATTAGATGTATAAACTAGAAATATTTAATCTCTGATTTTTCATCTCTTTGAAGTTTTCAATGTATAGATTATAATGAACAGTGGGGATCATTAGTATCCATGGGCAGATATGTATTTTTACAGGTGTGTGTAAATTAGTTACACCTGGTGTGTATTATTACCCTATCCTATACACACACCCTACTCTGACATTTAACAATACCTCCTCACCACTTAAAAAAAAAGAAATCCTTCTAGGCATAACGCCTAGGTGCTAGGCGCTAGTTTTGCACCTAGCGGCGCATTCAATAACATCGATTGTAATTAAAATTAAAAAAGTAAGAAAACGCCTAGACCTTGCTTGGGCGTCGATTCTAATGCCTAGGCTACGTAGTACTTTTTGTAATTTTGATCATAATTTCTATTTTACCCCTAAAATTATAATTAATCCTCAATTTATCCTCCATATTATTGTGGTTAAATTTTAACAATGTATAATGGAGATTTTTTCATGTTGTTTAATGTAAAATTGAAGAAGTGGTTCAGTGAGAAGCGGCTGCAACAAGAAGGCAAGTGAGAGGGATGTAGGTGCTCATAGTTTCGAGGTCAGAGGTCATGTAAGGGCGAGGATATTGTGAGGAATAAGATCTCGTATGAGGGAGAAGGCACGTTCTCTGATGTAGGAGGGGTTAAGAGAGGATAGGGAAGAATAGTTTTTTGGGGAAGGGGCATCATGTTGGTTGATGGGCTTGATTGAGGAGGATGACTAAGGGAGTGTGTTTAGACTATGTGTCAATGATAGATCTGGTTGGGGTGAGGATTAGCACGACAACAAGGATGATAGTTGAGATAGAAGATTGATGAGACAATGAGATTTCAGTCGTTGATAGCGGAGCTAACGAGATGGGAAACTATTTTGAAATTAATTTAATTAAGAATAGTTTAGATATCTAATGAAATAAATAACAACACATAATTGATTATTCTAATTTAATTGGCTAATTGTTCTAGTGGGGCGATGTAGTAGAGGGACAACCATATATGAAGGGTATAACAACTGAGATGATTTTGGAGTAAATTTAGAAACATCTATGACTCAGAGGGGTATATTTTAAAGAATCCAAAAAGAAGAAACATGCGTAATTTTTGGAACTTCCATAAACATGGGTTATATTTCAAATGCAGCAAACTTTGAGAAGAAGATGATGAAGTAAAGAAAGGTTGAATGGTGAGAAAGAAGGGGAAAAAAGAAAAGAGAAAGCAGTTGGAAAAGGAATACACAAACTGGGAAGAATAGGGGAGATTCTTTACAACTGTGAAGAAGAGAGGAGATTCTTAAAAACTGGGAAGAATAGAGGACATTCTTCAGAAGATCTGGAGAAGGGGTTCTTAATTAACATAACCATAACTAATCAATTGGAGGGTATTTTAGTCAATTTTAACTTTCAGCTAAACTGATAACAGAAAAACGGCTATGATAATTCCGGATGTATTTTAACATAATTAACCATAACTAATGAATTTAATTATGTTGGAATATTGTTAAGCTTTGATAAATCCTATGTTTGGATCGTAGTTTTGGTTCGTAGAAGCCAATAAAGACTTGGGTTGGCCTCCATCCTGTAGTAAGCTACACCTATGTGAAACTAGGGATTACCTGTTGTCTATGTTGTGCTTCTGTGATTTGCGTACATAAAACTAATATTATACAAATATCTGGTGACAAAAAATCCTCAGAATCCCAGAATAATCGGGTGCAGCCTGGACACAAAGCGCATGCATAACGGAATATATGACAAGTATGCACAAAAGCACAAGCTCTTTACCAAATACATGCAATGTCACTGAAAGAGGAGGACCCTATGTTACATGTATATGACATGCGAACTAAGTGGATTGATCATTTCAGAAATAAGAAATGGGCTGTAAACATTGATGTGAAGGATTGATTTAAAGTGTTAATTACAAGGTTATTTGTATGGATTATCATTTAGGTGCAACATAGTAACCAAATATGTGAAATTGTAGCTTTGAAATCTTAAGAATAGATCAAAAAATAAATATTGCATGTTGCAGTAGTGCCTACCTACTCTAGATGTGCATTGCTGATATACTTGCAATATGATTAAGCAATGCTGAAAGCTCATTTATTCTCTGAAAAGGTTGTTAGGAGATCGAAGTGACGATCTTCAATACTGTTGCTAATTCTTGTTTCTGCAGTTACTACTTTGTTACCTTATCTCACATACTAGGTGTGGCATCTTCAGTAGTTTTGGAGCTTAATTTTTCTATGTTTTCCTCCTAAATTGCTAGCATTAACTTAGTATAGTATAGAGATGTCAGCTAGATGCTCATCGAATAGTATTTACTTTTTTTATGGTTGTGTATGCAGAGGGACAGTTGTTTCCAAAATGGTGATGTAATGTGTTTTGATCTTGAATAAGGTTTTCAATGGTATGTTTGCAGAAAGAGTTTAGCATCTGGTTTTAAATGATTTCTACTCTTGTCGGTGATATGATAGTCTTGTATAATTAATTTATGTTTAATTAAATTGTATACGCTGATATGTTGAGATACATGACGTTCAGGCAGATTCCATTTCTCAAAAAAAAGAAAAAACAATCAGTGAAATAAATTTAGCTTTATTTGGTCCAGTTTTATGCTTTTATTGCCTAGCATTATGCTGAAGTAATTTGATTGTGTCATCATATGCATATATAAGGAATGGGAGGTTTAATAGTTTAACACAAATACCGTATTTTAGCACAGTTCCCATGTGTTTTATTGTAGAGCACAACTGTGTTTATTTCATTGTATATTGACCTTGAACAATTGTTGTTGATGAGTTCCAAACACCTTAGCAGGTGGACTACTTGTTTTCTGTGTCGAATGAATATATGGGTTTGTTTTCGCAAAAAATTCTGATTCAATTATCTTCAAGTAGCAGCTGATATCAGCAATGCAATGTAGAGTTTGATTATTGGAAATAAAAATGAAAATCACTTAATTAAATTTGTACTGTTTAAATTGAGAAGCAAGAGGTTTTTTAAGGAGCAAAATGTTAGTTTATTGGTTTGTCTCACTTTTGGTCCTGGTAATTATGAACGTGAGGAACTCTGCCATGTTTGTTTATTTAGAAAAGTTTAAAACTGCAGATGCACTGCCTGTATTATGAAGATATAACACTTGTGCCCTCTAAACCATGTTATTAACATTTATACAACATTATTTCTCTTTTTGTATTGATTTATTGAAATGTCACTTTAGAATCAAGTACCTATAAATTACATTTCCCCCTTAGTTTAATTGGGGTTTTTAAAAAAAAAGAAAAAGAAAGCAGACTACCTTGTTCTCTAAATTCAAGTCAGAAAAGTAATGTTGGCTGATGCTCATGGATGGAGTAAGTAAAGCGTTAATAAAATAGTTATATGGATATAAGTGACTGTGTCAATGTAGCATATAGAAAACGAGAAATAGTTGCATTCTGTTTTCTAAGATTGAACAAGTTTGTGTATTAAAAATCATGTGTAAAGATTGTAAAGAATTATAGATTGCCTTTAGCACTTTCTCAAATCATCCATACTTGCATTCTGTTTTCTAAGATTTAGATTTCTCAAACTCATACCCAAACTCATATTCTTTCATTTGGAAGTCTATCATCCCCAGTAAGGTGAAAATCTTTTTTTGGATTCTCACAAAAAGGAGACTCCAAACCAAAGAAAATTCGTTGAACAAAGGGTGGACAGGTGATATAAAATGCTCTTTACGTAATCAGAGAGCCATCTTTTCTTCTCTTGCTCTTTCACCAAAGCAGTTTGGTCTCTCTTTCTCCCATGCTTTCCCTCAGTGCAATGGCCAGACGACTTTGATATCCTTCTTGCATCAAGTGGTAGTTTCCTGCCTAATAGCAGACTCAAAACTCTATGGAAAGTGTTCCTCCTTGCCTTTTGTCGGTGCATATGGAGTAGTCGTAACAACCTTAGTTTGGAAATTCATGTCCGAAAGCTACTCTTTCACGTGTCTACATGCTGCTCCCTAAGAGTCGTCAGGTGATAATGAGAGACTGCGCTATTTTCTCGAGTCTTGTTGCCTACATCAATTCTAATGGATCAGATCACACTGTAAGATTCGCTAGTTGTTTTGATTATAATAGTTCTCAAGTTTACTAGTATCTTCCTAAGACCAAAACACAGACCAAAAACAGGTCTTCAAGTTAAGAACAATAACCCTAAGGGTCGTGCTATTTGGCTCGCGCTTTAACACGCGAGACAACTCGCACAGAGAAGAGGGATGGGTCCCACTGTGTCAGAGGAGGGGTGGCAGCAAGCTCTGAAGAGAGCTCTCAAGGCTGACGTGGTCTGGAAGTTGGCAGCCCCCCCTCCAGCAAGCTCCTAACCCCTCCCAAGCCCCTCTCCTTAGGCCGACGTGGCGGTGGAGAGCTTCGGAGCTCCCAAGCGCTCCACAAATTTGTGAAGTGCTTGGGAGCTCCCAACTGGGAAAATTTTACAAAACCCCCCTCAAACATACCAGGATCGGCGATGATGGCCTTTCCGTTGAGTTGCTGGTGTTCGCGGAGATGATGGGTGGCGGGTCGGAAATCAATTCCCACTTCAGAAATCTGATGAATCGTCCGCTGGCGATCGAAGAGGCGATACCCGCAGCTAACTTGCGCCTACTGATCGAGAGATTTCCTCGATTCGACGCTCATCTCTCCGTCTGAGTGATCCTGGGCGCTATTTTTTCCATTAATTTGGGGACCAAATTCAAGCAAACGTTGACTTGATTTTAGTTTTTTATTCGTGACGAAACCCTAGGAAGAAAATAATTATAATGGAATAAAAGCATGGGACTTTTCAAAGAAGGGAACTTCGATTTATTTGGATTTTTTAACTGGGAGTGGAGAGAAGTGCTGAATTTTTTAACTGGGATTTATTTGGATTTTTTAAATGGGATTTTTTAAATGGGAGTGGTTATAGAAATAAAATACAAGAGATTTAAATATAATTGAAAGTAATGGATAAAATATTAAAATAGAAGAGGGTTTTTTTTGATATTGTTGGAGCTCATAACTAGGAGCTTGTTGGAACTCCATACAATAAGAAGATGCTCCTAAGACCTATTTTTATAATTTTTTATACCAAAATGCTTGAGAGCTCTTGAGAGCTTGCTGACTAGGACTCCCAACTGGGAGCTTGCTGGACTTGCTCTCAGTTTCTGAAGTGGGAATTGATTTCCGACCCGCCACCCATCATCTCCGTGAACGCCAGCAACTCAACGGAAAGGCCATCATCGCCGATCCTGGTATGTTTGAGGGGGGGTTTTGTAAAATTTTTCTAGTTGGGAGCTCTCAAGCGCTCCACAAATTTGTGGAGCGCTTGGGAGCTCCCAACTGGGAAAATTTTACAAAAACCTCCCTCAAACATACCAGGATCGGCGATGATGGCCTTTCCGTTGAGTTGCTGGCGTTCACGGAGATGATGGGTGGCGGGTCGGAAATCAATTCCCACTTCAGAAATCTGATGAATCGTCCGCTGGCGATCGAAGAGGCGATACCCGCAGCTAACTTGCGCCTACTGATCGAGAGATTTCCTCGATTCGACGCTCATCTCTCCGTCTGAGTGACCCTGGGCGCTATTTTTCCATTAATTTGGGGACCAAATTCAAGCAGACGTTGACTTGATTTTAGTTTTTTATTCGTGACGAAACCCTAGGAAGAAAATAATTATAATGGAATAAAAGCATGGGACTTTTCAAAGAAGGGAACTTTGATTTATTTGGATTTTTTAACTGGGAGTGGAGAGAAGTGCTGAATTTTTTAACTGGGATTTATTTGGATTTTTTAAATGGGATTTTTTAACTGGGAGTGGTTAGAAATAAAATACAAGAGATTTAAATATAATTGAAAGTAATGGATAAAATATTAAAATAGAAGAGGGTTTTTTTTGATATTGTTGGAGCTCATAACTAGGAGCTTGTTGGAACTCCATACAATAAGAAGATGCTCCTAAGACCTATTTTTATAATTTTTTATACCAAAATGCTTGAGAGCTCTTGAGAGCTTGCTGACTAGGACTCCCAACTGGGAGCTTGCTGGACTTGCTCTCAGAGCAAGGGCAGCAAGCTCTGAAGAGAGCTCTCAAGGCTGACGTGGTCGTGGAAAACGGAAGCCCCCCTCCAGCAAGCTCCTAACCCTTCCCAAGCCCCTCTCCTTAGGCCGACGTGGCGGTGGAGAGCTTCGGAGCTCCCAAGCGCTCCACAAATTTGTGGAGCGCTTGAGAGCTCCCAACTAGAAAAATTTTACAAAACCCCCCCTCAAACATACCAGGATCGGCGATGATGGCCTTTCCGTTGAGTTGCTGGCGTTCACGGAGATGATGGGTGGCGGGTCGGAAATCAATTCCCACTTCAGAAATCTGATGAATCGTCCGCTGGCGATCGAAGAGGCGATACCCGCAGCTAACTTGCGCCTACTGATCGAGAGATTTCCTCGATTCGACGCTCATCTCTCCGTCTGAGTGATCCTGGGCGCTATTTTTTCCATTAATTTGGGGACCAAATTCAAGCAAACGTTGACTTGATTTTAGTTTTTTATTCGTGACGAAACCCTAGGAAGAAAATAATTATAATGGAATAAAAGCATGGGACTTTTCAAAGAAGGGAACTTTGATTTATTTGGATTTTTTAACTGGGAGTGGAGAGAAGTGCTGAATTTTTTAACTGGGATTTATTTGGATTTTTTAAATGGGATTTTTTAACTGGGAGTGGTTAGAAATAAAATACAAGAGATTTAAATATAATTGAAAGTAATGGATAAAATATTAAAATAGAAGAGGGTTTTTTTTGATATTGTTGGAGCTCATAACTAGGAGCTTGTTGGAACTCCATACAATAAGAAGATGCTCCTAAGACCTATTTTTATAATTTTTTATACCAAAATGCTTGAGAGCTCTTGAGAGCTTGCTGACTAGGACTCCCAACTGGGAGCTTGCTGGACTTGCTCTCAGAGCAAGGGCAGCAAGCTCTGAAGAGAGCTCTCAAGGCTGACGTGGTCGTGGAAAACGGAAGCCCCCCTCCAGCAAGCTCCTAACCCTTCCCAAGCCCCTCTCCTTAGGCCGACGTGGCGGTGGAGAGCTTCGGAGCTCCCAAGCGCTCCACAAATTTGTGGAGCGCTTGAGAGCTCCCAACTAGAAAAATTTTACAAAACCCCCCCTCAAACATACCAGGATCGGCGATGATGGCCTTTCCGTTGAGTTGCTGGCGTTCACGGAGATGATGGGTGGCGGGTCGGAAATCAATTCCCACTTCAGAAATCTGATGAATCGTCCGCTGGCGATCGAAGAGGCGATACCCGCAGCTAACTTGCGCCTACTGATCGAGAGATTTCCTCGATTCGACGCTCATCTCTCCGTCTGAGTGATCCTGGGCGCTATTTTTTCCATTAATTTGGGGACCAAATTCAAGCAAACGTTGACTTGATTTTAGTTTTTTATTCGTGACGAAACCCTAGGAAGAAAATAATTATAATGGAATAAAAGCATGGGACTTTTCAAAGAAGGGAACTTTGATTTATTTGGATTTTTTAACTGGGAGTGGAGAGAAGTGCTGAATTTTTTAACTGGGATTTATTTGGATTTTTTAAATGGGATTTTTTAACTGGGAGTGGTTAGAAATAAAATACAAGAGATTTAAATATAATTGAAAGTAATGGATAAAATATTAAAATAGAAGAGGGTTTTTTTTGATATTGTTGGAGCTCATAACTAGGAGCTTGTTGGAACTCCATACAATAAGAAGATGCTCCTAAGACCTATTTTTATAATTTTTTATACCAAAATGCTTGAGAGCTCTTGAGAGCTTGCTGACTAGGACTCCCAACTGGGAGCTTGCTGGACTTGCTCTCAGAGCAAGGGCAGCAAGCTCTGAAGAGAGCTCTCAAGGCTGACGTGGTCGTGGAAAACGGAAGCCCCCCTCCAGCAAGCTCCTAACCCTTCCCAAGCCCCTCTCCTTAGGCCGACGTGGCGGTGGAGAGCTTCGGAGCTCCCAAGCGCTCCACAAATTTGTGGAGCGCTTGAGAGCTCCCAACTAGAAAAATTTTACAAAACCCCCCCTCAAACATACCAGGATCGGCGATGATGGCCTTTCCGTTGAGTTGCTGGCGTTCACGGAGATGATGGGTGGCGGGTCGGAAATCAATTCCCACTTCAGAAATCTGATGAATCGTCCGCTGGCGATCGAAGAGGCGATACCCGCAGCTAACTTGCGCCTACTGATCGAGAGATTTCCTCGATTCGACGCTCATCTCTCCGTCTGAGTGATCCTGGGCGCTATTTTTTCCATTAATTTGGGGACCAAATTCAAGCAAACGTTGACTTGATTTTAGTTTTTTATTCGTGACGAAACCCTAGGAAGAAAATAATTATAATGGAATAAAAGCATGGGACTTTTCAAAGAAGGGAACTTTGATTTATTTGGATTTTTTAACTGGGAGTGGAGAGAAGTGCTGAATTTTTTAACTGGGATTTATTTGGATTTTTTAAATGGGATTTTTTAACTGGGAGTGGTTAGAAATAAAATACAAGAGATTTAAATATAATTGAAAGTAATGGATAAAATATTAAAATAGAAGAGGGTTTTTTTTGATATTGTTGGAGCTCATAACTAGGAGCTTGTTGGAACTCCATACAATAAGAAGATGCTCCTAAGACCTATTTTTATAATTTTTTATACCAAAATGCTTGAGAGCTCTTGAGAGCTTGCTGACTAGGACTCCCAACTGGGAGCTTGCTGGACTTGCTCTCAGAGCAAGGGCAGCAAGCTCTGAAGAGAGCTCTCAAGGCTGACGTGGTCGTGGAAAACGGAAGCCCCCCTCCAGCAAGCTCCTAACCCTTCCCAAGCCCCTCTCCTTAGGCCGACGTGGCGGTGGAGAGCTTCGGAGCTCCCAAGCGCTCCACAAATTTGTGGAGCGCTTGAGAGCTCCCAACTAGAAAAATTTTACAAAACCCCCCCTCAAACATACCAGGATCGGCGATGATGGCCTTTCCGTTGAGTTGCTGGCGTTCACGGAGATGATGGGTGGCGGGTCGGAAATCAATTCCCACTTCAGAAATCTGATGAATCGTCCGCTGGCGATCGAAGAGGCGATACCCGCAGCTAACTTGCGCCTACTGATCGAGAGATTTCCTCGATTCGACGCTCATCTCTCCGTCTGAGTGATCCTGGGCGCTATTTTTTCCATTAATTTGGGGACCAAATTCAAGCAAACGTTGACTTGATTTTAGTTTTTTATTCGTGACGAAACCCTAGGAAGAAAATAATTATAATGGAATAAAAGCATGGGACTTTTCAAAGAAGGGAACTTTGATTTATTTGGATTTTTTAACTGGGAGTGGAGAGAAGTGCTGAATTTTTTAACTGGGATTTATTTGGATTTTTTAAATGGGATTTTTTAACTGGGAGTGGTTAGAAATAAAATACTACGATCTAGGGTTTAGGGTTTACACCTCAAATCTCTCCCTCTAGGGTTTTAGAGTTTTTTATAATGATGATCTCGTCTGTTACGTAGCCGTTTCACTTCGGTGAGCCTCTCTCTCTCTCTCTCTCTCTCGTAATTGGATTCTAGGGACTACGATCTAGGGTTTAGGGTTTACACCTCAAATCTCTCCCTCTAGGGTTTTAGAGTTTTTTATAATGATGATCTCGTCTGTTACGTAGCCGTTTCACTTCGGTGAGCCTCTCTCTCTCTCTCTCTCTCTCGTAATTGGATTCTAGGGTTTTAGGGTTTTAGAGTTTTTTATAATGATGATTTTTTTTTTGTGATTACGCAGTTAAAAGATTGGATTTTTACCCTGGAGCGTGAGTTGGAGCTAGTTAAAGGCATCTATGGACTTGATCGCGAAGCCGTTCGCGTTGATGGGCCTCGTCGTCTCGGCCGGCGTTAGGAGCGTGAGCCTCGTGACGGCCACGTGGTGGAATTTCGTGAGGGGTGTTGTTGATTTCCATGTGGGGTTGTGCTGGAGGGGTTTGGTTTGGATCGTGGTGTTTGCTTCGCTGCCTGTGAAGATCGTGACTGCTCTGCACAGGGAAAGGGCGGTGAGATTTCGTATCCCTTGCCTGCCTCCGCATTGAAATTTAATATACAAAGTCTGTATCGAATTTCATTTTTTTGGGTAATTGTTTGCGTGAATGGGGCATAAACAAGAATTACTCTTTCAGTAGTCTTGTACCGAGAATTTTTTTTAGAAAACCGAACATTAGAGGTCTGCACTTGTATTGTGTATTCTAGGCCACAGAATTCTCCTTTTTATTTGATTGTTTTTTGCCTAAGTTTTTTTTGTGTCTTTCCTTTTGATAAAGAGGTGTGTAGTTGTGTGAGAGCTGGGGAGCTTAATATTGGACATTTGAAGACAATAGTGTGTCGTCATTCTTTTTTTTTAAAAATATGTTATCTGCTGTTTACCTATGCTATACGTAAAGCTTTACTGTTTCTATAACTTCCGTTCTGGGCAAGAGCACATTTAGCATTTGGGATGAGTGTAAGACCATCACCTTACCAGTTGTGACATTTAGCTACTGGACGACTAGCTGTGTCTGACCATATCTCGAAGAGCACTCCCGCAACCAGTAGCATGAGCTTGCAGGTGTAAATTCACCGTGGGACCCAAATTTGAAAATGCTAGATTAGTATGTTATATCTGTTTGCGATAGAATCCGCTACCTTAACAGTTGCCACTTTCTCGTATCTTTTCTGGCCGTCTCTATACTTATGGTTACTACCTGCATTTTTTATGGCAGGGTGCATCCTTTTTCTTCTCATTGTGGTGATGGTTGTGATTTGGGTAGGGAGGGTGAAAAAATAAGAATACGAAAGAAAGGAGGGAAGAAATAGGGGGGAAAAAATCTGTTGCCTATATACTAAGAAAATCCACCTCTTTGCATTGTCCTCTGCTACTATGCCACTCTGTCTAGTACCTACGGATTCTTGGTCTCATCAAAGGCCTCTTATCTAATATTTCGAGAAGAAGGAAGACAACCATATGGTAAAAAAGGTTTTATGTAACCTAGGTCGTTGGGTCAAATCTAATTCAATCTGCATATATATGACTGTCAAGAGAGTATTGATTTAGTTTCTGTCAAACTCAATAATGAAGTCTAATCTTTGTACCATAAAAACTTAAAACTATACTTAAAATTCATTAACAGAAGAGTTGGAATTTTCTCATGGTTTCCTCAAGCTGTATTTCATGAAACCTAAATCTGTAGTGTAACTTTAGAAGATTACTTTTTACAAACCCTTTACAAAGTCGATTTCATACTTTATTTGATCATCTTCACAAAATTAGTATTTCACATGTGGCTTTTGCTTGTTTTTAAGTATGGTCTTGCATACCTAACCTTTGAAAGTTATTATACGTAATATATTGCTTTGCTTTGCCAATGTTTTTATTTACATATAGATGGTTTAGTAAGATTAATCCTCTATTATGATTGATATCATAGTCATATCATGATATTATCTCTGTTCTAGAATCCCACTCCCTCTCTGCACCCAACCAGGCATGTGATTAACTACTATTATAGGCATAAAAAAATTCAGTCATTCAGTATCACCTGTTGATAAGTCATTCATACTTTCCGTGTGAAGTCATTTGGGTATAAAAATATGAATCGTTATTGACAAGTTTACTACCATATAGTAGCCTGTCCCATTTCTAGTATAGGGTTAATTTAGATGATTGTTCTTCTTTGCATGAGCTTAAATACATGGTCACAGAAGCTGCCCTGCCTTTTTCTGCCACTTGAACATCAAATTGACCACTATTCTGTTATGCTGAAATCTACCTTTGACAGTAATTCTTAACAAACTCATTGAGTACTGACATTACTTGAGAGCTGGTTACAAAAACTTGGTAAACTTTTTTTTATTTTATTATTGTTTATATACTGCAAAGCCTTACTTCATGTTGAATATAATGATGAATAACTCATAATGTGGACATTTATACTTTGAAATTTTAAGCAGGTACTTCTCTTTGGTGAGATGTATTTATATATGGACTTTAAAATTTAAGCAGGCTCCCTTTTTTATTTGGGATGGGACGAACTTATATGTTAGTGTGTGAATATGATAGCGAGATGCATTATAAGAAGAACCTCCTTTTCTTCTGTGTTTTTCATTGAATGTATGCATGTCTATGGATTTGGGGCCTTCTATTTGCATCCTTGTCATAACATCTCCCATGCTCATTACATTTTGTTGCTGCATGAAATCTCATTATATCTCTGCTTGTAATTAATGCAGATCTTTGGTTATTTCTAGTAGGTGATTTATTTATCTTGGCATTATAATTGTCTGTGTTCATTATGACAGCTAGAGGTGCAATTGCAAGAGCTGCAAATACAATTTGAAAACGTCATTTGGGAAAATAAGGATCTTGAGCAACGACTGCAGAGAGCTATAAAGGAGCGGAAGGTTATTGAGACGATATTTGAGGAGATTGAGGAGGATCATGAAAAAGCTCTTTCCAGAATTGATCAGCTAGAATATGAGGTGAGTCTGCGCTGATGTATATTCTAATGTGTTGATATGAACTGGATGCTGGAGTTTGAACTTAAAAAGATATGCAGGTGTTGGTTCAAAATGAATAGGATGCATTTGAGTTGACAAATTTGTTAAAACTTATAAGATGAACAGAAATAATTGAAAGGTTGTCAAATGGTGCATTAACAGATTTGTGATTTCTGACATCAGGTACTTAACGTAACATTCTGAAATTAGGTAAGCAACCAAATTGTAATTTGTTGAGTAAGTCAGATTAAAAAATATTAGCAGGATCAGGGCAATGATTTGTTTAAACTATTTGATAAATTAGTTTAAGCTTACTTTTTCCCATAATTTCTTTGCGATAGTTCTTTAATTTCTTCAATTATGTTGTAATTTTCTTGTTGCTAGGAGACTTACATCTCCTTCTTGACTTGTGTGCAATTTCTTGGCAAATATTAATTGTTGGTGATTAATTTGTTAAAGAACCCTACTATAACGCGCAGCTTGGAGCAGCTTGTGTTTGTAGACCAGTCAGAAGCAGTAGCTTGCTCTACTTCAAATATTTTTAGTGGTGTTATATGACTTATTTTTATTATCTTTGAGTCCTTTTCTGAAATGAACATAAGATGCAAATAAACAAAAGTAATACAATCTGCACAAGATTCTTTACTTGTATTATGAAAAGTCTGATACCCATATCCGTCTACTTTAATTTTGATACAGGTATGATTAATATTAAGCTATTTGAAACATTTGAATGTATGTCAAAATAACTGAATGTGCATTAAGATACATAAGAAAATCTCCCACTGTGTATCAAATATTATATATCATGTTATTTCATGATAAAAAATAATGTCTTTATTAAATTAAGTTGGGGAAGCAGATCCCTCATCTTTTAGGACCAGCCCTCTCACCAGCCACTGAATTACTAGTTAACAACTCCTGTTGTTTTTCCAGATGCTCAGAGAGCACACAATTCTCATGTTAGCATCCACAGCAAACATCAAAACGCATGTTGTTAAACTAACTAGTACTATCAAATACAGCTATAAATATCCCTTCGTTGGAGCCTTCATTAATGATTGAGAGCTTGAAGACATTGAATGTGAGTATTGCAGGAAACTGAACCCGTTACAAACTAAAAAGACGGGTTTGGTTTCCTCCAACATCTCGTCTTCAATGGCTTTACACTATACATACCTAAAACTTGCTGAGGTGAATATTGGGTTTTGAATATGAGGATTGGAGGCGATCAAATATAATTGCATTAGGTTGAGCTCTGGGAGGATGCATTTTTTTTTATTTCCTGCAATATCTCACCTTCAACTGCTCAATTGTACCATAATCAAGAGCTCAGGGGCGAGTGCGGGGATACTGAAAGTAAGAATTGGAGGAAAATGAATGCATATATGTGCACTACTTTTGGCATTTTGTTTATGAATGTGTTCAATTTCCTCCTGGAGGAAAATGAATGCATATATGTGCACTACTTTTGGCATTTTGTTTATGAATGTGTTCAATTTCCTCCAATATCTCATCTTCAATTAATTGTTCCCTTTCTCTTCGTTTTCCGCTAGGTGATGATTTTTCTTTCTTGTGTACTTCAGTATGGTAATAGTCATTTATTCTGTCGAAGTTGTTTATAGGCGAAAATGATTTGATGAAAATTTTACTTATATCTAACAAGACAATCTGTGGATTCCTTGTGCTGTGTATTGAAGAAAATAGTAGACAAACCATATAAGCTAGATACTATATATAGACAAGAATACCAAAAATCCCAAGTCATAAAATCAATAAAAGCTAAATAGGTAAGTTTGTAGGCACCACAGACATGCTAGGGAGCTAGGTGGGGCAAATCTCCTCATAATAGGATATCTTACATGCACTTGACAGACCTTCTAAGCTAAATGGGTAAGTTTGTAGGCACCACGGACTTGAGTTTCAACGTAACCTTTACTGCTCACCTGTGAGTGGTTCCCTGGGATAGCTTAAAGTCTCTACTAAATAGGTAATTTCCTAGAGACCATTGACTTCAGTTCAGAAAATGCTTGGAAGCTGACTGTTCATGCATTGTCTTTAGAACAATTTAATGAGTATAGGAGTCATGAAGTGTAAATTTCAGCTGTAGGCTGAACAACCTGGCTCTTTTAGGTTGAACTTGATTGCAACAATCAATCTTAAGTCTCTACTAAATAGGTAATTTCCTAGAGACCATTGACTTCAGTTCAGAAAATGCTTGGAAGCTGACTGTTCATGCATTGTCTTTAGAACAATTTAATGAGTATAGGAGTCATGAAGTGTAAATTTCAGCTGTAGGCTGAACAACCTGGCTCTTTTAGGTTGAACTTGATTGCAACAATCAATCTTAAGTCTCTACTAAATAGGTAATTTCCTAGAGACCATTGACTTCAGTTCAGAAAATGCTTGGAAGCTGACTGTTCATGCATTGTCTTTAGAACAATTTAATGAGTATAGGAGTCATGAAGTGTAAATTTCAGCTGTAGGCTGAACAACCTGGCTCTTTTAGGTTGAACTTGATTGCAACAATCAATCTTTAACAGTTTGACCTTGTCTTTGTTCTATGTTTAGCCACAGGGTACCTTCTATAAAGAGCAGTCTACCTATTGATGTCACAGGCACCCTGCATTCCTTTCTGATATGGGGAGTAAAATGGGAAGGCCTAAGGTATTCTAGCACAGTTTATGAGAAACCAAAACACTGGCTTGCCAGACACCTGGAGTGTTTGCTATTATTGATAGTAGTGGCTCTCTGGTTATTCATATCACAAGAAGATTTTTCTTTTTCCAAGGCACACGAAAATATTCTTTTATATGTTTTTTCAGTGCCCATAGACATTCACAGCACAGATATGTTCATTAGAGCATGGAAACAAAATAGATGTGGTTATTTATCTGTTTTCTGTTGGTCGTTAATTTTGTTTGGAAACAGTTATATGTGGAATATCAAATTATCAGTAGCTGTATAACTGGCAGTATTGTTAATTAGGACCTCATAGGTTCGACCATCCATTGGCATGCAATAGGGCATTGTCATCTCATTAGTCACCCATCTTTACATAATATGATTTTTAAACAGTAAACATGTAAGTAAACTATCTCCCTATTATGACAGCTGCAGGACCTTAAAGAAGAAAATTCGCGGTTGAATGAAATCCATGGAAAGTCCCCATGGGATTATAGATCTCGCTCGACGAGAAGATTGGTCCTGTGCAGCGAGGGCATTCCTGTCGGGCACTCAACTAATATAGGGCATCCCTCCACTGGAGCAGCAGCTTACAAGGGCATTGGCACTGATCCCGAAGACATCCTAATTCAGGGAGATTCATGGGGTGATATAGTGAAAAGTAAATCTCAAGAACAGTCCGCTTTTAATAGACCTCCTCTTACTCCATACACAACCCAAAACTTGTCGAGGGATGTAATAGTCGATGAAATATTGGAACGGCGAAGGGTTGTTGCTCTATCACGGAGCCTCTTCAGCTCAATCTTGTCCTTCATTGTGGGCATGATCATCTATGAAGCTGACGACCCTTGTATGCCCCTCGTAGCTGCTCTCTTCACTGTGGTAGGGATGTCTCTTAACAGCGTTGTTCAGTTCTTTTCGACTATAAAGAACAAACCAGCTTCTGATGCTGTTGCTTTGCTGAGCGTTAACTGGTTTATTCTCGGAACACTCACTTCTCCGGCATTGCCAAGTGTTGCGCGGGTGTTGGCTCCACGAGTTATCAGGCTCGCTGATCGGTTGTTTATCTGGCTTGGTTTTTCCTTTTAGCGGTGAAGTTTGTTGTTTTTCCTGTTTTTCCCCATAGTTTGTGCTTTTACTAGTCTACAAGTTTTGGACTCTGTGATATATCTCAGGAAGTTTAGAAATTGTATATAATCAGTGTACCTGTGGAGTTGTGGTGTAAAGTACAGGTGGTGGACTGTACGCGTGTGTAAGATACGTGCAAGGCGTTTTGAGGTTGAGCTTGTTTTCCGTCTTCAAAAACTCTGTTAGTCTTCATTTTTCTAGTTGGCTAATTTTTGCATTTTAATGGGCAAAATGCAGACTAAGAGCATTCATTTTGTTCATTTTAAAAATTTAAAAAAAAAAGCCCAAATTGCGTACTGCATTTATCTGGTCTATTCAGCGTCAGAGTCCTCCAAAACGTTAACCGCAACATTTCACCGTCAACTTTGAAAAGCTTGGGGTATATTTTGTTATCTATGTTCTCTTGATGATCGACTGATCCTCGCAAAACAAGAAGCCTTTTATAGTTTTTTTTTTCTTTTCTTTTCTTTTTCTTCTCTCTTAGCTGCACCAACGGCACCAACTTTTGTGGTGATGGCATGAAAATAAACCTGTTCTATTAATAATGAAGGTTGAGAAAGTCCTGGTCAATTAATTTATGATTAGATATTCTTAGCCCTTTAGATTTGATATATTTTTGCATCCAAGTTATATTTTGTGATGAAAGATAATATTTGTGTAGACTTGACTGTTCTTTGTTACCCTTTTTTATATACGAAATTTCCAGGAACAAATGAACATCATTGAACTCTATGGAGGCATCATATGTTAATTATTTGGCTATCCTTAAAAATAAAAGAGGGGAATAATTTAATTTTGTGAATTGTCACAGCTGTTATAAAAGCATCTTTCTGCAGAGGAGTGCGCCTCCTCTCTGCCATTGAGCTATGTACAAGTTGCTGTCTTATTGTTCTTGGCTTTCTATTATTGTTCAAATCTTTGTATTTTTAGCTCATCAATCCAACTCAAATTAGCTTATTAATGCAGGCACAAGTGTCCTTTTTGATTCCCTCCTGTCTTAAACCTTTATCAGAATTCTACAGCTTTCGATGGGTCCCACGTTTCCTAAAGGAATCCAGCATAAAAATCATTTTATCTGACAGCAAAGAGCATCCCTTCCCTCTATAAGATACAAGCACCTCTACAACTTGAAAGAATCCAGCAACAGTTGTTTGCTGTACTTTTTTTAATTACAGCGAGGCTTGTTGGGTCAGCATTTGTTCCCTATTTCAAATTAAAAAGAAAAAAGAAAAAAGAATTTGTCGGAAAATCATGTTCTCAGCTAAAAATACTGCATCAACACCTAAAGATGACGTGCAAATCTTTTATTTTATCTTCATGCTTTGCATACCCAAGGCTGCTTAGGTGGTCTGTGTACGATACAGTTGGAATCCCATCGCGTAGTTGAATATTGTTGCAAGAAAAATGATACAGGCACACCCTCGGGCACACCTTCGGCCACATCACCATTCTAGCTACAATGCAGGGGACCCCATTTGAGATTTTTAAAAAAATCTTAAGTGGGGCCTCCTACACTATAGCTAGAGGGAGGGTGGGGGGTGGCCGGAGGTGTGCCCGAGGGTGGGCATGTAGCGCCTCCCTTGTTGCAATAATATCTTGGAAATTGTGTTGCTCATTGATGCACCAACGTTTTAGCTAGTATAATAACATGATTTTGACATATTTTTTTTTATTTGATCATATTAGGGACTGAAGGATTATTGTTTCTAGTGCTGTTTGCACTTTTCTTACCCCTAAAGCTTTAAACCTTATTAACTTCGGTACTGTGAAGTTCTATTTTGATAATGTAATAATACGTGAAAATGCAAGAAAGTTGACGTTGATTTTGTTCAAAGAGTATCAGTTATAGAAAAATAAATGAGAGAGAAACTTTTATGCTAAATTTCGGGATCTAAATTGTCAGAGTAACATCAATATGAAAATTTTGACATTTTTTTTCTGGATAACAAACCTTTAAGCGGTCCATGGAATTAGATGAATACTATCCCAATCGCTTGTTAGGGAATTCAAGTTACTCGACCACATATCAAATATGAACCATCTGCGAAATTTATCCTACCGGATCTTGTGTTAAGACAATAGAAAGAAGAAATCACGGCAAAATAAATAATTACAAGAAAAAAGAACACCGAGTTTTAACGAGATTCGACAACTTGCCTACAGAGCCACACAAATAATTTCCTTTATATTAAAGAAGATTACAAGCTTGCAAAGAGCATATCTCAAACTTGAGATCTTTTAAAAAAAAGAGAAGCAACAGAAACTATCTGTTCTTCTAAAAGGGCCGTGAGATTTTACAACTTATAAATGTAGGGATTTTTAGATCTCGTAAACACGTAAAATTTAACGTGGAAAACCCTCAACATGGAAAAACCACGGGATCAAAATCAATCCACTATCACCTCCAAATTACAATCTTTTGCACGGATAAAGACTGTCAAACCCTCTCTCTCTCTACACATCTTTTTCTTCTTTTTTTTCTCTAACAATAGAAGGATATATATAGAGAAACCAAAACCCTATCTCTAGTCTAACTTCCTAATTAGAATAAGACTCAAACTCCCAATCATGATGGAACCCAAACTCCTAATCATGATAGATCTCTAACCTTATCTAATTCTCATGAAGTTATACAAAGAATTAAAAACTCTATCCCAACTTGGAGTTTGAGTAGATACCCAACATATCCTCCCTCGACGAAAAATCTCCAAGTGTCTCAACGACTTCAGAAAAACTCACTCTCTTTTTCTTGTTCTTCACCTCTCCCTTGTGGACAAGAGTCTGAGAAGAGTAGTCTGCACCATTAACGGATCGCCCATCTAAATAGCAAATATGATTGCTATTCTTCCTTCCTCGAAAAATCAAATCACCATCTCGATACACATTGCACCACTCTCCTTCACCCACATACTTATACTCACGTGATGCCATCTCACCTAGCGAAATTAAATTAGCACCACATGTCGGCACATATCTCACATGATGAAGAATTCTGACCTTCCCAGTGTGAAGCTTGATGCGAACACTTCCAACACCTTCAACCTTCATCTTCTCGTTGTTTCCAACAATCACGTCGTCAAATTCTTTATCTGTCTTCAATGTGTTAAAATAATTTTTGTTGTTGCAAACGTGCATAGAGGCTGCAGAATCTAACACCCAAGTGTTAATCGCTTCAGTACTTGTACTCTGTATCAATAAAACCATATCTTCATCACACACAACCACTGAGGAGTCTGTCTTCTTCCCATTTTCTTAAAACTTCATCTGTCTAATACTCTTTAAATCATCACGCATCTGGGAACATCTGAACTGAATGTGACCCTTCTCTCCGTAATAATAGCACTCCTTTTCGCTGTCGTCTCGGGCCCGAGATTTTGACCTTCCTCGATAACTGTCACATCTCCCCGTACTCCTCCCTCGATTAGAACCTTCAAAAGCTAGTGCACTCTCACCACCATTAAATGCGCTCTCCTTTCCCATCATTCTTTCATTCTCACGTAGGAGTGCTGTCACGTCGTCGAACTTCAAAGTCTACTTCCCTGCAATTATCGTCTGAACTAACGGCTTGTACGACTTTGGTAAGGAAGACAATAGGAGTAGCACCCGCTCTTCTTCTTTAATCTCCTCATCAATATTCATAAGTTGGCAAACTAGCTGATTAAAGGCATTGATGTGGTCTTGAATTGCAGTACCTTCTTCCATCTTCAACGAATAAAGCTCAATCCTCAAACACAATCGGTTTGTCATCGACTTCGACGCATAAATCCCCTTGAGCCTTTTCCACAGCCCCCTTGGTGTGGTCTCTTGCATAACATTGTACTTGATCTCGGGGGCGAGTGCTAAACGAATTGTGCTAACCGCCCTCTTTTGCATGGAACTCCATTCAACATCCTTCAATCCTTCAGGTTTCTTCTCCTTCAAAGCTTGATCAACACCCTGCTGCACAAGAATATCTTGAACCGTGCACTACCATACTGTAAAATTTGTCTTGCCATTGAATAGCGGAATATCTAACTTCGGACTCGAAGAAGTCATCATCCTCTAACCACGATCAAAATTCAAATCAGTCCCTATAGAGATTGAATTTGATAAAACTGGCATCAAAAACGAACTCAGCACGTCGAAAAACCCTAGGAATGACTCCTGGATCACCGAAATTCGCCTCCAAATTCTCGATCAAAAGACAAATCAACCTCAACCGTCGAATCTACCGTCGCTACAGCACCGATGCTACAATACCGTGAACAATGCATCACCGTGAACAGTTCCTCCGCTACAGTACCTCGGTGAACAGTGTTGTTGCTACAGATCCATTGTCACCGATGTCGTTGCAAATCTTGAATCTCCACGAACCGTCGAACCCCGCTTTGATACCACTTGTAGGGATTTTTAGATCTCGCAACCCCCCCCCCCCCCCAGCCCCCCCCCCCCCCCCAAAAAAAAAAAAAAAAACCACCCCCAAAAAAACCACCAAACGCAGCAAATAAAATCATACAAGATTTAACGTGGAAAACCCTCAACAGGGAAAAATCACGGGATCAAAATCAATCCACTATCACCTCCAAATTATAATCTTTTACACGGATAAAGACTACCAAACTCTCTCTCTCTACACTTTTTTTTCTTCTCTTTTTTTTTCTCTAACAATAGAAGGATATATATAGAGAAACCAAAACCCTATCTCTAGTCTAACTTCCTAATTAGAATAAGATTCAAACTCCCAATCATGATGGAACCCAAACTCCTAATCATGATAGATCTCTAACCTTATCTAATTCTCATGAAGTTATACAAAGAATTAAAAACTCTATCCCAACTTAGAGTTTGAGTAGATACTCAACAATAAAATGTCTTCTCTTCTCAAAAAATCGTTACAGGAATCACTGCGAGATTTTTTTCTCTGAAAAAAAATCTCCGCTACAGGAGCTCAATAAATGGCTACTACCTCTCTTTAAAACGCTCGTGAAGAAGAATAATCAGGGGGCTACATACTCTCATGATTTGGGTTTTCCTATTTATAGGGAAACATTAGGGCCAAAACGAGTGGGTTCCAACTGGATCCAACACCGGTGAGCTCCACACTATGCGAGCTCACTCCAGGACCTCACCCGTGCCAGCCTACAGGCGAGCTCATCACCAGCACCTCGCCTATCACGCTGTTTGACCTCGCTTGCAGGGCCTCCGCTCGAGCTCGCCTGACCTCGTTGGGGTCTCAACTCTCTCAAGCTCTCCTTGCCTTCGCACTCGCCTGAAAGTCACCGCTCAAGCTCGGCAGCGACCCGTTGACCTCGCATACAAGATCTCTATGAGCTCACCTACTGACAGCCTCGCCTGAAGCCACCTGAGGAGCTCGCCCCGCCTAAATCTCGCCGTCAACCAGGTTTGGGTCTGCACCAATTTTCCAACAATCTCCCACTTGGAGACCAAACCGCCATCAACAAGCTCTCTCTTAACAAACGTCTTGTGTGGCTGCACCATCATCTCCTACATATGAAGGCCAACTGAAGTTGCGCACAACTTCAGTTTCTGAATGGTCACTACTTTAGTTAACATATCTATAGGATTTTGGCTCTCCAAAATCTTTTCCAACTGTAACTTTTCGTTCTCAATCATTGAGCGTAAGAAGTGGTAACGTAAATTAATGTGCTTCGTTCTGATATGAAATACTGGGTTCTTGGTAAGGTGTATAGTACTCTGGCTATCACAGTAAAGAACTTCATTCCTACGCTTCAGACCCAACTCTTCCAGGCACCCGGTTAACCAAATCATTTCTTTGCTCGTCTCAGTCACTGTGACATACTCTGCCTCAGTTATGGACAACATCACAATCTTTTGCAAATGTAAGACCCAGCTCACTACTGTCGACCCTAAGGTATAAACATACCCCATGGTACTTCGCCTTGTATTATGATCACTAGCGAAATCTGCATCCACATATGCTTACAGTACCATCTCCTTCCTCCTGAAACACAATGACATATTCGTAGTCCCTCTTAGATATTGTAATATCCACTTCATGATCTCCCAATGTTGCTTCCCTAGGTTACTTATAAACCTGCTCACAACTTCCACTGCATGGGCAATGTCCGACCTCGTGCAAACCATTACGTACATTAGACTACCAATGGCTGATGAATAAGGTACCTTTCTCATGTGCTCCTTCTCTGCATCAGTCTTGGGTGATTGATCTCCAGATAACTTGAACTGGCTTCCAAGGAACGTGCTAACAATCTTAGCATTTTGCATGTTGAATCTCTGAAGTACTTTCTCAATGTATTCAGACTGACTCAACTTCAACGTCCCCTAAGTTGCATTCGGGGTGATCCGCATCTCAATGTATTCATGGAAAACTCCTTTGCTAACTGCTTCTTTAGCTTGTTTATCTTCTGTAAACACGATCCTGCAACTAATTGTTGAATATCATATCTTCATGATAGTGTTTTGATGATAACAATTTATACAGTGTGTGCACTAACTTTTATATGCAGATTTCAATATCAGAATATGTACAAGTGCAAGTTGATTTCAAGGCATTTTGAAGTGAAGAAAATGAAGAACAAAAAAGAGATAATGTATTTTACATTTTCTTTACTTAGAATAATTGTACAAGCCTTGATCACACACACGCACACACACACAATATTAGAACACACTAACACAGGCTTAGTGTGTTGGTTAACTATAGAAATCCCCTATGTTAACCATTAGAATTATAGTTAAAACTTGATTATAAAAACTCCTTATAGCAGAATTTTTGATCTTAGTAGTCGACTAATTAGAATAGTAGTCGACTACTCGTGTATAAAACTCAAATACATGTTTCTGTCAATTTACAGTATAGTCGACTAATAGTGATTATAGTCGACTACTCAAGTGTTTGGCAGAAACATAAGTTTCTGATATTTTTACAGTATAGTCGACTAATGTCAACAGTAGTCGACTACTGAACTCAAATTTCATTTTATCAGTTTCTGTCAAAATACAGTGTAGTCGACTAATGAGCATTATAGTCGACTACTGAGAAAATTTTCTGAATACACAGTCTGTTTGAACTCAGTGTAGTCGACTAATGTCAATAGTAGTCGACTACAGATACAGTTTTTTCAGTATTCAAAGTTTGAATTTATGACTGTTTATAGCCGTTTTTAAACGTTTTTAAAGTTCAAAAATTTGTCTTTTCAAGGGCTATAAATAGGTTATTTGTTTAGAAAAATTGCAGAGACTTACATACCCATAAGCTTTGATCTTTGTGCAATTTTTCAAGTGAAAAATATTCAGATTTTGAGAAAAAGAAAAGTTTCTGAAATTGCCTCTGAACATCATTCAAATACTTATTGTTTAGGCAATTTACAGAGGTTAAAAGAGTCCTAAGCCACTGCTGCACTTCACTACACATTTAAGGCTTATAGGATCAATTGTGTTCTTGCTTCAACAAGGATTTCTCTCGGGTTTGAGAGGGTTGATCTCTTGGTTTAGAGATTGGTGTTCAAATTGGCAATGTATTTGTCAATTTGTGTTGCAATTTGCAGGGACTTGCAAATTGGTCAGGTTTGCGTTTGATTTTGTAAGTTTATTCAAAATCATAGTGAAAACTCTGAAGCGGTATTTGCTTGGGGACTGGATGTACACCGGATTGGTGGAACCAGTATAAAATCCTTATGTTTGTGATTGTGAATTTCTAAGATTACCATTTTTCTTTGCAATTTATAATATACTTTGCATAAATTTTAAAAGAATACTATTCACCCCCCTCTAGTGTTCAAGTGTATTTATTTCAGATCCTACATTTGGTATCAGAGCAAGGTGAAAGATGGCATCATCAAATACATCATAATTCAAGGAAGGTCACTCTACAAATCGTCCTCCAATGTTCGATGGCACGAACTACAACTACTGGAAGTGTAGGATGAAGATCTACCTTCAATCTCTTGGCTACGAACTTTGGAACGTCGTGGAAACAAAATATGAGAAGCCAACAACTTCTTTTGCGGAATGGACTACATCTCAAAGGAACAATGCAAATTTGGATTCTAAAGCAATGAATGCCTTATTTTGTACACTTGACAAGAATGAGTTCAATAGGGTGTCAACGGCCACATCCGCATATGATATTTGGCACACACTCGAGGTAACTCATGAAGGTACAAATAAAGTTAAAGAATTTAAAATTTCTGTTCTTGTGCACAGATTTGAATTATTCAAGATGAAGGAAAATGAGACTATTGGAGAAATGTTCACAAGATTCACCGACATCACAAATTCTCTCATTGGTCTTGGAAGAAACATATACTCAAGTGGAGATGATAAGAAAGATACTTCGTTCACTTACTCCACTATGGGAAAAGAAAGTTACCACAATTGAAGAAGCCAATGATTTGTCAACTCTTACGGTTGAAAATCTTATTGGTAATCTTATGGCATATGAAGTTCAAATTGAAGAAAAGGAAAGTGCTCACATGTGTTTCATGGCACAAGATGAAGTAAGTGAAAATAAAGAACTTTTAGATGCTTTCAATGAATTATATAAAACTTTTTTAAGATTAAAAACATCACATAATTTTCTTAAAGGTGAAAATAAAAGATTACTTGAAGAAATATCTGATTTAAATTCCTCTACTTTTTCTAATTCTCAAATAATTGAATTAAAAGAAGAAAATTTTTCTTTACTTAAAGAAAATGAATGTTTATCTAATGAGAATAATTATTTAAAATCAGAATGTAATGATTTAAATATTCGAATTAATAGTTTAGATAAAGATATTTCTTCTTTTAAATCAAGATATGAGGATATATGTTTAAATGTAAGCAAATTTAATAAAGGTAAAGAAAATCTTAATAATATTCTTTCTTTTCAAAGAGAATCACAAAAGACAAAAGGATTAGGTTTTCAATTTAATAAAAATAAATCAAAGAAAACAATTTTTGTAAAACCTTCTCATGATTTGTATGATTATAGAACTGAAAATTTGTGTAAAAAGAAATCAAAATTCTTTTCTATTTGGGTTCCAAAAGAATTATCTTCTTTACATAAGAATTTTTATATTTCTGATTTTATTAAAAATATTTGTTTATCACCTAACTATTTAGGCAAATCAAACTCTTCATGGGTTTGGTTTCCTAAGGGCTAATTTAAAGGACCCAACATAGTATAGGTACCAAAATATAAATGTTTATTATTTCAGGTACCTAAGAAAGATATGTGGATTTTGGATAGTGGTTGCTCTAAACATATGACTGGAAACATATAATTGTTGTCATCTTTTCAAAATAAGGATGGAGGTATCGTTACTTTTGGAGATAACAACAAAGGAAAAGTCATCGGTATTGGATTTTTCGGTAATCCAAACAAACCTATCATTGATAATGTTCTATTAGTTGATGGTCTTAAACATAATTTACTAAGTATTAGTCAACTTTGTGATAAAGGTTTTAAAATTATTTTTGAAAAAGAATCATGCTTAATTTATGATATTGATTTAATAACTATTATTTTTAAAGGTTATAGAAAGAATAACATATATGTGTTATCTATGAATAATATTTCAAATGAACATTGTCTTATTGCATCATCTAATGATTCTATTTTATGGCATAAACGTTTTGGACATGTTAACTTTAAACATATGTCTAAGATTTCTAAAAATGATTCAGTAAATGGTTTACCTAAGATGTCTTTTAAAAATAATTTTTGTGATGCATGTCAACAAGGAAAAATACACAAATCTTCTTTCAAATCTAAAAATGTAATATCTACACATAGACCATTAGAATTAATTCATATAGATCTTTTTGGTCCATCTAGAGTAGCTTCTTTAAATGGAAGTAGATATGCATTTGTTCTTGTTTGTGATTATTCTAGATTCACATGGGTATTTTTTCTTAAACATAAAAATGATGCTTTTAATGAGTTTTCTATATTTTGCAAAAGAATTGAAAATAAAAAATCTACTTCTATTATCTCTATACGTAGTGATCATGGAGGTGAATTTGAAAATGAATTATTCGTAAATTATTGTGACAAACATGGTATATCACATACTTTTTCTTTTCCTCGTGCTGCTCCACAAAATAGAGTTGTAGAAAGAAAAAATAGAACTTTACAAGAATGTGCTAGAACCATGTTGTGTGATACTAATTTACCTAAATATTTTTGGACAAAAGCTGTATCAACAGCCTGTTATGTATTAAATAGAGTTTTATTAAGACCTATTTTAAAGAAAACTTCTTATGAATTATTTTATAACAAAATTCCTAAAGTATCTTACTTTAAAGTTTTTGGTTGTAAATGTTTTATCTTAAACACAAAGGATAACTTATTTATCTTAAATACAAAGGATAACTTAGATAAATTTGATTCAAAATCCGATGAAGGAATTTTTGTTGGATATTCTAATCACAGTAAAGCATATAGAATTTATAACAAAAGAACACAAGTTATTGAAGAATCTTTACATGTTTCTTTTGATGAAAGTTTTTCAAAAATACCTATTATACTAAATAATGATGATGATGTAATTGATACCATACAAGATACTCCTATGATAGATATTACAAAAGATGATAATCTACAAAATGATTTACCTAAAGATTTTGTAGAAGTTAAAAATCATCCACATGATTTAGTTATAGGAAATATATCTGACAAAGTAACTACTAGATCTCATTTTAATTTGATTGCTCATAATGCTTTTATTTCAACTATTGAACCTAAAAATATAAAAGAAGCACTTCTTGATGATTCATGGATAATTGCTATGCAAGATGAACTTAATCAATTTACTAGAAATAATGTTTGGGATCTTATACCTAGACCTCAAAATAAATCCATTATTGGAACAAAATGGATTTTTAGAAACAAATTAGATGAATTTGGTCAAGTTGTTAGAAACAAAGCTAGATTAGTTGCTCAAGGTTATAATCAAGAAGAAGGAATTGATTATGATGAAACTTATGCACTTGTTGCTCGATTAGAATCAATTAGAATTTTACTTGCATTTGCATATTTTATGAATTTTAAATTATTTCAAATGGATGTTAAAAGTGCTTTTCTAAATGGTTTTATAAAAGAAGAAGTTTTTGTAGAACACCTCCAGGTTTTGAACATGAAAGTTTTCCGAATCATGTTTTTAAACTTAAGAAAGCATTATATGGTCTTTAACAAGCACCTCGTGCTTGGTATGATAGATTAAAGAAGTTTCTTTTAACTTCAGGTTTTAAAATTGGAAAAGTTGATTCAACATTATTTATTAAGAAAATACATAAAGATATTTTACTAATTCAAATATATATAGATGATATTATTTTTGGTTCTACTAACAACAATCTTTGTCAAGAATTTGCTAAGACTATGCAGGATGAATTTGAAATGAGTCACATGGGTGAACTAAATTTCTTCCTTGGACTTCAAATTAAACAATTGAAAGAAGGAATATTCATCAATCAAAGCAAGTATGCAAAAGATTTACTCAAACGTTTCGGATTGGAAAATTCAACAAGCAAACCAACACCTATGAGCACCACTACATCACTTGACAAAGATGAAAATGGTAAGAATGTTGATCAAAAGCTCTATCGAGGTATGATTGGATCACTTCTTTACATTACTGCTAGTAGACCTGATATTATGTTTAGTGTATGTTTATGTGCAAGATTTCAATCTAATCCTAAAGATTCACCTCTTAAAGCAGTAAAAAGAATATTTAGATATATTAAAGATACTACAAATTATGGTTTATTTTATCCAAAACATAGTTCATTTGATTTAATATCATATAGTGATGCTGATTTTGCCGGATGTAAATCTGATAGAAAAAGTACAAGTGGAACATGTCATTTCTTAGAACATTCACTTATATCTTGGTTTAGTAAAAAACAAAATTCAGTGTCATTATCAACAACTAAAGCTGAATATATTGCTGCAAGTCTTGCATGTGCACAAATATTAAGGATGAAACAAACTTTAACTGATTATGGCATAAATTGTCCCATATCATCTATTATGTGTGATAATTCTAGTGCAATTAATTTATCTAAAAATCCTATTCAACACTCACGTACAAAACACATTGATATTAGACATCATTTTTTTACGTGATCATGTGCTTAAAGGTGACATTTCATTAGAATTTATACCTACAGATAAACAAATAGCAGATATATTAACAAAACCCCTAAAAGAAGAAATTTATGTTAAGTTAAGAAGGGAATTAGGTATATGTTCAATTGGAGATTTAAATTAATTTTTAAAACAAACATATATAAATTTATACCCTAAATAGTCGACTAATGTGACTTATAGTCGACTACATGCACAAGTCTTACAAATAATTTTTTCTGAAAAATTACAGTATAGTCGACTACTTGTCTTTATAGTCGACTACTCAATGTTAAAATCCTAAAATTAACTTTCTGTTGTTTACAGTGTAGTCGACTACAATACAGATTAGTCGACTACTCTGAGTTAAAATCTGAAACTCATCTTTTTGTCGATCATAGTGTAGTCGACTACTTTCACTATTAGTCGACTACTGATTCTGAACTTTCAGTTTTACAGTTTTTAAGCCTAGTGGATTTTTTCTTAGTTCAAACCAAAAACCCAATACCCATACTCGTTTCAGTTAAGTAAAATACATCTCAACCATTGTTTTTCAACTCCATCAATCCTAACCATACATTTAAGATCAAATCTTAACCCTACACTCAAATTACTATCAAATCTCAACCATACATTGTATTTTATTCTTAAAAGATAAAGTAAAAAACAAAAACTACCCTCTAACTATACCCAAAACCGAAACCCCATCTTCCCCACTTCAGAATCAACGAATCCAGGTTAGGGCATCTCATTTTTCTCATTTTTTCATCAATTTCTTCAATTCTCTTTCAAATCTGACAAGCAGTCAAGCTCTGTAGTCGACTAATTCAAGCTATAGTCGACTATTCTAGGGTTTCTACAGTTTGGGGTATTGTTTCTAAACTTGATCTTTACATCTTTTGTTATTTATCTATCTAATCATGTCTAGATCTAAGAAAGCTAAGCAAACCCATGCCTTTATCAATGATGAAATCATCATATATTTAAAATGTCCTGATTTATTAGAAGAATTTAACAAAATATCATCTTTTGAAGTTCTTCCAGGATGATTTGTGAAATTTGATGATTTTATTCCATGGAATTTTGGGTCATATTTTGAAAATGTGGCCTTACTTGAATTATTCTCTGCTAAAAATAAAAAACCCACATATCCATTTCTAGTGCAACTGTTCTATACTAATATAGAATGTGTGGGAACTATTAGTGGTTCTGAAAAACTCAAAACTCTTGTTAAAGGAATAGAGATTGACTTAACTACAAAGTCAATTGGTAAAATCTTCAATATTCCTTATTAAGGAATTTCTCTTAGGTCTGTTAGGTTGAATGATTCAGATCTGTTATCTAATCATATATTTCTTCCTGGATATGGCAAACCTTTAGATAACTCAAACAAACTTCGTTCAATTCCTAGGTTCATTGCTCGAATCCTAGCCTATAACTTGTTTCCAAAAACTAGAAGTTTTCATTTTATTTCCCTAGATTTAGCAAAAGCTCTATATGCTATAATGAGAAATATACAAGCTAATTGGGCTAAAATTTACTTTGACAATCTTCTGACTATTCCAAGAGGATTTCATCCTTATGGTGCATTCCTAACTAAAATCTTTGATAAATTTCATGTCGATCTCCAATCTGAAAATTCTGTTGTCCGTTCAATTGAATTTTTTTGATTCAAATGCCCTAACTAGGATGAAATTGACAAACTTTGAAATTCAAGAACAAAATCCTCAAAATGAACCTGAACCTCATCAAGAAGAAATTCCACAATCCTTAACTCAAGCAGGAGCTTCTTCAAGTCAACCACCATCATTTCCTACAGAACCCTCATGCTTTTCAGACGTGCAATACAACACTTTAAGTGCACGTATCCTTGAACTTGAAACTGGTCAAAGAGCTCTATATGCACAGAATTCATACATCATTAGTAATCAAGAAGATCTAATCAAGAAGTTTGATGCACAGAATTCATACATCATTAGTAATCAAGAAGATCTAATCAAGAAGTTTGAAGACTTGGACACAAATCTTAATATGTATTTTCAAGGACAACAACCTCCTCCAGCACCTTAAGATGTTTTTATGTTAAGTGTCAAAACAATATGTTATTCTGTTTAAGTTTCAAAAACTATGTGGTTGTGTGTTGTTAGGACTTATGTAATATATTTCTTATGTTGCTACTATGTCACTTATGTTAATTATGTGTTTTTATTATCTATGATAATGTTTGGTTAGATAATGCATGTGCTACATATTTTAAACAGATCATGGTGATGAACATTGTGGAACTTTTGGTCTTTATGGCAAGTCTTTGCCTACCTATTTGGATGGGTGAAGTTATGGACTATGTTCATAACCTGGATGATTTGTTTGAAGTTTTAGCTCATGTTGAAGAAATAATGTCATGTTTAGCTTCCTCTTTTTGTTGATAACAAAGGGGGAGAAATAGGTATTGTTATGTATTGTTATAGACTTAAATTTGTATATATGCAGGGGGAGTAAGTATTATATGCAGGGGGAGTAAGTATGATTATTTTAAGTTTTAATCTGATGCATAAATTATTTTTTATCATCAAAAAGGGGGAGAATGTTGAATATCATATCTCCATGATAGTGTTTTGATGATAACAATTTATACAGTGTGTGCACTAACTTTTATATGCAGATTTCAATATCAGAATATGTACAAGTGCAAGTTGATTTCAAGGCATTTTGAAGTGAAGAAAATGAAGAACAAATGAGATAATGTATTTTACATTTTCTTTACTTAGAATAATTGTACAAGCCTTGATCACACACACGCACACACACAATTTTAGAACACACTAACACAGGCTTAGTGTGTTGGTTAACTATAGAAATCCCCTATGTTAACCATTAGAATTATAGTTAAAACTTAAGTATAAAAATATTTTATTTCATAATTTTTACTCTTAGTAGTCGACTAATTAGAATAGTAGTCGACTACTCGTGTATAAAACTCAAATACATGTTTCTGTCAATTTACAGTATAGTCGACTAATAGTGATTATAGTCGACTACTCAGGTGTTTGACAGAAACATAAGTTTCTGTTATTTTACAGTGTAGTCGACTAATCATCATTATAGTCGACTACTGAACTCAAATTTCAATTTATCAGTTTCTGTCAAAATACAGTGTAGTCGACTAATGAGCATTATAGTCGACTACTGGGAAAATTTTCTGAATACACAGTCTGTTTGAACTCAGTGTAGTCGACTAATGTCAATAGTAGTCGACTACAGATACAATTTTTTCAGTATTCAAAGTTTGAATTTATGACTGTTTATAGCCGTTTTTAAACGTTTTTAAAGTTCAAAATTTTGTCTTTTCAAGGGCTATAAATAGGTTATTTGTTCAGAAAAATTGCAGAGACTTACATACCCACAAGCTTTGATCTTTGTGCAATTTTTCAAGTGAAAAATATTCAGATTTTGTGAAAAAGAGAAGTTTCTGAAATTACCACTAAATATTCATCAAATACCTATCATTTAGGCAATTTACAGAGGTTAAAAGAATCCTAAGCCACTGCTGCACTTCACTACACATTTAAGGCTTATAGGATCAATTGTGTTCTTTCTTCAATAAGGATTTCTCTCGGGTTTGAGAGGGTTGATCTCTTGGTTTAGAGATTGGTGTTCAAATTGGCAAGGTGTTTGTTAATTGGTGTTGCAATTTGAAGGGACTTGCAAATTGGTCAGGTTTGCGTTTGATTTTGTAAGTTTATTCAAAATCATAGTAAAAACTCTGAAGCGGTATTTGCTTGGGGACTGGATGTACACCGGATTGGTAGAACCAGTATAAAATCCTTGTGTTTGTGATTGTGAATTTCTAAGATTACTATTTTTCTTTGCAATTTATAATATACTTTGCATAAATTTTAAAAGAACACTATTCACCCCCCCCTCTAGTGTTCAAGTGTATCTATTTCAGATCCTACACTAATATGTTATCAACATACAATAATAACACGATATAACTGGACTCGAACCTCTTGAAATAACAACAATGATCTGAATTGTATCTACCATAGCCATTGCTCTGCATAAAGTTATCAAACATCTTATACCACTATCTTGGGGCCTGTTTCAATCCGTATAAGCTCTTCTTGAGCTTACACACTATCTCTTTCTATTCTTCCTTAATGAAGCCAACAAGTTACTTCATGTAGATTTCTTCATCCAAGTCACCATGAAGAAAGACCGTCTTCACATCTAACTATTCAAGGTAGAGATTTTTAGCAGCTACCAAGCTCAGCACCATCCTGAGGGTTGTGAGCTTCACAACGGGAGAAAATGTCTTTGTATAATCCACTCCTTCCCGCTGTTGGAACCCCTTCACAACTAATCTGACCTTGTATCTCATCCTTCCATCTCTCTCTTGCTTGACCCGATAGACCCACTTGTTATGTAAGGCTTTCTTCTGTGCAGGTAGTGGGGCTAACTCACATGTCTCATTAGAGTAGAGAGAATCCATATCTTCTTGCGTTGTATGCTCCCACTACTGAGATTTGCTCACTTGCATAGCCTCCTCATAGCATTCTGGTTCTCCGCAATCTGTCAAAAGTAGGTAGTCTAGTGACGAGAGATACCTGGGATTTAGTTTGGGTACCCTGGATGACCTCCTAAGCTCCTCGCCCTGGGTAGTTGGTTATGCACCTGGGGTCTCCTCCGTTCTTCGGTCAGAATTGATATTGTCTCCCCCATCTGGAAGTTCCTCCAAATCCATACTCGGATGCGTCCGCATCTGTAGTGCTGCTTCCACTACTTTGGCCAGCCTTGGCATTGTTCCTATCCTTGTACATCACCTTCTCATTGAATATGACATCTCAGCTCCTAATGATTTTCCTATTCTTCTCATCCCAAAAACGATACCCGAACTCATTAATACCGTACCCAATGAATGTACACTTCAGTGACTTAGCTTCCAGCTTGTCTCTGCCATGATCATTGATGTGGTCATATGCCACACAACCAAAGACTCTTAAGTGTGAGAGATTAACCTTCTTTCCACTCCAAACCTCTTTCAGAATCCCAAAGTTTAATAGAACTGATGGCCCATGATTTATCAGGTACGCTGTTGTATGCACTGCTTTCGCCCAAAAAGTTTTTAGTAGACATGCATATAGACGCATGCTCCTCGCATGCTCTGTCAGCATTCTGTTCATTCTTTCTGCTACGCCGTTCTGTTGCAACATCCCTGGAGTAGTCCTTTCCAAATGAATCCTGTTCAAAGCACATAATTTCTTGAACTCCTCCAGTTCATATTCTCCACCATTGTCTAATCTCAAACACTTCACTTTCAGATCTGTCTCATTCCCCATCATGGCTTTCCATTTCTTGCAGATGTTGAACACCTCTGACTTGTGCTTCATGAAGTATACCCATACCTTCCTCGAGTGATCGTTGATAAAGATGATGTAGTACGTCGAACCGCTAAGAGAATATACACTAGTTGGACCCCATACATCTGTATGAACAAGCTCTAGCTTGTGAGCTTTAGGTGGTCTTCCACCCTTTAGAAAACTAACTCTCTTCTGCTTCCCGAAGATGCAGTCTTCACAAACACCAACTTTCACCTAATCGATGCCGGTTAGCTTCCCTTCTGAGTGTAGAATCTTCACACCCTTCTCACTCATATGTCCCAGTCTATTGTGCCATAGATCTGCACTTTCCTTGCCTGCTGCAATTGTAAGGATGTCACTCACATGTGAAGTTAGATAGATGGCACCAGTCTTGTTGCCTCGGGCAACCACCATTAAACCGTTGGTGATTTTTCACGAATCTCCGGTGAATGTTGTAACATTGCATTCTGTTCCAAACTGGCCAACCGAAATAAGATTCCTCTTCAGCTTCGGTACGTGTCTGACATTCTTCAGAGATCACTTGGAGCCTTTCACCTGTATTTGCACACCACCTCTTGCAATAACACTATAGGGTTTAATATCCCCCAAGTATACTTTCCCAAAGTCTCTTGTTACATAGTTCTAAAAGAGCTTCCTATTAGCAGTGGCATGGAAAGAGGGTCCCGAATCAATGACCCATGAATCAGAATAGCTATCCACAGTGAGAATAAATGCATCTTGCACAATATAAGCCTCCTGCTCATTTTTGTCCTTCGTCGATGCTTTATAGGTAGAAGACATGTGGCCCTCTTGGTCGTAGTTCCAATATTTCTCTTTGATAGGTCTCACCTTTGAGTTTGACCTCTTATTCTTTGACTTCGATCGATTCCTATTTTGGTTCCCCCAATTATGGCTTTTGCCTCTCTGCTTGAGACTTAGGACTGAACCTGAACCTTCTGATTTATTCGATTTTCTTCTAACCTCCTCGGATAGAATCATAGCTACCACCTCGTTCAGCTTCAACTTCTCTTTCATCGCCGAGTTGCTGATTGTGGTTACGCAACCTACCCAACTATCCGGCAACTGTGATAGTATTAATAGGGCCTGCACTTCGCCATCAAACGTGATGTCGACTAAAATGAGTTGATCAACAATCGTGTTGAACTCGTTGAGATGCATCGTGAAGAAACATCCTTCTGCCATCTTAAGGTTGAATAGTGTTTTGATGAGATGTACCTTATTTGTAGCTGATGGTTGCTCATATATTGTTACGAGCGCTTCCATAAGCCCCACAGTCGTCTTTTCCTTTAATATATTGTGTGTTACAGATTTTGTGAGGGCCAATCAGACCTGCCCCAGGGCTTTTCGATCCAATATTTCCTAGTTCTCGTCGGATTCTTCTTTCTTCTGTCCTTTTGCTTTACCCATCAACGGATGGTAAATGTCCTTCTGGTACAGATAGTTCTCCATTTGTGACTTCCAGTAGGTTAAGTCTAATTCGTCAAACTTCTCAATTTTAGATTTGCCTTCTTTTACCATTTCTTACACACATATCTGAACAAGGGCTCTGATACCAGTTGTTAGGAAATTCAAGTTACTCGACCACCGGTCAAATATGAACCCACTGTAGAATTTACCCTATCGGATCTTGTGTTAAGACAATAGAAAAAAATCATACAAAATAAAAAATTACAAGAAAAAAGAACACCGAGTTTTAATGAGGTTCGACAACTTGCCTACGTCTTCGGGAGCCACACAAATAATTTCCTTTACATTGAAGAAGATTACAAGCTTGCAAAGAGCAGATCTATAATTTGAGATCTCTCAAAAAAGAGAAGCAACAGAAACTATTTGTTCTTCTAAAATGGGCGTGAGATTTTACAACTTGTAAAATCCCTTCTCTTCTTAAAAAATCACTACAGGAATCACTGCGAGATTTTTCCTCTGAAAAAATCTTCGCTACAGGAGCTCAATAAATGATCGTTGCCTATCTTTAAAACGCTCGTGAAGAAGAACAATCGGGGGGCTACATACTCTCGTGATCTAGGTTTCCCTATTTATAAGGAAACCTAGGGCCAAAACAAGTGGGTTCTAGCTGGATCCAACACAGGTGAGCTCCATGCTAGGTGAGCTCCACGCTAGGTGAGCTCATACCATGACCTCACCCGTTGATACATGTGTATCTTCTTCCTTGCTTCAGGAGATTAGTGATCATCATGAGAGCTTGAAGATAGATGATTCTCATGGTATCTGAAGAATAGAGACATAGACGAATTCGTTGAAGGCGGCAACGTCGAAGAGTACAGGAAAACTATAAGAAAACACTTTGGACTTCCAGCGGTTGACCGCACGTGATGCCGCAGTCGATTGCTAATGTGCATAGCTTAGGGAAAGTCTCTGGACTTTTCGCGGTCGACCGCGACGTACTCTGCGGTTGACCGCCAAAATCCTGTAGGCGATTTTTGTCTCGATCGTTTGCCACGGTCGATCGCGATGGGTTCTGCGATCGACCGAGAGTCGGCCTGGGCCTGACTTCCAATTTCCTGTTCGTGGTTGACCGTGATGTACTCTGCAGTCGACCACTAAAACCTTGTAGGTGATTTTTATCTCGGTCGTTTGCCACGGTCGACCACGATGGGTTCTGCGGTTGACTGCTAGTCGTCCTGGGCCTGACTTCCAGTTTTCTGTTCGTGGTTTTGTGTTTGATACATATTAAAACACGACTTTTCTAGGGTTTTCTAACCAGATTGTATTGAGAAAGGAGATTAGGGAGATTTTTCTTTTGATCTAGAGAGATTGTGAGAGAAAGATTTATAATCTAATCAAATCTCATAATCTAGAGAATGTACTTTCCTTCGACCAACTCAATTCTTGTGTGTTTTTTTTTTGTCTTCTTCACAACCCACTCTTGATAATTCCCCGATCAAGAGTGCTCGTCCGACGACTCATATCAGGTTAGTATCGGAACAATTAGATCCTATGAAAGGGGGTCCTGTGTATGGTCCTTACTCGATCACAATACAAGAAGCTAGGCAAGATCCTTATTTTTTTGGAAAGAGTTTAAAGATTAAGGAAGAAGAAGATGACTGAAGGGGATAGTTCAGCAAGACTGGATGCATTGGAGAAACAGATGGAGATAATAGGTTAGACTCTCACACAGCTCGTCAATCTTTTCCAAGGAAAGAACAAAAAGGAGGAATCTTCTTCGAAAGGCAAGAAGAGACTTTGTAGAGTCCGATGGGGAAGGCGAAGAATCTGGTTCTGAAGAGGAGGCCGAAATTGGTAAGGGTTCTTACCAGAATCTGAAGATAGATTTCAGAGTAGAGATTCCTGTTTATGATAAGAGTGTAGACGTCGAGAGACTTGACGATTGGACCGAGCGTATGGAGACGTATTTTACTCTTTATGACTATTCGTCAAAAGAGAAGATTGTATCCGCGACTTTAAAGCTTTCGGGACATGCATTGACATGGTAGAAATCCTATTATAAACAGGAGAAGAATGCGTTGTCATGGAATAAGTTTAAGGAGCTACTGAGGAAACAATTCTACCCAGTGGGATTCCTTAAGGAGCGTTGGTACAAGTGGTACGGATTGTGCCAAAGGTTCAACCAAACCTTTCAAGAATAAACCACGGAGTTCCAACAGCAGGCGATGATCCTCAACATTGCGACGAAGGACTATTCTGTATTTATGAAGTATATGGAAGGATTGAGCGATTACATCCGGAAGGAGATGAAATTATTCACGGTGGAATCTATTGTAGAGGCAAGTGTGAAGGTTATTGCCATCGAAGACAAGCAAAAGAGGAGCAACAAGGCAAAGGAAGATGCAAAACAAGTTGAAGGCGAGTCTAGTGGTTCTCAATCTAAGCAGGAGAAGAAGAAGGATGACCCAGAGAAAGCATGACTGATTTGTAGTCATTGTGAGAAGACATGGCATATAGCTGATCGGTGCTGGGAGAAGTATCATCATCTCAAGCTAAGGGGGTTGAAGAAGAAGGAGGAGAAAAAGGTATACATGATAGCTCAAGTTCCGAAAGAAGTCTCGGGGATAACAGAACCCAACAATAGTCTCAATCTTATGACGGGGAAGCAAGCCATGAAAGAGGACGACGATCCTAGGAGCAGATCTTTATTCTTAAGTTGTAGGTGAAGACTAGTTTGGTTGATGTCATGGTTGATCCAGATAGTGAGAAGAATTTGATATCCGAGGCCTTGGTTCAGAAGCTGAATCTGAAGACAGTCAAGCATCCAAAGCCCTATCCATTAGGGTGGATTCAGAAGGAGACGAGACTGAGTGTGGTTGATCAATGCACTTTTAGATTTACGCTTCATGAGTTGTATATTGACGAGGTCACGTGCGACGTAGTTCCATTGGATGTTTGTTAGGTTATACTGAGCAATTCTTATTTGTGGGATAGATACGCGATCTATAAGAGGCAGGCTCAGAAGTACACATTCACCAAAGATGATGAAAAGTTTATATTTTGGTCGGCGTCTCTTCTGAAGGAGACAAACTTGGTGATAGTGAACCGAGCGAAGAGGCTAGTGAATGCAAGCAAGAAGTTTGTTGTGCTATGGATTGATTCTTATGAGGAGCCACTGAAAGAGGGTTGCAATTTAAAGTGGAAGGTGACTAAGACGAGATGCGAGATGAAGGGGTTGTTTCCGATCAAACGTCGAGACCAAATTCCTAGTAAAGCCAAGTGGTTCAGAAAAGATGGAGGAGCTCGCGAGTTCCCTCAGCTTCAGTTCTAACTTGAATGGGACTTCAAGTTCCTAAAGGGGGGAGCCATGATATGGGTGTATCTTCTTCCTTGCTTCGGGAGCTTAGCGATCCTCATGGGAGCTTGAGGATAGATGATTCTCATGGTATTTTGAGAATAGAAACGTGGACGAAGTCATTGAAGGCGACAACGTCGAAGAGTACAAGAAAACTGTAGGAAAACACTTTGACTTCCAGCGATCGACCGCACGTGACCTCGCGGTCGACCGTGAATGTGTAGAGCTCAGGGAAAGTCTCTGGACTTTTCGAGGTCGATCGCGACGTACTCTGCGGTCAACTGCTGGCACCCTGTAGATGATTTTTGTCTTGGCCGTTTGCCACGGTCGACCGCGATGGGTTCTGCGGTCGACCGCGAGTTGGGCTGGGCCTGACTTCTAGTTTCCTGTTCGCTTTAGGTTTTGTGTTTGATACATATTAAAACATGACTTTTCTAAGGATTTGTAACCAGATTGTATTGAGAAAGGAGATCAGAGAGATTGTTCTTTTGATCTAGAGATATTGTGAGAGAATGATTTGTAATCTAATTAATTCTCATAATCTAGAGAAGACATTTTTCTTCGACCAACTCAATTCTTGTGTGTTCTTTTGTCTTCTTCACAATCCACTCTTGATAATTCTGCGATCAAGAGTGCTCGTCCGGCGACTCGTATCACCCGCACTAGCCTACAGGTGAGCTCATTGCCAAAACCTCGCTTGCCACGCTGTTCGACCTCGCCTGCAGGGCCTCCGCTCGAGCTCGCCTGACCCCGCCTGGATCTCGACTCGCTTAAGCTCGCTTTGCCTTCACGCTCGCCGGAAAGTTACCGCTCGAGCTCGCCAGCGGCCCGTCGACCCCGCATGCAAGATCTCTACGATTTCGTCTGCAGACAGGCTCGCCTGAAGCCGCCTGAGGAGCTCATCTCGCCTGAATCTCGCCGTCAACCAGCTTTGGGCCTACACCCATTTTCCAACATCGCTATCTTGGGGCTCACCATTATTGTTTTCGAAAAGAGAAGCTATAATTGTTTTGCCGAGCTTGTTGATAGTTTAGAGAAGACAAGTGCATCTTTCAAAGGCGCATATCTTTGTTGAAATGGGGAAACGCTAAGCATGTGGGCAAATAAAAACAGAAGCTAGCTTGTTGTTTACGCTGCAATGTGCATAATAGAGATTCTCATTGGGCTAAAATTATCAATCTTTTTCTCTGAAAAGAGAGAGACAAATCTTTTAATAGCTGGATTTGTCCACATTCTTCCATTCTCATTCACTAGGGAATTGTGAGCATCGACTACTGTGTATTTCTTTAACCCTCTTTTTGCACTTTTAATTGGGAGGGATTTTCGCTTCTGGGACCAAAGTTTTGTTCCCATTTGCCAAAACACTCACCTAGTCCTACATCTTCCAATAACCCCAAAGTACGAAGTCTGTTTACCATTGAATTCAAACTATACAATAAAAAATGTACAACTGCATAATATAAGGCGTATAGTTATGTCCTATAGTGTGTATAACTAGGTACTCTATTGCATATAGTTACACAATGTATATTATATATTTTTGATTTAAAAGTATGCAAACTTTGTACATTGGATTTATCGTGACACGTAGACCTATGTAGATCTTTTGGTAAATGAGAGTAAAACTTCGGGTTTATAAGCAAAAATCCCAATTTTCTTATCACTATCAGTCTATCACCCTTCAATTCACGAGGAGACGCCGTTACTACTGCTATTGATCAAGAAACAGGTACGGAGGTTACCTGTAATTTACCATCTCTTTTGAAATAATAAGGGTAAACTATAAAGTAAAAGGGAAAAGTTTGTCCAGGCGCCAAAAAAAGAAAGCTCATGTGGTCGGTCCTTCTGTATTATTTTTCATGTGAGACAGCTCACAATACAGTAAGTAATTATGTTTTAGCCCCTATGTACTCTTCCAAGTCAGCACTGAGAGAAATGTTTTGCGCAAACCAAATTCTCCTCATTAATCCGTTCATTCTCTCTCTTCTCTCTTGCTCAAACCCCAGAGACATAACCCAGATCTGATCCCTCACCAACGTCCGCACGATGACCCACCTCCTTCAGGAATACATTGCCTACCAGCGCTCTCTCGACGTTCACCTCGACTCCCTCGTCTCCTCCCGCCCTGATCTTGACGGCAGCCTCCTCGCACTCCGCCGCTCCTCCTCGCCTCTCCTATCCCTCGCCCACTCTGATTCATCCCACCTCCTTTCCTCCCTCTCCTCCACCGCCTTCCACGCTGATCAAGTCTCCTCTCGCGTTCGCTAGCTCAACCTCGCCTAGTTTCGAGTGCATCTCGCCCTCTCCCGCATCGACGCCGCACTTTGTTGTTCGCAGTCCCTTGACGCCGTTCGAGATCTCTCGACGTTGAAGACTACGACTCTGTCACCGCAAAAAGAATTTGTTGTTCGTTGGGGTTCCCGAAGGGCCGGATCTAAGAGACGTGGAGACTAACTTGGAGGAGATCTTGTCATTGATGCATTTGGAAGATGATTATACTGAGCTCATGATGTCGAAGATCAGGGGATTAGGGTTCGTCGATCTTGAATTTGGTTCATAGACTATGAAGAGATTAAGTACCGATAGTTTTAATGGAGTGGTGCATGAGCTAATTTAGTATATTTGGTCCTTGAGGAGTTCTTTATGGTGGAGAATATGAGAAAGGCAATATCAGTTGATGAACAACAATCAGATAGTCTAACAACATCAATGGTGGTTGGTGTGATTGTATGGGTCTGATCTTTTATACATATACATCAATGTCATCACATTTCGGGTAAATATAATACATTAGAGAAAGTATGAAATATTTTTACTACTCCCGCCGATGAATCTGATGTCATATGTGCCAGACTTGCAGATTAGTTTCTAATAGAAGGATGGGTATAGAAGAATCAAGCAGAGCCATCATGAGGATGGAGAGAAATTTGTTTCAAAAATTAATTATAAAAACTTGTGTACATGTTTATATTGTATTATTGATTTTAGTTGAATTAACACTAGATGTAGATGGCAAATAATACAACAAGCTTGACTTTTATTATTCTTATTTTTTACAGTATTTTTGCCATCAATTTGATACGCTTATTGTTGATACCACAAATACTTAACATGTTCAGTAAGAAAGTTAACATGTTTAACTGAAAGTTAACAAGTATCCCCAAAAGTTAATATGTTCAGCTGAAAGTTAATAGAAAACACAAAAAGTTAACATGTTCAACCAAAAATTAGCAAGCAATGCTAAAAGTTAACATATTCAGATGAATGTTAACAAGAGACTTAAATAGTTAACAGTAAATGTAAAAAGCTTACATATAAAATCATTATACTTTAATACGATTACTCTTACATTCTTACAGCTAATATTGCTTGAATACACAATTTGAATAGTATTATTATTCCTAGCTGAAGTATTTTTCGTCATAGAATAGTATTGCAAAACTAGTCTCAATTCTTTTACACTTTCAAATTGTTGACCTCTTTCAGTTAATGATATGTTCCATCATTGAGGAATGTTAGAAGTTTTATTAAGAATATCTTTTGATCTCACTACATTCTCACCATTTCCAGGGATAATTGTCGAGAAAAAAATTCCATCATCTAAAAGTTAACAAGCAACGCTAAAAGTTAACATGTTCATCCGTAAATTAGCAGGAAACGCCAAAAGTTAACAATAGACTTAAATAGTTAACCATTTTACCAGGAACAATTGTCGAGCGAAAAGTTCTATCATCTGAAAGTTAATAAATAACACCAAAAGTTAACATGTTCAGCCGAAAGTTAATAAGAAACAAAAAAGTTAGCAACAGACTTAAATTAGTTAATAGTAAACATAAATAGCTTACATATAAAATTATTATACATAAAAACGATTAGTTTTACATTCTTACAGCTGATATTACTTGAATACAAAATTTAAATAGTATTATTATTCCTAGCTGAAGTATTTTTCACTATAGAATAGTATTACAAAACTAGTCTCGATTCTTTTATACTTTTAAATTGTTGACCCCTTTTAGTTAATATTGTGTACCATCATTATTTACGTTGTTAACTTCTATTATCTGAAAGTTAACAACGTAAATAATGTAGTGAGACCAGATGATATTCTCAACAACACTTTCATCATTTATTGATAATTTTTAATACTAATTTGAAAGTGGTCAATAATTTAAAAATATAAAAGAATTAAGACTAACTTTGTAATACTATTCTATGGCCAAAAATACTTTAGCTAGGAATAATAATACTATTCAAATTGTGTATTCAAGCAATATCAGCTGTAAGAATGTAAGAGTAAACGTATTGAAGTATAATGATTTTATATGTAAGCTATTTACATTTACTGCTAAGTATTTAAGTCTCTTGTTAACTTTCAGCTGAACGTGTTAACTTTTGGCGTTGCCTGTTGATTTTTGGCTGAGCATGTTAACTTTTTGCGTTTCTTGTTAACTGTCGGCTGAACATGTTAACTTTTGGTGATGCTTGTTAACTTTCAGTTGAACATGTTAACTTTCTAGATGAACCTATTAAGTATTTGTGGTATCAACAATGAACGTATCAAATTGATGGCAAAAATATTATAAATACAATAAGAATAATAAAAGTCAAGCTTTTTGCATTGTTTGTCATCTATATCTACTATTAATACAACTAAAATCAGTAACACAATATAAATATGCACACAAGTTTTTACAATCAATCAATTTTTGAAACAAAAATTTCTCCATTATTATTTAATGGCTCTGCTTGATTCTTCTATCCTCATCCTTCTATTAGAAGCGCAGCTATAAGCCTGTCACATATGACATCAGATTCATCATCGGGAGTAGTTAAAATATTTCATAATTTCTCCAATGATTTATATTTACCTAAAATGTGATGACATTGATGTATATGTATGAAAGATCAGACCCATACAATCACACCAATCATCATTAATGTTGTCAGACGTTCTAGTTGCTTCTCATCGATTGATATTGCCTTCCTCACATTCTCCACCATAAAGAACTCCTCAAAGACCAAATATACCCAATTAGCTCCTGCACCACTCCATTAAAACTCCCAGTACTTAATCTCTTCACAGCCTCTAAACCAAATTTAGGATCAACAAACCCCAATCCCCTGATATTTGACATCATGAACTCAGTATAATCATCCACAAATGCATCAATGACAAGATTTCCTCCTAGCTAGTTTCCACCTCTCTTGGATCCGGCCCTTCGGGTACCCCAATGGACAATAAATTCTCCATGCAGTGACAGAGTCCTATTCCTCGATGTCGAGTGATCGTTGAGTGACGTCGAGAGACAGCGAATAGTGAAGTGCAACGTCAATGTGGGAGAGGGCGAGATGCACTCAAGACTGGGCAAGGTCGAGCTTGCAAACGCGAGATGAGACTTGATGGGCGAGGGAGGCGGTGGAGGATAAGGAGGAGAGGAGGAGGGACAAATTAGAGTGGGCGAGGGAGAGGAGAGGGGAGGAGGAGCGACATAGTGCGAGGAGACTGCGTTCGAGATCAAGGCGGAAGGAAAGGACGGAGTCGAGGTGGACGTCAAGAGAGCACTGGTAGGCGACACATTCATGAAGGAGACGGGTCATCGTGCCGACGTCAGTGAAGGATCAGATTTGGGTTAGGTTTTAGTTGTTTGAGAGAGAGAGAGAGAGAGAGAGAGAGAGAGAGAGAGAGAGAGAGAGAGTTGTGTGAGAGAGAGAGAGAGAGAGAGAGAGAGAGAGAGAGAGAGAGAGAGAGAATGATAGTTTGGATGAGAAGAGAGTCTTTTCGAAAGATATGTACAAATACAAGTCATACATGTACAAAAGTGGACTTTTGGGGTTGGGCCACACTATTTTGAGTTTTTTGGGGCTAAAGAGCATGGGGAAAACTTGATGGGGTTGGGCCATATCAGGTTCTTTTTTGCTAATATGAGGCCACAAAGAACATTTTACACTTTCAGGCTAATTAGCTATCTCTTGGACCATTTTGAACTTAACAAACAAAACTAAGAAGCATTATAATTGAATATTCTGATAAACTAGAAAGAAAAGCTAATCTCCGTTATTTATTAGCTAATCACAGAAAAAGCTAAGATATTTTAATTGTTGACTCAGAATATTCTCTTTTACTATTGAAAGTAGTAGATAATCATCATGTGTGTGAAATTAAAATGGTGTTATCTGGCGAAATTAGGGTGGTTGAGTCTAATCACATAGGCATTTTTCTAATGATAATAACAACGACACTCTTCTTACGTACTTTTTGCATCTTGCTTAATTAATTAAGATAAATGCCAACACACATGTTATCCCTGTTAAAATCTGAAGATATATATATTGAAAATTTTTGTGTATATTTTCTTTAGGTCAAGTAGTTGTACATAAGACAGATACACATTGACATAGTTGAAGTGAGATTAGATTACGATATGAATACATGAACATTTTGTTTAATAACTGATAAAGGTTCGGAATTAAGTGTGATAAATTTAGTCGACTAAATAATAAAATAATCCAATAACATTAATATATGAATTTTTTTTTTGGTTGGGGGT
>NC_033797.1:142812270-142820690 GCF_001876935.1 Asparagus officinalis | reverse complement strand
ACAATGCAATGCGTATAACTTCAATAGAAACTTTACAAACACTAGATACTAAAAACAATATGCCATGACAAGATTCTTACATATATATAGTCTCTTTTTTGCTAATATAAGGACTTAAGTCATATACTACCTAAGATTTAACGACGAAAATTAATAGAAAATTTGAAAGGACAGCTAAATGCTTAACTGTCACTGAGATATACATAGTTTTCTATAGGGGAAAAAGTGAGAATATATTTTTCATTTGTCTCTGTCCAATAAAGAACAGCTATAAGTTTAAACTTTTAAGACTTGATTCTTTTTAAAGTCAGAAAAAACCAAATGCAGGTCGAGACAGCAATATTATATTCTCCCAAAGTTGATGTTTTCTTTTAGTTTTCAGAATAACATTTTGAAAGATTAACTGCTAAAAAAGTCACATCACATTTTCAACTTTTTCTAATTTTTTTTTGAGCTGAAAAAGCAGGGTTAAAGGCCCTGCTCATAAAAACTATTATTAATAGGAAACAGAGATACAAAACAGATACAACAGAGCGTCACTAACTAGATGTAGAGCCGGTGAGAATGCAGTAGGTAAGGAGCGGACATATGTCGTCACCTACCAAACTGTACCCCCATCGATTCTACTTAGGTAGTTGGTGCATAATACATAATTACAAAAGAGGATAAACAGCAGCCTGTTTGATTTCAAGCATAACCAGTTTTCTAAAGTAATGGAAACCGAAACAGATTTCAAAATATTAGCAACCTGTTTGATATGAGAAGTAGCTACAGATATCCAAAATTAAGGGGAGGTGTCCTTAACCAGCAGCAGCTATGGAGATTCCTGATTTGGGTAGCTGGGTGAGAGGTTGTCCCCATCTGCCTTGACAATCTTGTTAGCAAGCTCCTGGAGTCCGATGTTTGATGCAGCCCTACGCAGTCTCCTTGCGAGCCTCTCATCTGCAGCACCTGTCCAAATATGGTATATCTCCCAATATTAGAAGCAATGTGGAGAGGGTTAGATTGATTATCCTTGAAAATAAGATCATTTCTACTGAACCAAATCCACCAGCAAAAACAAGGTAGCAGAATTTTCCAAATTGTTTTCATGTCCGAACATATATATGGAGATTTGTGAAACATTATCAGCTCCTCTATGGTTTCTGGCCAGCAGATTGAAGGAACAGAGGGAAGGATGATGGACCAGATAGCACGAGCAAAGGAGCATTTAAGGAAGATGTGTTCGTGAGTTTCTACTTCTGATTTGTAAAAAACACATCTCGGATCTCCTGCCCAACCCTTGTGAAGCAGATTTGCTTTCGTATTCAGTTTCTTATTTGAGATGATCCAGAATAGCACTTTCACCTTGGATGGAATAGGAGATTTCCAAATCAATTTTGAAAATTTGGATTTAATGCCCCCTGAGTTGACGAATGAGTAAAAGGACTTAACTGAGAAAGTCCCCGATGGTAGGAGCATCCACCAGAGTTCATCTGGTTCCGAAGTGATACTGATATTGTAAGATGTTAGAAGGGAGAGGAGTTGGTTAAGTTCTGACCTTTCTGAGTGTGAAATGCCTCTTCTAGTGAGAGGGTGCCATGACCATACATTATTAATCATTCTTCCTTGAGATCTGATACAGCAGCTCTGAGAGAGAGCTAAGTTGAAAGCTTTTGGAAATAAGCTACTTAGGGAATTTACCGAGGTCCATTTGTCATGCCAGAAATTTCCAGTTCTTCCATCACCATTGTTCCATTTAACCAAGTTGAAGAAGGTTGTATGAATAGAGAATAGGTCTTTGAAGAAACTTGAAGCCGTGCTCTTAATGGGATGAGCAAAAGGGTTGACCCCATCCTTGGAGTAGACAGAGAGAAAAATATTGCTGATGAGAGATTTTCTATCGAAAATTTTCCATAGCCATTTCGATAGGAGAGCTGTGTTGAAATTTGCAATGTCTAGAACCCCAAGACCTCCTTCATCTTTGGATTTACAGACTTTACCCCAGTTTATGATGCATTTGATTTTTGAGGGATTGTGGCTTCCATTCCAAAGAAAGTTTCTTCTTATTCTGTCTATCGCCTTGATTAACCACTGAGGCAACTTAAAAAAAGACATGTAATATAAGGGGAGAGTAGATAATACAGAGTTTAGGAGAGTTAACCTTCCCCCTATGGAGAGAGATTTGTTTTTCCATAATGAAAGCTTCTTGGTGAATGATTCTAGGAGAGGTTGCCACTCTCTTTTGGATAGAGAGCCTCTTTTGAGAGGGAGTCCCAAGTATGAGAATGGGAGAGAACCGACTGAACAACTGAGGATCTTTGCAAGCATTTTCCCTTTGTGAGGAATTTTGCCAAGGTAAAACAGATTTGATTTCTGGTGGTTTACATGAAGGCCAGATATGTTTGCAAAAATGTGAAGAATAGCATTTAGGGTGGCCATATCAGAGGGGGTGGCTTTGGAGAAAATTATAGTATCATCCGCAAACTGAATCAACCTGATGGAATTTAACTGCCCTTTCAAATTTAGGTCAGCTAGATCCCCCGAAGCTGCACTACGATACAATAATTTACTGAGAACATCAGCCACCAAAAGGAAAAGTAGAGGTGATAAAGGGTCACCTTGTTTGAGCCCTCTAAAACATCGGAAGAATTTAGTTGGGGAACCATGTTTGTGGGAAAATTTGCAGTAAAAGAAATAAAAGAAAATTGATTTGTATTCCTTTAATCTCAGTTACAATTGGATTTCCGATTACAAAAGAGAAGAGAATGAATTTGATTCTCCCCTTTGTTTAATTCTGGGTTCTTCACGGTAGCGATGAGATGTCTCCCTCGAATGCTCGCGTCGAGTTTGCTTCTCGTTGACGATCCGACGTCTTGTTTCACTGGAACGTGGACTTCTCCTCACGATTTGACGTTATGGAGAACTCTGAACGAGTTTGAAACTCTATGAAAGAGTTGATTTAACCGAAATCGGTTATAAGCCAAGGATGAAGAAGATCTTGTTGCCGATCTCAAAAGCTCCAGAAATACTCTAGGGATCCTGTTGACGAGCCAAGATCCAGCCCTGATCTGATTATCAAAAATCCGATCTTTAACTCTGTTGAGTTTGTTGTTATTTATAGGGGATTAAGGGGTGTAACCACCTCCTTAATTCGCTCCTAAGTGGGGCTAATGGGATGTAACCGCCCCTTAAATCACTCCTGAGTGGAGTTGTGATCCCCTCAGATCGTGGGAAACGGTTTTGGAACCGTTCAGCTCGTGTTTGAACGAGTCAAACGCAGGCCCGCGTTCTGACGTGAATTCTGCATTCAAACGCAGTGTCTGGAAGCTTGAACGCATCGTCTGGAAGCTCAGACGCAGCAATTAGACGCTGCGTTTGCAGCGTTGGAATCTACGTCTGAGCTGCGTTTGCAGCGATTTGGAAGCTGCGTCTGGCGGTGATTTGAGCTGCGTTTGGCGGCGATTTGAGCTGCGTTTGGCAGCGATTTGAGCTGCGTCTGTCAGCGATTAGAGCTGCGTCTGGGTTGCGTTTGCAGCGATTTGGAAGCTGCGTTTGAGCTGCGTTCGTGGCTATGAACGCGGTGCGTCTTGATGCTGGTGTGCGGGGAGGACTTCCGCAGCTTGATTTGAAGAGACCGTCGATTTGTAGTCTCTTTCTGTCGAAGCGTTGCAAAGATCGTCATTTTGTAATCTTTACTTTAGCTCTTTGATATGCAAGAGTCGTCAGATTGTAACTCTCGATGTTGATGGTGAAGGCTGTTAAACTAGAGCTCTCATCGGTTGTCGTGAAGGTCGTCAGATTGTAACCTTCAGCGATCTACGTGAAAGTCTTCAAATTGTAGCCTTCTGGAAGTCGTCAGATTGTAACTTCCATCATCGGTGTTTTGATGGGGATCAGCTATCTATTGTGATTTTTTTGACAGCCTACAGAACCCCCTCCAAAGTTTTCGAAAGTTCGCGGTTGACTGGGACGAATTTTCGGAATACTTTGGATCTCAACTCTGATCTTGGAGCTGTTGATTCCTTGTGGTAAAGGATTTGTTCTCTGCACTTGCTTCGAAGGCATATTGGTTGAAGGGATTTGCACGTAGGACCTGTGTGAAGGTATGCACCATAATCCTGCTTTTGGACTGTGGGGGTGGACCCTGCATTTTGAATTTGGAACACGGGTGTGACCTCGGCGTTTGGTTTTTGCATCGCGGGTCTGACCTCAACGTTTTGACTTAAGACATGAAAGTGGCTTCCGTGCATTTTTGACTAAGTCTTTGAGACTTGTCTTTGGCTCATCTGTTTTAAGTCTCGGCTCACATCCATTAAGCTGATGGGCCTGCAAACGTGCATAGGATTTTTGGCAAACCCTCAGCCATCAACGGATTTGATAAGCCTTTACCGACTACCGTTTGAGTCGGGCTAGCATGTGGATTGTCTAAGTCCGTTCCACATGTAACGTTGTGCTAAGAGAATGAACCCTCTTAGACTTGATGCTATGATTTTGAATACATAGACTTTGTCATTTTTACGAGAAAAGACTAACCGGCAACGCGTGTTAGGCGTAGGCTTATCTCTAATTAGGGATCGAGATAAAGTCCCTCATGCGTAAAAGGCATGGATTTTGGTGCTACGATGTTGAATACGTAGACTTTGTTGTTATTTCTTCCTGTGTTACTTGAAACACTGAAAGAAAGTTGGAAGCGCCAGAGGTGTAATATTAACTTGGCATGAATTTTCACTTAGAGTGAAATTCAGACATTTTCTTTATTATCGCTAGGATAATTCTAGAAAATATTTAATCCACTGGGGATTTTATAATGACAACTTGCTATTCTTGTTGAAAAAGGATTAACAAGTTCATTGGGGGGTTTGACTGTTAGAGGTGTGATGTTAACCTAACAGTATTTTATGGACCTATCGCTCTATTGAGGAGAGTCGATAAGTTGATTTTGTCAGAGGTTTAGTGTTAACGTGACGATGGGTTTGTGGACCTATCACTCTATTGACGAGAGTCGATAAGTTGATTTTGTCAGAGGTGTTTGATATTAACGTGACAAGAGAATGTTGCGATCGGAGCAACTTTGAGGACTTATCATCCTATTGAAGAAGATTGATAAGTGAATTTTGTCAGAGGTGTGATATTAACGTGACAGGAAGATGTTGCGATCAGGGCAACTTTGAGGACTTATCGCTCTATTGGGGAGAGTCGATAAGTGGATTTTGTCAGAGGTATGATGTTAACATGACAGGAATTTGTTGCGATGAGAGCAACTTTGTGGACTTATCATCCTATTGACGAGGATTGATAAGTGGATTGTTGTCAGAGGTATATTGTTAACGTGACAGGAATGTGTTGCGATTGGAGCAACTTTGTGGACTTATCATCCTATTGATGAGGATTGATAAGTGGGTTGTCAGAGGTTTAGTGTTAACGTGACATGATTTTTGTGTTGTGATCAGAGCAACTTTGTGGACTTATCATCCGAGGATTGATAAGTGGGTTTTGTCAGAGGTGTGATATTAACATGACAGGAGAATGTTGCGATTGGAGCAACTTTGAGGACTTATCATCCTATTGACGAGGATTGATAAGTGGGTTTTGTCCAGAGGTGTGATATTAACATGACAGGAGTATGTTGCGATTGGAGCAACTTTGTGGACTTATCATCCTATTGACGAGGATTGATAAGTGGATTGTCAGAGGTATGATGTTAACATGACAAGAGGATGTGTTGCGATTGGAGCAACTTTGTGGACTTATCATCCTATTGACGAGGATTTATAAGTGGATTTTGTCAGAGGTGTGATACTAACGTGACAGGAATGTTGTACTTGTGATTTGAACAAGATTTTGGGGACTAGCGTCTCGCTGGGGAGAATTGCTAAGTGAGTTTATCATCAGAAGCGATGAATTTTGATATTAAGATTTTAAAGACTTAGTGTCTTGCTGGGGAAGATTGCGATTTGCACAATTTTGAGGACCTATCATCCTATTGGTAATGATTGATAAGTTGATTGTCAGAGGTGTATATTGTTAACGTGACAAATTAGGAGTAATGCGAGTTGAATGCATACTCTGTGGGGATGATGATCGTCAGAAGTGTAATGTTAACTCGACGATGTGAAAGATTCGTTACTATTAATCCAATGGATTTCAAGTAACCAACCCCCAGTCTTGATTAAGACTTAACAGGGGAATAAAAAGAGGTAGACAAGGCACATCACCTAGTGGGCCATTATCTGATGAGTTTGACTATCAGAGGTAACTGTTAACGTGATAGTTTTGTGGACCTGCCATCCTACTTGAAGAGGATTGGTGGGGGAATTTGGAGAAACTAGACTATCAGAGGTAACTGTTAACGTGATAGTTTTGGTGGACCCGCCATCCTATTGATGAGGATTGGTGGGGAAATTTGGAGGGAATAGACTATCAGAGGTAATCATTAACGTGATAGTTTTTTGTAGACCCGCCATCCTACTTGAAGAGGATTGGTGGGGGAATTTGGAGGAAAATGACTATCAGAGGTGACGGTTAACGTGATAGTTTTAGGTGGACCCGCCATCCTATTTAAGAAGATTGGCGAGTTGATGGACTATCAGAGGTAGCTGTTGACGTGATAGTTTTGGTGGATTTCATGGTTGACAGAGGTGTTCTTTTGAACATGACAACTCAGAAAATTTATTGCTCATAATCGAATGAACTACAAATAAACCAACCCCCAGTCTTGAACAAGTGCAGGAGGGAAAAGGGTAGACATGGCACATCGCCTAGTGAGCCACTGTCTAACGAGTTTGACTATCAGAGGTAACTGTTAACGTGATAGTTTTGGTGGACCCACCATCCTACTTGAAGAGGATTGGTGGGGGAATTTGGAGGAATGTAGACTATCAGAGGTGATTGTTAACGTGATAGTTTTGGTGGATTTCATGGTTGACAGAGGTGTTCTATTGAACATGACAACTCAGAAAATTTATTGCTCATAATCGAATGAACTACAAATAAACCAACCCCCAGTCTTGAACAAGTGCAGGAGGGAAAAGGGTAGACATGGCACATCGCCTAGTGAGCCACTGTCTAACGAGGTTGACTATCAGAGGTAATTGTTAACGTGATAGTTATTAGACCCGCCATCCTACTGGAGAGGATTGGCTTCAGCGGCCGTAGTATCTTCTTCTTCTGACTGAAAAGATTGGGCTTGGTCCGATTGTGTTCTTCAGCTTTGATCCTGGCAATAATCTTTTGAGCCTGTTCTCCTTGAGAGATTAGTTGTCTCCAAGAACGACATTCTGCAACTCCGATTCGGGCTAGGAGGTCTGTCTGCAAGTTGTGCCGACAAGTCTCTACTAAAGTAGACTGTGTCATACCTGACGAACACCGGAGAGCCATGGTTCGGAACCTTTTGACGAAGGCTTTGACAGACTCCCTCTTCTTTTGCTTAGTGGCTAGAAGGGTATGGATGGAGACTTCCGTATCCTCTTCGAAGAATCTTGACAGGAAGAGTCTCTCTAGATCTATCCACTTTTGGATACATCCCACAGGAAGTTTTCTGAACCATTCAAAGGCAACTCCCTTGAGGGTGCCAATGAATAATCGAGCCAGTATGGCGTCGTTTGATATCACATTCCCAGTTTGTGACTTGAAATGATAGATATGTTGGTTCGGTGATCCCGTGCCGTCAAAAGTTTGTAGCGTCGGGACTTCGAATTTTGGAGGATAAGGGGCTGCATCCCATTCGGCAGGATAGGGTCTGACAGCTCCCTCTTCTTGGAGCTCGCTTCTGTTGGCCATGGCATTGAGGCGGGCTTCCAATTCTTCCATTTTGGCAGACTGGAGATTATACTCGTTCTCAGTCTCTCTTCCTTCATCAGAGGAAGATTCCAGGTTGTGGGCTTCTTGGTCAGAAGCCGTGTCATCAACCATTTTTCCCTTCCCTTTGCTTGCGTGAGGTCGGGACGAAGACGTTTTTCCTCTCCGGGAGAGTTCTTGCCTAGGTGGTGAATCTGTCTTCTGAGATTTGGCCTTGTCTGTGACAATTTGAGTCAACAGGGCCATGAGTTCATTGATGGCCTCTTGCTGAGATTTGAGCATGGCCTCCTGCTCATCAAGTCTCTTCGCGAGATCTTCATGGCTTTCTGTCATATAGGCAGAGCTCTCATGTTCAACAAAAGAGCTTGATGATTGGGACTCTGCAATGGCTGAGTGTTCATTATCGGAATTGGTTCCTCTGGCTAACCTCCGATAGTTGACAGGGGGAATGGCTCCTGTTCGCGTCCGAGTGCGTCGGTAGATTCCTTCAAACTCGTTAGCAATTTCTCTGACGGTCGGCGAACGACTTGCCTCTGAGTCATTGGAATTAGGACTTGAGGCTTTCCCTTTTTCGATCACATTGATAGTGACCTCAGGATATTCAGTCTCTGGAGACTTCTTCCTGTGAGAACGTCGTCGTT
>NC_033797.1:142809866-142811270 GCF_001876935.1 Asparagus officinalis | reverse complement strand
ATATGGCAGGTCCTAATGGATTCACTCAGCTGAGCGGGGGTGTTTTCCACTGGCTTCTATCCATCAGGCTAGGCTACCTGATCTTTCGGCAAGGCGTCAACTGTTTCATCGAACCTTATCAACCTTATAGGTTTGCTCGCCAATTCGGGTATGATCAGTTGTACGTCGGGAACCCTCGTCCTCAACTCTCAGTTATAGCCAACTTATATGAAGGAGCCAGGGCCTGGTATTATTCTGTAGCAGGTTGTACCAAAGCCGTCTTCAAGCTTCCCCACAAAACTGCTAACTCCTATACCTCCATCAGCTTCTGCAATTGGTATTACGCCGCTTCTCAGACTCCCAACTATAACTTGAATACATCTTGCCTGAAAGACATTAGGCATATGTATAATTTAAGGAAGGGGTCCAAGACATCCCGCTTGAAAGGGATCGATGAGTTTCTATCCATCGAGAATCAGTCTGCTGGACAGGAAGAGGAACAGACAGCTGAGCCTGCTCCAAGGGAAGAGCAACGAGTGGTTGATCCTCCCACAACGAGAGCCGCGGGGAAAAGAAAACTTTCTGCAGATGAAGTCGGCAAGTATGACAAGCAGATCCGTCGGAAACTGCTGGTGGATTCTCCCCCCAAAGGCCAACAAAAATCCAAGTTGATGGCTGAGGCCATCAAAGCTGCTATAGCGTTCTCATGGCCCAGCTCTGTCGGGCGAAGTTTCTTCTTATCATCCTCCCGAGGACGAAGAAGATGAATTAATAGCTGCAGATGCAGAGTCTGCTCCGGTGATGGATCTTCCTAGGTCTCCTGCATTAGAACCAGTGGGTCTTGAAGAGAATCCATTCCCTTCTCCTTCAGCCTTAATGTCACAGACTCATGATTCAATTCCTAGTCCTACAACGGGACTCATGAATAAACCAGCTACTGGAACAGATCTTCCGGAACCTTCCGCGGCTCAGGATGATGAGGAGCGAGTTGATTATGACGACTCCCCAACTGGTGATGTAGCTGACGGAGATAGAGACGATGAGGATGCTGACGCTGGCAACATGTCTGGTGGTGGTGAAAATGACGAGGAGCATGATTCCATAGATGACGTCACCACTTTTGATGATGACGCTCCCAAGGTCCTATCCGATAAAGTATCTGGTTATACTCCTTTCTATCTTACCGGTAAGCTTGGTTTGTTTCGACTTCTTCCACATGCTTTCTCCGTGTTCCGACCATTTTTCTGTGCAGGCTCACCTTCTCCAGGGACTACTGCTGCTGCTGCTTCCGGGCCAGAACCTGCTCAGGTGTCTGCTCCTTTAGAATAGCAACACTTACCTGGTTCTCCTACGGTAACTGCTTCTCCTGCAACGTTGCCTGAAACTACTGCCGCAACTCCTCCTCCGGAACAGCAGCTCGTGCAA
>NC_033797.1:142809153-142809591 GCF_001876935.1 Asparagus officinalis | reverse complement strand
GCTCCTGACTTCCTCCATATTTCCTTGAGCTACTTAAACAGTCTCGTGCGGAAGGTGATTGAGGTTGTCACAGCTGGTCGAGGCCGCTTTGACTCCTTTAAGTCTCTTTTAGAAGCCGACTTAAATGGGGTCAAAAGTGTGGGCAATGCTCATTGCTTTGAACGTTGTTCGGAAGTCATTTCCCACTTAGAAGCCCGGCTCAAACATTTGGAAGCCCTCAGCCATGAAGACATTCAGACACAGATCGTGTCTACTTTTGCTGACTTCCAGGTTGAGGAAGTGACTCGCCGTGAGGCAATTGAGCGAGGCCTGGCTGAAAAAGAGCTTCAAGTTACGCAGTTGCGGGAACAGAGCGATCTGAGACAAAAAGAACTGGAGCTCTCAACTGCTTCTTTGGACCTCATTCGCACGAAACTTGTCGAAGCTGAGGCGGAGGTG
>NC_033797.1:142591092-142805248 GCF_001876935.1 Asparagus officinalis | reverse complement strand
AATTAAATGATATTTTATGTTGATTAGAGATGCTTAAAACTCTAGGTTTGGGGTAAAACAAGATTTGAAAATATGGAAAAACAATTGTTACATCGGTTTCAAGTTTCATACAAGTATATTTATGTTAATTTTGTCGATAACTAGGGTTCTTGTAAAGAATTTGATTATTTAGGTTGTTAAACTTGATTAAGTTAAATCAAGTTTAAGTAAATCATGAGATATTTTTCTGATATGTAGAAATAAAGTTTTCATCTTGTCATATGATTTATAAATGATAAAATTCATGTTTTTGATGAGTTAAAATTTCTGCAAGTTCAAAACCCGAAAACCTATTATGATTCTGCGCGGTCGACCGCGGTGGACGCGGAGGTCGACCGCTGGGCATCGTTTTTGTACAGGAAGCTCTCTGTTTCTGCTTGGTCGACCGCGGTGAACGCGGCGGTCGACCGTTAGGTGATATTTTGTGCAATATCTTTCTGCTCATTTCACGGTTGAACGCGGTGGTCGCGGCGATCGACCGCTGGACTTGTTTGTGCATGTGCATGTTGTTTACATGCGTTTGTGTGACCGACGAGTTGTCTGAGTTATCTGTTATTTTAATACACTGTAAATTGTGTGTTCTACACATGAGTTGATTATAAACATGAGTTTAGGATTCACTCACCGAGGCACGAGTGTGTATAGTATATATGCATTTTACTTACATCATTTATTTGTATTACGCTCATCATATGCAGTCCTCGTGTTGGACATTTATCTATTACGACCCATGTGTTGGACCTTAATCATTTGCAGTCCATGTGTTAGGCATTTACCTATTACGGCCTATGTGTTGGACCTTAATCATATGCAGTTCTCGTGTTGGACATTTACCTATTGCGGCCCATGTGTTAGGCCATAATTATATGCCGTCCTCGTGTTGGACATTTATCTATTGTAGTTCATGTGTTGGACATTCATCATATATAGTCCATGTGTTGGACACTTATTCGAGTTGTCTTATCTAATATGTAGCAGGTGAAGTCCATGTGTTGGACACGTATCTGATATCTGTCAGGACACATTTAATATGGTTTGAGATGGAGTTGTCTTTTCTTTTGCTCCATGTAGTAGCTTTTGGATTTGGTATTTAGCTATTCACAATTTGAGCTAACGGGATATTCGACATACCTATGCTCGTGTTGTGGATTTCTAAATATCAACATCTATTTAATTCAGAGTAGATGATTGCTTATATGTATATATTAACAAGTATTTTTCTTATATACGGGGAAAATGATCTAGGTAGGCTATGCTTAATAGATAGAGCCTCCACTTCATTTAGTAGCCCTTTCCCGGGGGCGGATGAAGGTAATCTTGCTAGCGCTCTGACGTTCTTATTGTTGTCCTTTTTCTTTTATTTTATTTTAACTTTTAGGTGGCTCAGAGCATCGGAGGATCGCAGGATGACGGAGTTATTGCATAGTCGCCGAATCACATGAGTTACTAGTAGAGACTCCACAGTAGAGTTATTTTCATTCGGACATTAAAGTTTTTTTTCACATTTTGTAAAGGCTATGAGCCTTAGTTACATTTTCAGTTGTTTCATATCGAGACATATTTATTTATTTCGGATGTCGGATGTATTCCAGACTGTTCACTGAGACATGATTTATTTATGAGATACTCCTTTCTATGTCACGTCTGTTGTAGTTATTTTCTTTCTTTTACCTGTTTTGTACCTACACTTTACTTTGATTCCACTAGAGGATATTACTGTGATTGGTAAAACTTATTGCACAGTGTGGGTGCATGGCAGGTTTGACATCTCTGGGTTCATCTTGGACTGCAGCTATGTGTAAAAATAGGGGCGTCGCAGCTGGTATCAGAGCTCTAGTTCCAGTATCCTTAGGATCATCCTGTGTCGAGTCGTGGAGCTAGAATAGAGTTTCTTAGGATTCATGTATAGAGTTCGCTTGAAATTTCTAGAATGAGTGAGGACGTTAAATACGTATATTCAAAAAAAAATTATGAATTTTTTTATGAAAACTATTTTACTTTGATTGAAAAGTAATTGCCTAAATACATATTGTGATACGTTATGTATATATATAATTGTGATCTCATTTATTGTGAAAAACAAATAATTTCTCCTACTGATATTATGAATATCGGGACGAGGACGTGGTCGAGGTAAACTCGTACCTGGAGAGCTGGGCAACCAGAGCTCCGAGCCGCAATAGGCTTCACAGTATTTGATTGACTTCATGACGCCATTTATAGCAAGATTTTGCAACACTCGAGGAGTAAGAGGTGTATCCGTTTCCACCAACAGTACCACTTTCAGGAGTGCCACCACCAGTTGTACCAATTATGTCTATTAAAGAGAAAATACTAATGATTACACCATCATCACAACCAGTTGTTGATAGAGCTGCAGAATAGGAGACTTGGCTCTGTAAAATAAGAAAGGCGTCAGACACGAAGAGCATTATAGTTTCAGGGCACACTAGATTCATGTGCAGCCTATAAATATTAATAATATGTGAAGATTTCTTAACGTCGATTCAATACCAAACCAGAGGTTAAATGTATTCGGCATAGAGGACATCATCCGGGACTGACAGCAAAGGATAGTAAGGACTTCATATTTCCACAGGAGCAGCAAATATCACTTATTTGGGAGAATTTTGTTTACTCCTTTGACAAGCAGTTAGTGCTAGTTCAATTAAAGCAGAAAGATGTGCCTGTGGTTAATGAAGAAATCAAAACCAGTATGGTGATGATGGCAAGGGCAAGGGGCCTATTGCGGGATCTAGAAGACCCCAACAGCGGGGTAAGGATTTTTACCTCCAGCACAAGGACAATATATGAAGGGAGTACAACATGATTCGAGAATGCCGTAGCAACACAAAGTTCGAGATATATGTTACAATTGTAACAAGATAGGACAAAAATAAAGTATTGTCGTAGTGCACCAACAGGAGGCCAGCATGACAAAGGTTAGGGTCAACAATCTCAGAGCCACGGTATGACGCCCCTGGGTTCACACAAGGTTATAGTCCAAGGTGAAACCAAGAATGTCAAACTTGCCATGCACCACACCGTGCAATAACATGTTTCACCATCACAATTACTATCTCTCTAGTAGAGTCAATAACAGGTGTAGGTACAAAAGCAAGTAAAAGATAATACAAGAGTCAACACATAAAATAATAGAGATCAAATTAGTATTTCATCATCTAACATACTGAAGTACAAGTCAATATCTGAAATGAATAAACTAGAACTTCTCAACAAGTCTCAAATACAAATGTCTGAATAAAAGGAAATAATGCACACAGCCTTTACAACTTCTAGAATAAACTCTCAAATATCTAACAAAAGTCTACAGTGGAGTTCAAAAGAAAAATATAACTATAATGAATGGCTGAAGCTAAAGTACGTCGCCATCAACCTGCGACTCTCCGGGCTCCTGGCTCGTTACCTGAAAGGGGGAGAGACAACGAGTGTCAAAGCGCTAGCGAGCAACATCACAACCAACCCCAAGGGAAATGGCTTGTTGTATACAGAAAATACAGTTATAATATATATATAAAATCACTGATCCTATTTAGGTAATTACAACATGAGCTTAAGTACGTCGAGCGAAATAATCCAAATAAGGAAACCCTCATGTATATACCATGTAGCTCAAATTGTAAATACCTATGCATAAGAGGATTTTAGTATTTAGGAAATTACAACACGAGCATAGGTACGTCGAGCGAAATAATCCAAACAAGGAAACCCTCATGTATATACCTTGTATCTCAAATTGTAAATCCCTAAATACCAAACCCAAAATCTAATACATGAATAATAATAAAAGAAGACAACCTCATCTTAGAACTTAAATACCAGGTCATGTCACCACCCATATAAGTGTCATGTCCGACCTATGAAAGTATAGGTGTCAATTTCAAGGTCTAAACTGATGCCCAATACATGGATTAAAACTAGATGTATTGGATGTCCAACACATGGACTGCATATGAAGATTGTTCAACACAAGGACTAAATGTTATTAATATCCAATACATAGACTACACATCATAATTGCCCAACACATGGACTAGATGAAATATATGAACAAATGCATATACCCTAATTTCTCACGTGTCTCGGTGTGCAAACCTAAACCTGTGGCCGCATGTCATCTCATATGTAAAGATATAGGTTAAACAATAATTTCTAATACCCGTTATTTGAGGCGACTCCTCATTCATATTAAAGAACGCAACAACAATAAATAAGCATAAACAGTTTCAGTTAAACTGAAACAATCCCAAACAGATCCAAGCCGAGGAAACTGGAAAATTCCTCATCAGTCGACTCATGAGTCGACTGGGATTGGTTGACTCATTGGTCGACCAGAACAAAACACAAAACTATTAATTTTCCCATCAGTCGACTCATTGGTCGACTCATCAGTCGACTCATAAGTCGACTCATGAGTCGACTCATTGGTCGACTGAGCAGAAAATCCCCAGTTTTGCTGCATACGATGGTTATCTGCAAAAACGTTAAACTAAAGTTCTTTTTTGTTATGTCAAGCAACATATTTCTGATTCTAACACATGTGTATCAACAGAAACGAGAGATTTGCATGTAATATCTTACATTAAAACCCTAAACATATTTATACATGTTTAAAAACATATTGAAAACATTAAATCACATGAAACCCATGTTTAAAATTAATTCCAGATCTGGATCTACATTACAAAAATGTTGGTGAGCATTTTATTAACTGAAAAATATAGATCTTGCAGCTTATAACGTGAAGCATCTATTTTTATGCACAAAAATACGTTTTAGGCTAAAAAATCTGAAATAAAAACTCAAAGAAAACTATACAAACAGTGGGTGAGGGCTGGGCGGGATGTTACTCGCCTCTGGTATGCTGTAAAACTCCTGAATCCGATAGAGAAAGATCCCCTTCGCTGCACCTCGCCAAAACCCGCTAAAATTCTTCCAAAAATCCCCAAAAATCTTCAACAACGAAGCTAGGGTTTTAGGGGAGAGAAGGGGCTAGGATTTCTCTGATATCTGATGGGTTTTAGGGTTGGTTTTGGGTAGGAGAGATTTTTATATAAGCGGTCAAACTCGAAACAAAACCAAACCAACTCGCAAATAAAAAGAAAAACTAGAAATCAGCCCGTCAGTTGACTCATAGGTCGACTCATCAGTCGACTCATTGGTCGACTCATAAGTCGACTCAGAAGTCGACTGAGCAGACATTTTCCAGATCCGTGCATGTTTTTGCTAATTTTCTAAAACCAATGCACAAAACTCTATAAAAATACATTCATACATGTCTGATAACTTGTTATCAAGTATATCTATGACCTTAAGTCATTTACCACAATAGAATTATCTATCATTAATAATTCACATATACTTCTAATAAAAATACGGGGTTTTACACACGGTTATGGCCAGAAGCGGATGATAAAGGCACTGCCTATGATTTCAAGGATTAAAGGGCCAGTAGGCCAAATTTGCGTTATCCAGGAGATTCCTGAGGGATAGATGATCCCATATATTTTCCTTCATCGGCAGAGTTTATATAGCCGTACCACGTGAATTATGGTGCGAGCGGAGCTTTCTTCGCGAATTTCTTTCAAACACAAACCTTATCTTATTCAAGAATTTCGCAAGCGGAGCTTTCTTCGCGAATTTCTTTCAAACACAAACCTTATCTTATTCAAGAATTTCGCATTTCTTTTATCTTTCATGCCTTCGTGGATAGGCTTCAACTTGTAGCACATCCTTTAGATGTTCCGTTATCAGTCTCTACTCCTCTAGGGGAGGTGTTCCTATTAGAGAGTATCTGTAGGAGATGTGTCATCAGTCTAGATGAGTCCAAGTTTTTCATAGATCTGATAGTATTGCGTATGTCTGAATTTGATATTATTCTTTGTATGAATTGACTATCTTCGTACCAAGTCAATATTGACTATTTTGTGAAAATAGTCAATTTTCGAGTGTCCGATGGGTCTGAGTTAGTTGTAGCAACCTCTCAGGGAAACTAGTTTGCGGAGTCATTTCTGGCGTACATCGAGGAGGTGATGCTGCGGGATCAGAATGTTGATTTATACGAGACTAGAGTCATCTCAGGGTATCAAGATGTCTTTCAAGACATACCTGGGTCACCTCCTATGTGAGAGGTTGAGTTTTCCATCGAGTTGTAGCCGGGCACAACCCCGATATCCCAAGCACCCTATCGTATGACACCTGCTGAGATGAGGGAGCTACAGACCCAGTTGGATGAGTTATTAGCCTAGGGCTTTATTCGTCAGAGTCATTCTTCATGGGGAGCGTCGGCCCTCTTCGTAAAGAAGAAGGACGGTAGTATGCGATTGTGTATCGATTACCATGAGTTGAACAAAATCACTATCCGGAACATGTATCCATTACCAAGGATTAATGACTTGTTCGACCAGCTACGAGGAGCGCAACATTTCTCGAAGACTGGTCTTCGTTTTGGTTATTTTTTGCGAGTTCGGGAGATGGATATTCCCAAAACTACCTTTCTAACTCGATATGGGTCCTTCGAGTTTCTTGTCATGCCATGCGGGCTGACCAATGCACCTGCGGTATTCATGGATTTGATAAACCGTGTTTTCTGTCTATATTTGTACAAATTTGTGATTTTATCTATCAATGATATCCTTATCTATTCGATAGCGAAGGCAGAGCACAAACAATATTTACGTTTGGCATTGTAGACCTTGCGGGAGTATCAGTTGCACGCTAAATTCAGCAAATGTGAGTTTTGACTATCCCGAGCAATGATAGAACATTCGTTGTCTATACAGATGCGTCATTAGCTGGTTTAGGAGATGTTTTAATGCAGACACAGAGAATAATAGCTTATGCCTCTAGACAATTGAGGACGCATGAGCAGAACTATCCCATGCATGACTTGGAAGTAGCAGCAATATTCTTCACATTGAAGAAATATAGGCACTATCTGTATAGAGTACAGTTTGAGCTATTCACAGACCACAAAGTCTGAAGTATCTATTTTCTAAGAAGAAACTCAACCAGAGGCAGCGACAATAGGCCGAGTTCATCAAGGATAATGAGTTCGCGATTCAGTACCATCCGAGAAAGGCGAACGTCATAGCGAATGTTTCGAGCAGGAAACATCGACATCAGAGTGCGGCTTTGAGGTGCCCGTTGTGTCAAGATCTTCATACTCTTAGCCTATTTGAATTTAGGCCGAATGTTTCGAGCAGGAACCAACACATTTTTTTTGGAGCTATGCCAGTGCAGTCGTCTTGGAGTGATAGAGTGGCTAGAGCTTAGTTAGAGGATACTTGAATTCAAACTCGGAAAGAATAGATTTCCAAAGAACCCAAGGCCGATTTGGACCATTGAGCAGATGTAGGACTTCGGATGATAGTCTAATTAGTGATGTCAGTTAATGCATAACTAAAAGAGAATTATTTAATGAGGCCCATTGTACCAGATACACAGTGCATCCAGACACAATAAATATGTACAAGGACTTGAAGGGACATGTTTGGTAGAACGACATACTTAGGGAGATTGTAAAGTATGTAGCTAAGAACTCTGCATGCTAGCAAGTGAAGGCAGAACATTAGAGGTCAACATGGACCCTACTAATTTTACCCATTCCGGAGTGGAAGTAGGCAGTTATTTCTATGAACTTCATTAAAGGATTGCCAAGATCGAAGATGGGGAACGATTCAGTTTGGGTGATAGTTGATCGGTTGATGAAGTCAGTACATTTTATACCTGTGAGGACAACTTACATGGAGGAGACTTATGCGAATATATTCATCCAAGAGATCGTAAGATTACATGGAGTTCCAGAAACGATTGTATCAGATCGAGGCTCAGTTTTTACTTCACATTTCTGGAGGAGTTTCCAAAATTTTATTCAGCAGCAAATTATCTTATAGTAGTATATTTCACCCACAGACACATGGGCAGGCAGAGAGAGTAAACCAAATGTTGAAGGACATGTTGCAGGCATGTGTTATAGATTTCCATTTTAGGGAATTCAGCGATTCGGTAGACGGGGGAAACTTACCCCGAAATATGTTGGACAATTCAGAATTTTCAAGCGTGTTGGAGTAGTTTCATATAGACTAGATCTTCCAGCATCGATGTCGAGTATACACGATGTTTTTTATGTTTCGATGCTTAAAAAACATTTACTTGACGAGGAACAGTAACTAGTATTAGACGCGCAGGAGATTTAATTCCATGATGATTTGACTACGATTGAGATTCATGTTCGTATTCTTGTTATGAGAAAACAAGAGACTTATAAATAAGGTGATTGAATTAGTCAAAGTTCAAATGAACCGGAAAGGAGCTAAGGAGGCTTTTTGGGAGCGCGAAGAGAATATGCGTCGCGACTACCCACACATGTTTGAATAGGTAAATTGATTTGATTATGATTTGCTTATAGTTTTTGATGATTTGGATAGTCATATTTATATTTAGCACTAGCATGGGGGTATTAACACTTAGCTCTTAATCATTCGGAATACATGGTATATATATGGGAGGTTCCTCGTTTAGATTTCTCGCCCGACGTACTAATTCCGTTTAGTTAGGGGTTAAGTGAGAGTATTCACATTCTAAATGGTTAAGTGTAGATATTGTTATGTTTCGTATCTAGAGGTTAATAATAATGTATTATTAATCTCTAAGATAAGATGCGGAATTTCGGGGACGAAATTCTTTTAAGGGGGGAAGAATATAAAACCCTAAAAATTTGAATATTTTATGATAAATAATAATATATATATATATATATATATATATATATATATATATATGAGTGCAAATGCACAAAACATGCATGATATATAAATCTGGAAAATATTTACCAGTAGAGAGATTTTGTATGTGAATTTGGAAAAACTTAAAGACCAAATTTGTAGGTCTCTTCAGCAGCTTTCCAATAAATCTTTAATCACCTTATTCAGAGGTCGTATGCGAAAGTTACATCCAAAATACCGAAGAGTATGTTTCTAGTTAGACTGGGTTTCCAGTTTCGGGTTTCGGATTTTGGGCTGTATTTATTCCGATTTGCTGCCATATATATACATGTTTATACACAAAAAACACCTCTTTTCTTCTGTGTTCCAAACCCTAGCAGCCCCTCTCCTCCTCTCTCAAACCCTAGCCCTAAACTTGAGTTCTGGAGAGAGTTTCATGAGGCGAAAAGCCAGGAGAAGGCGAGATTTGCAGTGTTTTGCATCGAGGGATCATTTGCCGATTGTTTCAATGGGTTGTGCACATGATAAGGCAAGATTATCTGCATCCAAACCATTCCCTTAAAAAAGATTAGACTTTTAATGGTTAAAATGATGTTTTTCATGGTAAAGTTTAACCCGACATGATAAACTTTAGATTTTTGATGAAAATTCCTTAAACCATGATAGATCTAAACCATGATAGATCTATAATAATTCATTGCTGTTTATTATAGAAATATTATTATGATCATTAGGGTTATTCATAATTTTGTTTTTAATTTATTAATCATGATTAAACCATGTTTAAACCCTAATTTGGCAATTAAATAATATTTTATATTGATTAGAGATGCTTAAAACCCTAGGTTTAGGGTAAAACAAGATTTGAAAACATAGAAAAACAATTGTTACATCAGTTTCAAGTTTTGTATAATTATATTTATGTTAATTTTGTCGATAACTAGAGTTCTTGTAAAGAATTTGATTATTTGGGTTGTTAAACTTGATTAGGTTAAATCAAGTTTAAGTAAATCATGAGATATTTTTCTGATATGTAGAAATAAAGTTTTCATCTTGTCATATGATTTATAAATGACAAAATTCATGTTTTTGATAAGTTAAAATTTCTGCAAGTTCAAAACCTGAAAACCTGTTATGCTTCTGCGCGGTCGAACATGATGGACGCGACGGTCGACCGCTGGGTGATGTTTTTGTGCAGGAATCTCTCTATTTCTGTGCGGTCAACCATGATGGATGCGGTGGTCGATCGCTGGGCGATATTTTGTGTAATGTCTTTCTGCTCATTTCACGGTCGACCGCGGTGGTTGCGGTAGTCGACCGCTGGACTTATTTGTGCATGTGCATGTTGTTTACATGCGTTTGTGTGACCGGCGAGTTGTCTGGGTTATTTGGTATTTTAATACACTGTAAATTGTGTATTCTACACATGAGTTGATTATGGACATGAGTTTAGGATTCACTCACCGAGGCACGAGTGTGAATAGTATATATGCATTTTACTTACATCATTTATTTGTATTACGCTCATATATGCAGTCCTCGTGTTAGAGATTTATCTATTATGGCCCATGTGTTAGACCTTAATCATATGCAGTCCTCGTGTTGGATATTTACCTATTGTGACCCATGTGTTGGACCTTAATCATATGCAGTCCTCGTGTTGGACATTTACCTATTACGGCCTATGTGTTAGACCTTAATTATATGCCATCCTCGTGTTGGACATTTATCTATTGCAGTCCATGTGTTGGACATTCATCATATATAGTCCATGTGTTGGACACTTATTTGAGTTGTCTTATCTAATATATAGCAGATGAAGTCCATGTGTTGGACATGTATCTGATATTTGTCAGGACACCTTTGATATGGTTTGAGATGGAGTTGTCTTTTCTTATTGCTCCATGTAGTAGCTTTTGGATTTGGTATTTAGCTATTAACAATTTGAGCTAACGGGATATTCGACATACCTATGCTCGTGTTGTTGATTTCTAAATATCAACATCCATTTATTTCAGAGTAGATGTTTGCTTATATGTATGTATTAACAAGTATTTTCCTTATATACGGGGAAAATGATCTAGGTAGGCTATGATTAATAGATCGAGCCTCCAATTCATTTAGTAGCCCTTCCCTGGGGACGGATGGAGGTAATCTTGCTAGCGCTCTGACGCTCTTGTTGTTGTCCTTTTTATTTTATTTTATTTTAACTTTCAGGTGGCTCAGAGCATCGGAGGGCCGTAGGATGACAGAGTTATTGCATAGTCATCGTCACATGAGTTACTAATAGAGACTCCATAGTAGAGTTATTTCCATTCGGATATTAGAGTTTTGTATCAAATTTTGTAAACGCTATGAGCCTTAGTTACATTTTTAGCTGTTTCATGTCGAGACATATTTATTTATTTTAGATGTCGGATGTATTCTAGATTGTTCACTGAGACATGATTGATTTATGAGATACTCCTTTCTATATCATGTCTGTTATAGTTATTTTCTTTCTTTTACCTGTTTTGTACCTACACTTTACTTTGATTCCACTAGAGGATATTACTGTGATTGGTGAAACTTGTTGTTGCACAGTGTGGGTGCATGGCAGGTTTGACATCTCTAGGTTCACCTTGGACTGCAGTCATATGTGAAAACAGGGGCGTCACAGTTTCAATCCATTGATAAATAGTTTCTCAAGGGCTAAACTTCATGATTTTATGAGCCATAACCATGAATTTTGGCTATTTTTAGCAGCTTTGACACGTTAGCAATTAATTTCCCGAAGGTAAAAATTTGTGATTTATTGAGCTATAATCCACATTTTTTTTCTTTTTTTAGTTATTTTAACCTATTGGCAAATATTTCCCAAAACCAAAATTCTCGACTTCATGAGCTATAACAAATGATTTTTGGCTGTTTTTACTAGTTTTGATCTGTTCGTAAATAATTTCATGAAGACCGATATTCATAATTTCATGAGCTATAACCCAAAAACTTTTAGCCATTTTTAGTTGTTATGACTCATAGGCAAATAATATATGGAGCCAAATTTCCGGATTTTATGAGCTATAACTCATGAGTTTTTCCTATTAGCAAATAATTTAGGGAGCTATAGTTTACAATCTATAACCCATAATTTTTGGTCACTTTTAATGGTTTTGATGTGTAGGTAAATAATTTTCCGAGGGCTAAAACTCATAATTTCATGAGCTATATCCCACGATTTTTTTCCATTATTGGTGGTTTCGAGCCAACAAAAAATAATTTCCCAGAATCCAACATTCACAACTTTATAACTCATAAGCCATGATTTTTGGTAATTTTAGTGGTTCCGAATCGTACGTAAAAATATCCCGTAGGCCAAATTTCCTGATTTCATAAGCTATAACCCACGAGTTTTACCATATTTTGTAGTTTCACCCCATTGTCAAATTATATTAGCTATATTTCATTATTTCAAAAGCTATAATCACCGATTTTTTTGCTTCGTTTTAATGATTTCTACATGTAGGAAAATAATTTCTCGGAGGCCAAAATTCCCGATTTCATAAGCTATAACCAACAGTTTATGGCCATTATTTGTGGTTTTGACTAGTAGCCAAACACTTTCTCGGAAGCTAAAATTCATGAAATCATAACCTATAACCCATGATTTTTGGTCATTTACTGGTATAGACCCATTTCTAAATAATTTTGTAAAGGCCAATATTCACAATTTTATTAGCTATATAATCCATGATTTTTTTACCATTTTTAGTGGTTTCAACCTATTGGCTAATAATTTCCCGGAGGTTAAATTCAAGATTTTCATGGGCTATAGCCTATGATTTTTGTCCATTTTTAGTGGTTTTGATCCATTGACAAATAATTTTCTTGAAGCCAAAATTCACGATTTCATGAGCTATAACCCGTAATTTTTTATTATTTTTAGTGGTTTTGACCGATTGGCAAATAATTTTCTAAGGTCAATATTCACAATTTCATGAGTAATGCACAATTTATGGTGACATTTGTGGTTTTAACCTGACGGGAAATGATTTCGAGGAGGTAAAAATTCATGATTTCATGAGCTATAACCCCTAGAATTTGGGATTTTAGTGGTTTCGACCAATAGCAAATAATTTCCTATAGGAAAAACTCCACAATTTTATGATTTCATGAGCTATAATTTATCATTTTAGTGGTTTTGATCATCTACTGAATAGTTTTATAGAGGCATAAATTCATGATTTTCTGAGCTATAATCCATGATTTTTTTACCATTTTTTAGTGATTCAACCTGTATGTAAATAATTTCCTATAGATCAAAATCCACGATTTCATCAACTATTTGGTTTTGACACAGTGGCAAATAATTGTCCAGAAGCCAAAATTCATAACATGAGTTATAACTCATAATTTTTGGCCATTTTTAGTGATTTTAACCTGATAACAAAATATTTCCTGAAGGCCAAAATTCACGATTATATGAGCTAAGACCCATGATATTTGCCATTTTTAGTTATTTCGACTCGTTAGCAAATAAAATTTTGAAGGGCAAAATTCACGTTTTAAAGAGTTTTTACCTATGATATTTGGCCATTTTAGTTGTTTTTGCTTGTAAGCAAATAATTTCTTGGAAGCTAAAATTCACAATTTCATCAGCTATAACCCACGAATTTGGTCATTTAAAGTGATTTTGATGCGCTTCCAATTAATTTCACAAAGGCCAAAATTCAAGACTTCATGAGCTATAATCCATGACTTTTGATCGTCTTTAGTGGTTTAAATATTTCAACAAATAATTTACCGAAGGCTAAAATTTATGATTTCATGAGCTATAACCCATTATTTTTGGCCATTTTTAGTAGCTGTAACTTGTTGGCGAATAATTTCTCGAAAGCCCAAATTGATGATATTATGTGCTATAACCCATGATTTTTGGGCATGAATTATTTTCTTCAACACGTTGACAAATAATTTTAAGGAGGCCAAAATTCACGATTTATAAGCTATAATCCTTAATTGTTTGTCATTTTTAGTAGTTTTGGTCTAAAGGCAAATAATTTCCCAAAGGGAAAACTTTAAGATTTCGTGAGCTATGAATTATGATTTTTGGCTAATTTTAGTGGCCTTGATCAGTTACCAAATAGTTTTGATAAGGCAAAAATGTACGATTTTATGAATTATAATCCATTATTTTGGCCATTTTTAATGGTCCCGAGCCGTTGGTAAATAATTTCCCAAATACCAAAATTCATGATTTCATGAGCTATACCCTATAAATTTTTACCATTTTTAGTTTTTTCAATTCATAGGAAAGTAATCCCTCAGAAGAAAAAAATCTACATTCTCATGAGCTATAAATCACGAGTTTTGGTCATTTTTGATGGTTTGGATACATATGCAAATAATTTTCCTAATTTTGCTAAAATTTACGACTTCTTGAGCTATAACCCATGATTTTTAGTGGTTTTCTACCTGTTTCCAAATAATTTTGTAAAAGTCAAAATTCATAATTTCATGAGCTATGATCCAGATTTTTGACCATTTTTTGTGATTTCAACATATAGGTAATATACCGAAGACTAGAATTCACAATTTCATGAGCTATAACCCATAAGTTTTGGTTATTTTTAGTGGTTTTGACGCGTAGATAAATAATTTATTGGAAGTCAAAAATCATAAGCTAAAATCTACGATTTTTATCCATTTTTACTAGTTTTGACTTGGGCAAAAAAAATTATGGAGGCTAAATTTCCACATTTCATGAGCTAACCTATGAATTTTTATCGTAAGTTGTGCTTTCAAACCGCTGGTTAATAATATTGCGAGTTATAATAATCCATAGTTTTTTGGCCATTTTTGATAATATCAAGATGTAGGCAAGTACTTTCCTGGAGGCCAAAATTCATAATTTTCATATGCTATGACCCACAAAATTTTATAATTTTTAGTGATTTCGACCCATAGGTAAATAATTTCTCAAAAGATAAAATTCATGAGCTATAATTTTCTCCCATAGGTAAATGATTTCAAGCCATTTTTAGTGGTTTCGATCCGATTCCAAATAATTTTGAAAAGACCAAGATTTAAAAATTCATGAGCTATAACCCATGACTTTTGACTGTTTTTACTGATTTCAACATACATGCAAGTAATTTTTAAGTGGCTAAAATTCATAATTTTATGAACTATAGCCTATAATTTTTGGTCATTTTTAGTGGTTTCCACCAGTTAGCAAATTTGAAAGTCAAAATTTACGTTTTTTTGAGCTACAACCCATAATTTTTAGCTATTTTTATAGGTCTCGACCCATTGGAAAATAATTTTTCGAAGACCAAAATTTATGATTTCATGAGTTATAACCCATAATTTTTGGTCACTTTTAGTGGTCTTCACCTGTTGGAAAATAATTTTCTAAAGGCCAAAATTTACGATTTCTTAAGCTATAGTCCATAATTTTTGGCCATTTTGAGTGGTCTTGACCTGTTGGAAATAATTTCCCGAAGGCCAAAATTCACGACTTCATGTGTTGTGACCCACGATTTTTGGTTGTTTTTAGTGGTGTCTATTTATAGGTAAATAATTTCTTGAAGGTGAAAATTCACAATTTCATGAGCTATAACCCATGAATTATGACTATTTTTAATGGTTCCAACTTATAGGCAAATAATTTCTCAGAGGCCAAAATTCACAACTTTATGAGCTATAACCCATAATTTTCGGCTATATTAGTTGTTTCGTCCTATTAGCAAATAATTTCTCAGATAGTCAAAATTCACTATTTAATGAGCTATACCCACGATTTTTTCATATGTTTAGTGGTTTCGAACCATTAAAAAATAATTTTAGATTGGCAAAAATTAGCAATTTCATGAGCTACAATCTATAGTTTTTGGCAATTTTTAGTTGTTTTTAGGCAAATATTTCCCAAAAACTAAAGTTCCCAACTTTATGAGTTGTGATCAATGATTTTTGGCCATTTTTATTAGTTTTGATCCATTAGCAAATAATTTCCTGAAAGCGAATATTCATGATTTCATGAGCAATAATCCATGATTTTTGGCTATTTTAGTGGTTTCGACTCATAGGCAAATAATATCCTTGAGGTCAAATTTCCCGATTTTATGATCTATAACCCACAAGTTTTTTACTATATTTTGTGGTTTGGACCCATAGGTAAAAAATTTCATGAGCTACAATTCATGATTTCATAAGCTATAACCTATAACTTTTTGTCTATTTTTAATTGTTTCGGTACGTAGGCAAATAATTTCCCAGAGGCCAAAATTCAAAATTTCATGAGCTATACACGATGATATTTGGCCATTTTTAATAGCTTAGACTTATGAGCTAATAATTTCCCGAAGGCTAATATTAATGATTTCATGAACTATAACCCATGATTTATGGCCATAGTTTGTGTTTTCAACATACATGCAAATAATTTCGTGGAGGGCAAACTTCACGATTTTACGATTTCATGAGCTATAAATAATTATTTTTAGTGGTTTGGACTAGTTAGCAAATTGTTTCGTAGGGGCTAAAAATCATAATTTCTTGAGCTATAATCCATGATTTTTGACCATTTTTTATGCATTCAACCTTTAGGCAAATAATATCCTTGAAGCCAAAATTGACAATTTCATCAACTATTTTCCTTTTTAAGTAGTTTCAACCAATTGAAAAATTACTTTTAGAAGCCAAATTTCACAGCTTCACGAGTTATACCCCAAGTTTTTTTTTTGCCATTTTTAGTGATTTTGACTCATTGACAAAAAAAAATTTAATGAAGGCCAAAATTCATAATTTTATGAGCTGTAACCCATGAATTTTTGCCACTTTTAGTGGTTTTTACCCATTGACAAATAATTTCCCGAAGGCCAAAATTTACGATTTCATAAGCTATAACCCACGATTTTTGAGCATTTTTAGTGTCTTCGTGTAAAACCCTAAAAAATTGAATATAGTGTGATAAATAATTATAAATATGTTATATGGTGAAAATAATGTATTTTGATGTTTGAGTATGATAGGAATTGATTTGAGATTAATTCAATGTATATTTATGAATATATGAGTGTAAATACACAAAACATGCACAAAGGCAAATAGTGAAAATCTGAGAATTTTGACCAGTTGAGAGTTTCTATATTTTTCACACTGATTCAGTTAGAATATGGAAAAGTGTATAACACCAAAGTTGTAGGTCTCTTCAATAGCTTTCTAACGAATCTTAGATCACCTTATTCCGAGATCGTATGAGAAAGTTACAACCTTTTTACCGAACCCCAGTCTGAGTATGGCCCAGAACCCTGCGCAGTCGACCGCCGTGGTCGCTGCGGTCGACCGCGCAGCGAACCTGGTTCTGCCAGTTCAGTTTCGGGTCAGGTTTTGTTTATACCAAACCCGGTTGTTACCCTACTTATATATACTCGTTTTGAAGCTCTCAGAACCCTCTTTCAAACCCTAATAGCCTCAGCCCCCATTCTCTCTCTCCTCTCAAACCCTAGCTCGGATTTTGGCGTTTTTAGGGCGTTTCGAAGGATTTCGGTGGGGTTTCGCGATTCAGATTGAAGGAGGATCGTTTTTGGGTGTTCATCAACCCCCCTCAGGCGAGTGACATCGCCCCCAGCCCTTCACCCACGTTTTTATGGGTTTTCTAATGATTTTATTGAGATTTGTTGAGCCTAAAATGCTAGTTTACATATAAGTATAGTTCTTGTAGCATATGATGTAAAAAATCAAATATTTCAGTTTGGAAAAAAACCTCACCAATGAATTTTTCTGTAATAGATCCGGATCTGAAATTATTTTTTTTGAACTCTGAGTTTTGATGCAAGTTTACTGTTTTATAACTTTTAAATCATGTGTATAGTTAAAGAGATCTGATCTGAAATTTATATTTTTTTTGAAATCTGAGTTTTGATGCAAGTTTACTGTTTTCACAACGCTTCGATATGCATAAACATGTCTAGGGATTAAATGGTAGATCTTATAGAATAGTTTTGTTTTAGTCTTCTATGGTTTATGCATTATTTAACATTGTTTAAATTATGTTTATACAGCACTTGTACATGTTTAGGATTTAATTATTTGAGTCATTGCATCAGTACGTGAAATAGACAGAGAACCTGTAAATAACTCTCTGCCTATTTCGCGGTCGACCGCGGTGGACGCGGCGGTCGACCGCTTGGCGTGCAGCAGGGCAGAGGTTGTCTGCCTTATGTGCGGTCGACCACGGTGGGCGCGACGGTCGACCGCGAGGCATTTTTGTTGAGCAGTCAGTTCTGCTCTTGGCGCGGTCGACCGGAGTGACCTCTGCGGTCGACCGCCGCACTGTTTGTGCATGTTTTAATTTTGGTGCATACTTTTGTGTGTTCGAGGAGTTGCCTCCATTATTTGATGTTAGATTTTAGTGATTTATTATTTATCTGTACATGTGAGTTGACTTTTGACACAAGCACCGATCCGCACAACGAGGCACGTGTGACATGAGATTATGTGTATCTTTTGTGTATATATATATTCGACACTTACACTTTGTATAATTTTACAGTTAGTCCTCGTGTTGGACACTCATTCCAGTTAGTCCTCGTGTTGGACACTCATTCCACTCAGTCCTCGCGTTGGACATGCATTGGTTATATTTAGTCCATGCGTTGGACATTGGTTATATTCAGTCCATACGTTGGACATTGGTGAGATTTAGTCCATGCGTTGGACATTGGTTATATTCAGTCCATACGTTGGACATTGGTGAGATTTAGTCCATGCGTTGGACATTGGTTATATTCAGTCCATGCGTTAGACACTCGTTACTTTCAGTCCATGAGTTGGACGTTTAATTTATATAGTCTATGTTTTGGACACTTAATCATTTTCGGACATGACACTCATGTGAGTTTGCATGACACTTGTGGTGGCCTTGTCATGATTTCATTTATCGGTAGAGACGGGTTTGTATTTGTTTTATTTAATGTTTCTTGTATTAGACCTCAGGTTTAGTATTTAGGGATTTACAATTTGAGATACAAGGTATATACATGAGGGTTTCCTTGTTTGGATTATTTCGCTCGACGTACCTACGCTCGTGTTGTAATTTCCTAAATACCAAAACCCATTGTTGTTAGGACAAATAATTTTATATTATTATGTATTAACTGTATTTTCATATACAACAAGCCCTATCCCTTGGGGTTGGTTGTGATGTTGCTCGCTAGCGCTTTGACGCTCGTTGTCCCTCCCCCTTTCAGGTAACGAGCCAGGAGCCCGGAGAATCGCAGGATGAGGGCGACCCTTACTAGTGCCTATTTATCCTCTTATTAGATGTATTTTATTTTGTACTCCACTTGAGACATTTTTAGACTTAAGAGGTTTATGTTCTAGAGTTGTAAAGGCTGTGTGCCTTATTTCCTGTATCAGATATTATGTACTTTGAGACATGTTGAGATCTCCAGATTGTTATTAATCATTTCAGACTTTGACTATGTATTCCAGTTTATTTGGTTGAGGAGATGTGTTAATTTGATGTTCTATCATTTCATTAAGTATTTGTTGTAGAACCTTTTACTTGCTTTGTACCTACACCTATTGTTGATTCCTCTAGAGAGATAGTAATTGTGATGGTGAAACATGTTATTGCACGGTGTGGTGCATGGCAGGTTTGACATCCTTGGTTTCACCTTGGACTGCAGCCTTGTGTGAACCAAGGGGCGTCACACAAACATCATGATCCATCTCTACATCATCATCCATATAAGTTTCTCTGCAATGGTCTTCCATTAATTCTGGATACTCATCTCTGTTATCGTCATCGCTCTCATCCCTGTCATCACCCCGCAGCAGGCTCCTCAGTATTTGGTGGACATCATGGCTCCTCTTATTGCCCGGATGACAGCAATTGAGGAGCTTGTGGCGAATCATATTGCACCACCACCATCAGTAGCTAGAAAAGTCATTTCTCAAGAAAATGGGACGACTAAGTTTCAGAAGAACAAGAAAGGGCACCCCGGAGACAAGGATAGGAACAAGAGACCTTGGTCTGGACCTCAGCAACAGCAGGGCCCTCATAAGAAGGGATCCCAACAGAATCAGAGAGCTCGTCAGCAGCGTAAGTTCCGGGGAGTTTGCTATAACTGCCGCAAGGCCGGGCACCAGGCATTTGAGTGTAGCAGTACACCAACAAGAGATCAGAAGGGAAATGGTCCGAATCAGCAGCAGCAGAAGACTGAGGGGCATGTTCTAGCAGTTCAGGAGGTTCCCCAGGGGCAGATTGTCCCATATTCTCCAACACCAGCAACAGAGCAGTATCCATCCATCGGCAGAGTATATGCAGTAGTTCCGCATGATAATGGAGCAAGCAGATCAGTTATGGAGGGTACGTCCCTCATAAATCCTTTTCCCCGCCCGTATTCTTTTCGATTCTAGAGCTTCGTGTTCTTTCATTTCGTATGCTTTTATGACTAGACTCCAAATCGTAGCTCAGCCCCTAGACATTCCATTATCGGTTTTCCATCCCTTTAGGTGGGGTATCGCTTCTGGAGAGCATTTGTAGGATGTGTATTATTAGTCTAGGTGAGTCGGAGTTTGTTATAGATTTGATAGTGTTGCATGTGTCCGAGTTTAATGTTATCCTTGTTATGGATTGGTTGTCATCCTGCCATATTAGTTCTGACTGTTTTTACGAAGATAGTCAGAGTGCGAGCATCCAATGGGTCTGAGATGATTGTGGCCACTTCTTAGGGCATTCGCTTTGCGGAGTCACTCCTGGCGTTCATCGATGAGGGGATGTGACGGGATCAGAGTTCTGATTTATTGGAGACTAGAGTTGTCTCGGATTATCAGGATGTCTTTCAGAACATACCTGGGTTACCTCCTGTGTGAGAGGTTGATATTTACATTGAGTTGCAGCTGGGCACAGTCCCGATATCCCGCGCACCCTATCGTATGACACCAGCTGAGATGAGGGAGCTTCAGACCCAGTTGGACGAGTTGTTAGCTCAGTAGGAGTTATTCTCTGTGGGGCGCATCGGTCCTCTTCGTGAAGAAGAAGGACGGTAATATGAAATTGTGCATTTATTTTGGAGAGCCGAACAAGGTCACTATCCGGAATAGGTACTCATTACCTAGGATTGATGACTTGTTCGACTAGTTGCAGAGAGCGTAGTATTTCTCGAAGTTTGATCTTCGTTCTGGTTATCATAGTTGCGGGTTCGGGAGATGGATTTTCTCAAAACCATTTTTTCTTATTCGATGTGAATCTTTAGAGTTTCTAGTCAGGCTATTCGGGTTGACTAATGCACCCGTGGTATTCATGAATGTGATGAACCGGGTTTTTCCATCCCTTCATGGGCCAGTTTGATATCCTCATGTTTTCGAGATCAGAGGCAGAACACGAGTAGCATTGCAGACTCTTCAGGAGCAACAGTTATATGTTAAGTTTAGCAAATACGGGTTTTGGTTATCAAAAGTTAGATTTCTCGGCCACGTCAACAGCAGAGAGGGCATTGCAGTGAATCCAGCTAAGTTTACAGCAATTCTTGTTTTAGAACCGCCGAAGACGGTGATAGAGATTCAAAGCTTCTTGGGTTAGCTGGTTATTACAGGAAGTTCATCCTAGACTTTTTGAAGATTTCGGCGCCACTTACACGCCTTACGAAGAAGGGTGTACAGTTCATTTGGAACACAGAGTGCCAGAAGGCCTTTAATATTTTAAAGATTAAGTTGACTACCGTACCGGTTTTGACTATTTCGAACAGAACTACCCCACTCATGATTTGGTGTTAGCAGTAGTGGCATTTATACTGAAGTCACGAGATATTACTTATATGGAGTGCAATTCGAGTTGTTCATCGACCACTAGAGTTTGAAGTATCTTTTCTTCTAGAAACCAGAGGCAGCGACGGTGGATTGAGCTTATTGAGAACTATGAATTCGTGATTCTGTACATCCAGGAATAGCTAAGATGTACAAAGACCTAAAGAGACACGTTTGGTGGAGTGATATGCATAGGAAGATTTCAGAGTATATACCTAAGTGTCTTACCTGTCAGTAAGTGAAGGTGGAACATTAGAGACCTGTAGGAACACTTCAATCTTTTCCCGTTTCGAAATAGAAGTGGGCGAACCTTTTTTATGAACATTATTGTAGGGTTGCCGAAGTCAAAGAAAGAAATTGATTCTGGTTGGATGATAATGGATATACTAATGAAGCCAACATATTTCATTCCGTATTTTTGGAAGGATTTCCAGGATTCATTTGGCAACAGATTTATCTTACAGTAGTGTATTCTACCCACAGACGGATGGTAAGATGGAGAGAGAGTAAATCAGATGTTGGAGGACATGTTGCGGGCTTATGTCATTGACTTTCAAGGTAGATGGAAGGAATCATATTCCACTGATAGAGTTCGCTTATAACAACAGTTATCGAACGATAATTGGTGTGGCCCCGTATGAAGCATCGTACGGGAGGCCTTGCAGATAACCTATATATTGGGTAGAGCAGGAGGATATTTTAATGCTTGGGCCAGAGCTTATGAGATAGATTACTAAGAAAGTAACACAAATCAGAGAACAGGTTCTAGCCGCTCAGAGTCAGCAAAAGAGCTATGCAGATAAGAAATGAGGACATTTAGAGTTTCAGATTTGAAGAGTTAGTTATGCTGAAAGTATCGTCTATAAAAGACGTTCAGCGATTCGGAAGGCGGAGAAAGCTTGAACTGAGATATATTGGACCGTTTCGGATTTTGGAGCTTATTGGGGCTGTTTCATATGGACTAGACTTTCCAGCATCGATGTCTAGTGTACATAAAGTATTTCATATTTTAATGTTCGAGAAGCAAGTACATGATGAAGAGCAGCAGTGAGTGTTGAACACATCAGAGATTTAGCTTCAGGATGATTTGACTACGATTAAAATCCCAGCTTATATACTTGCTATAGAAGATAAGAAATTTAGAAACAGGATATTTTTTTTTATTTCGAGCAGTGACAGGACGTACGTTGTTTACACAGATGCAGCATTGGCAGGTTTAGGAGGCATCTTGATGCAGACTCAGAGGGTAGAAGCATATACCTCATGACAATTTAGGGTGCACGAGCAGAACTACCCCACTCATGATTTGGTGTTAGCAGTAGTGGCATTTATACTGAAGTCACGAGATATTACTTATATGGAGTGCAATTCGAGTTGTTCATCGACCACTAGAGTTTGAAGTATCTTTTCTCCCAGAAGGAACTCAACCAGAGGCAGCGACGGTGGATTAAGTTTATTGAGAACTATGAATTCGTGATTCTGTACATCCAGGAATAATTAAGATGTACAAAGACCTAAAGAGACACGTTTGGTGGAGTGATATGCATAGGAAGATTTCAGAGTATATACCTAAGTGTCTTACCTGTCAGTAAGTGAAGGTAGAACATTAGAGACCGGTAGCAACACTTCAATCTTTTCCCATTTAGAAATAGAAGTGGGCGGACTTTTTATGAACCTTATTGTAGGGTTGCCGTAGTCGGAGAAAGAAATTGATTCTGGTTGGATGATAATGGATATACTAATGAAGCCAACATATTTCATTCCGTATTTTTGGAAGGATTTCCAGGATTCATTTGGCAACAGATTTATCTTACAGTAGTGTATTCTACCCACAGACGGATGGTAAGATGGAGAGAGTAAATCGGATGTTGGAGGACATGTTGCGGGCTTGTGTTATTTACTTCCAAGGCAACTGGGAGGATCATATTCCACTGATAGAGTTCTCTTATAACAACAGTTATCAAGTGATAACTGGTGTGGCCCCGTATGAAGCATCGTACGGGAGGCCTTGCAGATAACCTATATATTGGGTAGAGCAGGAGGATATTTTAATGCTTGGGCCAGAGCTTATGAGATAGATTACTAAGAAAGTAACACAAATCAGAGAACAGGTTCTAGCCGCTCAGAGTCAGCAAAAGAGCTATGCAGATAAGAAATGAGGACATTTAGAGTTTCAGATTTGAAGAGTTAGTTATGCTGAAAGTATCGTCTATAAAAGACGTTCAGCGATTCGGAAGGCGGAGAAAGCTTGAACTGAGATATATTGGACCGTTTCGGATTTTGGAGCTTATTGGGGCTGTTTCATATGGACTAGACTTTCCAGCATCGATGTCTAGTGTACATAAAGTATTTCATATTTTAATGTTCGAGAAGCAAGTACATGATGAAGAGCAGCAGTGAGTGTTGAACACATCAGAGATTTAGCTTCAGGATGATTTGACTACGATTAAAATCCCAGCTTATATACTTGCTATAGAAGATAAGAAATTTAGAAACAGGATATTTTTTTTCCTTTGGTAAAAATTCAGTGGAACCAGAAAGGAGTTGAGGAGGTTTCCTGAGAGCGCGATGAGGACATGCGTCGCGATTACCCACCCTGTTTGAACAGGTAAATTAATTTTTATGATATGAGTTTTATATTATGTTTACATCTTGGGTTATATTTACATTTAACACTAGAATGTGAATATTTCTACTTAATTCTTAATCTTTTGGAACACATGGTATATATATGGGGGGTTCCTTGTTTGGATTTTTCACCCGATGTACTAGTTCCACTAGATTAGGGTTCGAGTGGGAGTATTACCGTTTTAAATTGTTAGGTATAAATATTTCTATATGTTCATCTAGAAGTTCATATTGCGAGATGCGTACGATTTCCGAATTTCGAGGACGAAATTTTTTTTAAGGGGGGAAGAATGTAAAACCCTGAAAAATTGAATATAGAGTGATAAATAATTATAAATATGTTATATGGTGAAAATAATGTATTTTGATGTTTGAGTATGATAGGAATTGATTTGAGATTAATTCAATGTATATTTGTGAATATATGAGTGTAAATACACAAAACATGCACAAAGGCAAATAGTGAAAATCTGAGAATTTTGACCAGTTGAGAGTTTCTATATTTTGCATACTGATTCAGTTAGAATATGGAAAAGTGTATAACACCAAAGTTGTAGGGCTCTTCAATAGCTTTCAAACGAATCTTAGATCACCTTATTCCGAGATAGTATGAGAAAGTTACAACTTTTTTACCGAACCCCAGTTTGAGTATGGCCCAGAACCCTGCGCAGTCGACCGCCGTGGTCGCTGCGGTCGACCGCGCAGCGAACCTGGTTCTGCCAGTTCAGTTTCGGGTTAGGTTTTGTTTATACCAAACCCGGTTGTTACCCTACTTATATATACTCGTTTTGAAGCTCTCAGAACCCTCTATTGAACCCTAATAGCCTCAGCCCCCTTCTCTCTCTCCTCTCAAAACCCTAGTTCGGATTGTGGCATTTTTGGGCGTTTCGAAGGATTTTCGGTGGAATTTCGCGAGATTCATCGGTGTTCAGCGATAGGGATCATCCTCCTACAAATCTAGGGTTCTCTTCTCATCAGAGGCGAGTAACATCTCGCCCAACTTCACCTCTTTTCGTTTTCATGCTTAAATTTGAGTTTTTCCGGTTTTATTGGGCCTAAAATTGTATTTTGTATAAGTAATAGATCTTTATGGTAACTTAAGTATTTCAGATTTGTTTAAAAACCCACCCACGAATTTGTCTTCATGAGATCTAGATCTGTCGACCGGAGTGGTTTCTGCGGTCGACCGCCGCACTGTTTGTGCATGTTTTAATTTTGGTGCATACTTTTGTGTGTTCGAGGAGTTGCCTCGATTATTTAATGTTAGATTTTAGTGATTTATTATTTATCTGTACATGTGAGTTGACTTTTGACACAAGCACCGATCCGCACAACGAGGCACGTGTGACATGAGATTATGTGTATCTTTTGTGTATATATATATTCGACACTTACACTTTGTATAATTTTCCAGTTAGTCCTCGTGTTGGACACTCATTCCAGTTAGTCCTCGTGTTGGACACTCATTCCAGTTAGTCCTCGTGTTGGACACTCATTCCAGTTAGTCCTCGTGTTGGACACTCATTCCAGTTAGTCCTCGTGTTGGACACTCATTCCAGTTAGTCCTCGTGTTGGACACTCATTCCAGTTAGTCCTCGTGTTGGACACTCATTCCAGTTAGTCCTCGTGTTGGACTAATTTTACAGTTAGTCCTCGTGTTGGACACTCATTCCAGTTAGTCCTCGTGTTGGACACTCATTCCATTCAGTCCTCGTGTTGGACACTCATTCCATTCAGTCCTCGTGTTGGACACTCATTCCACTCAGTCCTCGTGTTGGACATGCATTGGTTATATTTAGTCCATGCATTGGACATTGGTTATATTCAGTCCATACGTTGGACATTGGTGAGATTTAGTCCATACGTTGGACATTGGTTATATTCAGTCCATACATTGAACATTGGTGAGATTTAGTCCATGCGTTGGACATTGGTTATATTCAGTCCATACGTTGGACATTGGTGAGATTTAGTCCATGCGTTGGACATTGGTTGAGATGGGCTGTTTCTTTTAGTTTATTATTTCTTGTATTAGACCTCGGGTTTAGTATTTAGGGATTTACAATTTGAGATACAAGGTATATACATGAGGGTTTCCTTGTTTGGATTATTTCGCTCGACGTACCTACGCTCGTGTTGTAATTTCCTAAATACCAAAACCCATTGTTGTTAGGACAAATAATTTTATATTATTATGTATTAACTGTATTTTCATATACAACAAGCCCTATCCCTTGGGGTTGGTTGTGATGTTGCTCGCTAGCGCTTTGACGCTCGTTGTCCCTCCCCCTTTCAGGTAACGAGCCAGGAGCCCGGAGAATCGCAGGATGAGGGCGACCTTTACTAGTGCCTATTTATCCTCTTATTAGATGTATTTTATTTTGTACTCCACTTGAGACATTTTTAGACTTAAGAGGTTTATGTTCTAGAGTTGTAAAGGCTGTGTGCCTTATTTCCTGTATCAGATATTATGTACTTTGAGACATGTTGAGATCTCCAGATTGTTATTAATCATTTCAGACTTTGACTATGTATTCCAGTTTATTTGGTTGAGGAGATGTGTTAATTTGATGTTCTATCATTTCATTAAGTATTTGTTGTAGAACCTTTTACTTGCTTTGTACCTACACCTATTGTTGATTCCTCTAGAGAGATAGTAATTGTGATGGTGAAACATGCTATTGCACGGTGTGGTGCATGGCAGGTTTGACATTCCTGGTTTCACCTCGGACTGCAGCCTTGTGTGAACCCAGGGGCGTCACACTTCGGCCTATGCGTAAACAATTTTTTAGAAGCTAAAATTCATGACTTCATCAAATATAACCCATAATTTTGACCATTTTAAGTGATTTGACCCAGTTTCAATAATTTCGTAACAGCCAAAACTAACAATTTTATGAGCTATAATCCATTATTTTGACTATTTTTAGTGCTTAAAACATAGAGGCAAAAAATTTCCTAGAGACAAAAATTCATGATTTTATGAGCTATAATCCATAAATTTTTGGCCATTTTAGTGGTTTCAAGCCATTAGCAAATAATTTTTTGGAAGCCAAAATTTATGATTTCACCTGCTAAACCTACTATTTTTTGCCGTAGTTTATATTTTTAACACGTTGGAAAATAATTTTGAGTGGCCAAAATATTTCATGAACTATATATACCTAAGTTTTGGGTATTTTTAGTGGTTTTGACCCGTCGACCAATAATTTCCCAAAGGGTTCATGAGCTATAAGCCAAAAAATTTGGCCATTTTTAGTGACTTGAATAAGTTACCAAATAGTTTCATTGATGCAAAAATTCACGACTTCATGAGCTATAATCCATGATTTTTAGCCATTTTAAATGGTTTTGATCCGTTGTGAAATAATATTCTGGAGGCAAAAATTCTCGATTTCATAAGGTATACCCTACAAAATTTTTGTCACTTTTAGTTTATTTGATTGGTAAGGAAATACTTTCTCGGAGGCAAAAATTCACATCTTCATGAATTGTAACTCATGACTTTTAGCTATTTTTAGTTGGTTCGATAATGTAAAACCTCGTAAAATACAGTGAATGAATTTTTTTAATTGTAAAATATATGTTTATATCATAAATGAATGTGATAACAAGTGTTTGGGGATCAAACGAGTGTATTTATATGAGAAAGATCGAGTGATAAGACTAGCACACAAACAACATGCACCAACAGGAAATTTCCTACGCGGTCGACCGTCGGGCGCGCAGCAGAAGTAGAAAGCTTCTATCTCTTGCGCGGTCGACTGTGGCGGTCGACCGTACGTAGTTTTGCCAGTTTTTCCTAGTTCGAGTCTTATTGGGTTTTGGGTCGGGTTTGTGGGCTTATATATATAATATTATATTCGTGAGAGCTTCTTCTTCACCACAGAAAACCCTAGCGGCTTCCTCCTTCCCTCTTGCAAACCCTAACCCATTCTCCTTGGTGATTTCGGTGGATTTCGAAGAGTTTGAGCGGGATCCAGTGGTTTTCGGTGTAGGAGGATATTTTTCCAACGTTTTTTTGGAGTTGTTCATCATCCCTCAGGCGAGTTTCATCTCGTCTAATCCTATACCCATGTTTTTAAATGTTTAATAATGTTTTTCATGTAATTTGTGAGCCTAACATACTTGATTATGTATAAAAATAGATCTATATGTTGTATTTTTGCAAAGAGAACGTGTTTTCAGTTAATAAAGCTCACCCACGAAATTCTTAATACAGATCTAGATCTGAGTTTGTTTCTAACAAGAGTTTTGTAAGAAATATTTTTTGTTTTGGAAGATTTCGACACGAAATTTACATGTTTAAGATTTGATTCGTTTTATCTATAGTGATTAGACTGAAATTCACATGTTCTGGTTATGCTAAATTACTTATGAAGGATTGATAATGTATATAAACATCGCACGAAAGTTTTTGGATCAAACCACATAGAACAGAAACCTGAACCAAGATTTTTGCTTTTACGCGGTCGACCGTGACGGTCGACCGTGTGTCGTGCACAGAAGCAGTAAGTTTCTGCTCCAGTCGCGGTCGACCGTAGGCGGTCGATTGCTAGGCGATTTTTTTCTGCTTTTGTCCTGTTGTGCTTAAGTTTGTGTGGCTGGAAAAATATCTGGGTTATATGGGTTTGTTATAGACTGAGATTAGTATACATGAGTTGACTTTAGACATGAGTCTTAGATTTATTCACCGGAGCATGATGGTGAATGGTATATATGTGATTTCTGATACTATTTGCATATTACAGTCCTCGTGTTGGACTATAAGCTATCAAGTCCTCGTGTTGGACTATAAACTATTAAAGTCCTCGTGTTGGACTATAAGCTATCAAAGTCCTCGTGTTGGACTATAATCATCAAAGTCCTCGTGTTGGAATATAATCCACTACAGTCCTCGTGTTGGACTTTAAGCTATTGCAGATCATACTTTGGATATTTATTTATTGCAAACCACGAGTTGGGTATGTAATTGACATATGACAGGTTATTGATATTTCGGTTGGAGATAGAGTTATTACTCCATGTTGTAGCTTTTGAATTTGATATTTAGCTATTTACAATTTAATCTAAGGGAGGCGTACATATGCTCCTGTTGTAAATTTCTAAACATCAAACCTCTATTTTATTTTTACAGTCGATGTTTGGCTATCTATATGTATTATCAGATATTTTCTTATCCTTCTAGCCCTTTCCCCTGGGATTGGTTGAGATGTTACTCGCTATAGCGCTTTGACGCTCGTTGTTTCCCCACTTTCAGGTAACGAGCCAGGTGCACGGAGAGCCGTAGCTTGATAGAGTTGTTCTAGTTACCATTTTTTAAAATTTTGCTAGTAGTTTATGTCAGAACTCCACAATAGATGTATTTATGAAACATTTGAGTTTTTATTCTAGTTTTGTATAGGCAATGTGCTTTAATATCATTTCATGTGATTCTTATGTCGAGACATTTGTATTCAGTTCAGATATTACCTTTTTAGAGACTTATCCATTTATATCAGTGGTAGTGATTATTCTTCTCAGCATCTGTTGTTTAGTTTCCTTTCTGTATACTCTCTTTTGCCTGTTTTATACCTATACCTGTTGTCGATTCTACTAGATAGGTAGTGACTGTGATGGTGAAGCATGTCGTAGCATGGTGTTTGGTGCTTGACAGATTTGACATTCTTAGTTTCACCTTGTACTACAGCCTTATTGAAACTAGAGGAATCACAGTTGGTATCAGAGCTCTAGTTCCAGTATCTTTAGGATCATCCTGCGTTGAGTAGTGAAGTTAGAGTAGAGTTTCTTAAGATTCGTGTATAGAGTCCGCTAGAAATTCTAGAATGAGTGAGGACGTTATATACGCGTGTTCAAAAATTACAAATATTTTTTTTGTGATATTAAAAGTATTTGAGTGAATGATAAAAATATTTTTTTTGTGATATTAAAAGTATTTGAGTGAATGATATATGATATGAAATTCTTATATGTTTTATTCGAGGACTTATAAACCTTCTTCTATATGCTCAGATGGCTGGACGTGGTAGACCTTGTACCCGGAGAGCTGATCAGGCTAAACCACAACAGGCTCTACCTGAGCCCAGCAGGCTCCACCTGAGCCGTAGCAGGCTCCACCTAAGCCGCAGCAGGCTCCACCTGAACCATAGTAGGCTCCACCTAAGCCGCAGCAGGCTTCCCAGTACTTGATAGATTTGATGGCTCCTACAGCTGCTAGGATGGCAACACTTGGGGAGCTCGTGACGAATCATATCACACCACCACCACCAGTAGTTCCACCACCGGTTGCTCCAGCTACTCATATTACAGAGGATTTTCTAGAGGGTACACGGATGCCCACCCCACAATCAGTTGCTGATAAAGCCACATAACAGGAGGCTTGGCTCCGCTTAGTTGAGAGATACCAGAAGATGAGGGCACCAGAGTTTTAGGGTTCATCAGATTCTCTTTCAACACATAAATAGAAGGAGGGTGTGAGTAACATTCTTGAGATACTGAATGTGACTTCGGTTCAGAAGCAGAGGCTGGCATCTTACAGTCTCAAAGGGGATGCAAGGAGATGGTATCGGCTCCAGTTTACTCCAGATCAGAGGATGACCCTCACCTGGGAGGATTTCGCCTACTTCTTTGATGAGCAATATATCTCTTCCGCGACACGAGCCGGGAAAGAGCTCGAGTTGTCTAGATTATCTCAGGGAGACATGTCAGTAGCTGATTTCGAGAGCAAGTTTATGAGCTTGCTTCACTTCACGGGCATGTGGCAGACGGGATACTGCTAGGCACAGATGTTTTTAGTAGGACTTCGCCCTAACCTTTGTCGATACCTCATTTCTAGGAGGTTCTATTCAGTATGAGAGGTAGCGGATGCTGCCACATCACAAGATAATGAGTCAGCTATGTTCCAGAAGGACAAGGAAACAAATACTAAGGATAAGTACAAGAATAAGAGGCCTTTTTCGGGACCCCAGCAGTAGCAGCAGCAAGGCCCTCATAGGAGAGGACCCTAGCAGGATCAGAGAGCGCCTCAGCAACGCAAATTCCAGGACACTTGTTTTAAGTGTCACAAGCTTGACCACAAAGCATCAGAGTGTCGCAGTGCACCAGCAGGAGCCCAGCAAGAGAGAGGGCAGAATCAGCAGCAGAATAGATTCTAGGGCCGAGGTCAGGGCCAGCAGATGAGACTTGAGGCACCGTCGGAAGTTCCGCAGATTGAGGGATAGGTTCGTGCAGTTCAAGAGGTTCCTCAGGGACAGGTAGTCCCATATGCCCCACCTCCAGCAACAGAGCAGCTTCCAACCACTGGCAGAGTGTATGCAGTAGTTCCTCGTGATCATGATGTGAGCGGGGCCATAGTGGAGGGTACGTTCTCTATGAACTCCTTTTCAGCCCATATTCTTTTCGATTCATGAGCTTCGCATTCTTTCATATCTTATGTTTTTATGATTAGACTTCAGCTCGTAGCTCAGCCTCTAGATGTTCCTTTGTCAGTTTCCACCCCTCTAGGTGAGATGTCGCTCTTGGAGAGCATTTGTAGGAGGTGTGTTATCGGTTTAGACGAGTCTGAGTTCGTTGTTGATCTGATAGTGTTGAGCATGTCAGAATTCGATATCATTCTTGGTATGGATTAGCTATCTTCCTACCACATCAGTATCGACTGTTCTGCGAAAACAGTCAGTTTGCGAGCATCCGATGGGTCCGAGTTAGTTGTAGCAACCTCTCAGGAAAACCAGTTTGTAGAGTCATTACTGGCGTACATCGAGGAGGTGATTCTTCAGGATTAGAATACAGATATATACAAGACTAGAGTTGTCTCAGATTATCAGGATGTTTTTCAGGACATACCTGGGTTACCTCCTGTGAGAGAGGTTGAGTTCTGTATTGAATTACAGCCGGGCATAGCCCCAATATCCCGAGCACCCTGTCGTATAGCACCTGCTGAAATGAGGGAGCTACAGGCCCAGTTGGATGAGTTGCTAGCTCAGGGCTTTATTCGTCGGAGTCATTCTCCGTGGGGAACGTCGGTCCTCTTCGTGAAGAAGAATCATGAATTGAACAAAGTCACCATCCGGAATAGATATCCTTTGCCTCAGATTGATGACTTTTAGATCAACTATAGGGAGCATAGTATTTTTTGAAGATTAATCTTTATTCTGGTTACCATCAGTTGCAGGTTCGGGAGATGGATATTTCCAAGACTGCTTTTCTGACTCGATATGGATCCTTCGAGTTTTTGGTCATGCTATTTGGGTTGACCAATGCACCAGTGGTATTCATGGATCTGATGAACCGGGTCTTCCGTCCATACTTGGACCAGTTCGTGATTGTATTCATCGATGATATTCTTATCTATTCGAGATCGGAGTCGGAGCACAAGCATCATCTACATTTGGCTTTGCAGACTTTGAGGGAGCATCAGCTATATGCTAAGTTTAGCAAGTGCGATTTGAATTTATGAAGTCAGATTTCTTAGCCATGTTGTCAGCAGAGAAGGCATAGCAGTGGACCCAACTAAAGTTTCAGCAGTTCTTGATTGGGAACCGCCGAAGACGGTTACCAAGATTTGTAGCTTTTTTGGGTTAGCCGGCTATTACAGAAAGTTCATTAAGGACTTCTCGAAGATTGCAGTACCACTACACGCCTTACGAAGAAGGTTGTATAATTAACTTGGAGCATGGAGTGACATAAAGCCTTTGATACTTTGAAGACTAAGTTGACTACGATGCTAGTTCTTACTATTCTGAGCAGTGACAGGACATTTGTTGTATATACGGATATGTCATTAGCAGGTTTGGGAGGTATCTTGATGCAGACTCAGAGGGTAGTAGCATACATTTCACGACAGTTGAGGGTGCATGAGCAGAACTACCCCACTCATGATTTGGAGTTAGCAGCAGTGGTATTCGCACTGAAGACGTGGAGACACTACTTATATGGAATTTAGTTTGAGCTTTTCACAGACCACCAGAGTCTGAAGTACCTTTTCTCTCAGAAGGAACTTAATCAGGGGCATAGGCGATAGATTGAGTTCATCAAGGACTACGAGTTCGCAATTTAGTATCACCCGGGAAAGGCGAACGTTGTTGGAGATGCTTTGAGTAGGAAGCGTCGATACCAGGTTGCGGCTTTGAGGTTCTTGTTGTATAGAGATCTTCTCACTCTTAGCCAGTTTGATTTTAGGCCAAAGATTGGCGGGACTAGCGCATACTTAGGAGCTATATCAGTACAGCCACCTTAGAGGGGACAAAGTAGTCAGAACTCAGTTAGAGGACTCTTGGATTCAAATCCGAAAGGAGGAGATTTCCAAAGAGCCCAAGGACGATTAGACCATTGGGGTAGATGGAGGCCTTCAGATGAAGGGCCGATTGGTTATGCCATCTAGTGTGGAGCTAAAGAGGGAGTTGTTTGATGAAGCACATCATACTCGATATACAGTGCATCCAGGAACCACTAAGATGTACAAGGACTTGAGAAGAAACTTTTGGTGGAGTGGTATGCGTAGAGAGATTTCAGAATATGTGGCTAAGTGTTTCATCTGCCAACAAGTGAAGGCAGAACATCAGAGACCAGCAGAGATACTTCAGCCTCTACCTATTCTAGAATAAAAGTGGGCAGACATTTCTATGGACTTTATTATAGGGCTGCCGAAGTCGAAGAGGGGGAACGACTCAATTTGGGTGATCGTGGATCGGTTGACGAAGTCGACACATTTTATTCCAGTGAGGACTACTTACACCATCGAGACATATGCGAGGATATTCATCTGGGAGATAGTTCGACTTCACGGGGGTTCCAAACACGATTGTATCAAATCAAGGATCAGTTTTTACCTCGCACTTTTGGAGGAGTTTCCAGGATTCATTTGGTAGCAGATTATTACACAGCAATGTTTTTCACCCTCAGACAGACGGTCATATAGAGAGAGTGAACCAGGTGTTGGAGGACATGCTACGAGCTTGTATCATTGACTTTCAAGGTAGCTGGGAGGATCATATTCCATTGATAGACTTTGCTTATAACAATAGTTATCAAGCAACGATTAGTATGGCTCCGTATGAGGCTTTGTACGGGAGACCCTGTAGATCCTCTATATGTTGGACAGAGCCAGAGGATAGCTTGTAACTTGGATCAGAGCTTGTGAGGTAGACTACCAAAAAGGTAGCATTGATTAGGGAGCATATTTTAACCGCTCAGAGTCAACAGAAGAGTTACGCGGATCACAGACGACGACCTTTGGAGTTTCAGGTGGGAGATTTTGTCATGCTGAAGGCAGAAGAGTTACGCGGATCACAGACGACGACCTTTGGAGTTTCAGGTGGGAGATTTTGTCATGCTGAAGGTATCACCGATGAAGGGGGTGCAGACGACGACCTTTGGAGTTTCAGGTGGGAGATTTTGTCATGCTGAAGGTATCACCGATGAAGGGGGTGCAACGATTTGGTAGGCTAGGGAAGCTTGCTCCGAGATATATTGGCTCTTTTCAGATTGTGGAGCGTATTAGGGCTGTTTCATATAGACTAGACGTTCCAGCATCGATGTCTGGTGAGCACGACGTGTTTCATATTTCTATACTCAAGAAGCACTTACATGAGGAGGAAAGACAACGAGTAATGGATGCTCCGGAGATTGAGCTTCATGATGATTTGACTATGATAGAGATCCCAGTTTGTATACTTTCTAGAGAAAACAAGAAACTTAGAAACAAGGTGATTCCTTTGGTAAAAGTTCAATGGAACCGGAGAGGATCTGAGGAGATTTCTTGGGAGCGCGAGGAGGATATACTTCACGACTACCCACACTTGTTTGAGCAGGTAAATTATTTGGATTATGTTTTCTTATGTTTTATGATAATTTTGGATAGTCATATTTATCTTTAACACTAGAATGGGGGTATTGTCACTTAATCCTTAATCATTTGGGATACATGGTATATATATGATCTTTAACACTAGAATGGGGGTATTGTCACTTAATCCTTAATCATTTGGGATACATGGTATATATATGAGGGGTTTCTTGTTTAAATTTTTTGCGCGACATACTAATTCCATTTTGTTAGGGATTAAGGTGTGAATATTCACATTTTAGACTGTTAACTTTAGATATTACTATGTTCATATCTGAAAATTAATGCTATGAGGTGTATGTGGGAATGACTACTCCCGATGTGCTTTTCTTGTATTATTAATTTTTAAGATACGATTTTGGAATTTCGAGGATGAAATTCTTTTAAGGGAGAAAGAATGTAAAACCCCGTAAAATACAGTGAATGAAATTTTTTATTATGAAATATATGTTTATATCATAGATGAATGTGATAACAAGTGTTTGAGAATCAAACGAGTGTATTTATATGAGAAAGATCGAGTGATAAGACCAGTACACAAACAACATGTACCAACAGAAAATTTCCTACGCGGTCGACCGTGGTGGTCGACCGCCGGGTGCGCAGCAGAAGCAGAAAGTTTCTATCTCTGTGGCGGTCGACCATGGTGGTCGACCGTACGCAGTTTTGCTAGTTTTTTTCTAGTTCGAGTCTTATTGGGTTTTAGGTTGGGTTTGTGGGCTCATATATATAATATTATATCCGTGAGAGCTTTTTCTTCACCACATAAAACCCTAGCAGCCTCCTCCTTCCCTCTTGCAAACCCTAACCTCTTGTCCTTGGTGATTGCGGCGGATTTCGAAGAGTTCGAGCGGGATCCAGTGGTTTTCGACGTAGGAGGATATTTTTTCAACATTTTTTTGGAGTTGTTCATTATCCCTCAGGCGAGTTTCATCTCGCCCAACCCTATACCCATGTTTTAAAATGTTTTAATAATGTTTTCATGTGATTTGTGAGACTAACATACTAGATTATGTATAAAAATAGATCTAAATGTTGTATTTTTGCAAAGAGAACGTGTTTTTAGTTAATAAAGCTCACCCACGAAATTCTTAATACAGATCTAGATCTGAGTTTATTTCTAACAAGAGTTTTGTAAGAAAGATTTTTTGTTTTTGAAGATTTCAACACGAAATTTACATGTTTAAGATTTGATTCGTTTTATATATAGTGATTAGACTGAAATTCACATGTTCTGGTTATGCTAAATCACTTATGAATGATTGATAATGTATATAAACATCGCACGAAAGTTTTTGGATCAAACCACGTAGAACAGAAACCTGAACTAGGGTTTCTGCTTTTATGTGGTCGACCGTGGCGGTCGACCGCGTGTCGTGCACAGAAGCAGTAAGTTTCTGCTCTAATCGTAGTCGACTGCAGGCGGTCGATCGCTGGGGGATTTTTTCCTGCTTTTATCCTGTTGTGCTTAGGTTTGTGTCGCTGGCAAAATATCTGGGTTATATGGGTTTGTTATACACTGAGATTGGTATACATGAGTTGACTTCAGACGGTTTGTTATACACTGAGATTGGTATACATGAGTTGACTTCAGACATGAGTCTTAGATTTATTCACCGGAGCATGAGGGTGAATGGTATATATGTGATTTCTGACACTATTTGCATATTACAGTCCTCGTGTTGGACTATAAGCTATCAAGTCCTTGTGTTAGACTATAAACTATTAAAGTCCTCATGTTGGACTATAAGCTATCAAAGTCCTCGTGTTGGACTATAATCATCAAAGTCCTCGTGTTGGACTATAATCCACTACAGTCTTCGTGTTGGATTTTAAGCTATTGCAGATCATACTTTGAATATTTATTTATTGCAGACCACGAGTTGGGTATGTAATTGACATATGACAGGTTATTGATATTTTGGTTGGAGATAGAGTTATTACTATATGTTGTAGCTTTTGAATTTGATATTTAGCTATTTACAATTTGAGCTAAGGGAGGTTTACCTACACTCGTATTGTAAATTTCTAAACATCAAACCTCTATTTTATTTTTACAGTCGATGTTTGGCTATATATATATGTATTATTAGATATTTTCTTATCCTTCTAGCCCTTTCTCCTAGGGTTGGTTTAGATGTTACTCGTTATAGCGCTTTGACGCTCGTTGTTTCTCCACTTTTAGGTAACAAGCCAGGTACACGGAGAGCCGTAGCTTGATGGAGTTGTTCTAGTTACCATTTTTTAATATTTGCTAGTAGTTTATGTCAGAACTCCACAATAGATGTATTTATGAAATATTTGAGTTTTTATTCTAGTTTTGTATAGGCAATGTGTCTTAATATCATTTCATTTGATTCTTATGTCGAGACATTTGTATTCAGTTTAGATATTTCCTTTTTAGAGACTTATCCATTTATATCAGTGGTAGTGATTATTCTTCTGAGTATTTATTGTTTAGTTTCCTTTCTGTATACTCTCTTTTGCCTATTTTGTACTTACATCTATTGTTGATTCTACGAGATAGGTAGTGACTATGATGGTGAAGCATATCGTAGCATGGTGTTTAGTGTTTGATAGGTTTGATATTCTTAGTTTCACCATGGACTACAGCCTTATTGAAACTAGGGGCATCACAATTAATGATTTTCATGAGGTATAACCCATGAATTTCGTCCATTTTATGAGGTTTTGACCGGTTGGCAAATAACATCCTTGAAGCCAAATTTCATAATTTCATGAGCTATACAGGATGATATTTAACCACTTTTAGTGGTTTTGACCCGTTGACAAATAATTTCTTGAAGCCCAATATTAATGATTTCATGGTCTATAACCCACGATTTATGGCTATAGTTTATGTTTTCAACCCGTTGGCAAATAATTTTGAGGAGGCAAAAATTTATCATTTCATGAGCTATAAGCGCTAATGTTTCGGGTTTTTTTAGTGATTTCAACCTATAAGTAAATATTTCCCAAAGGGCAAACTTCATGATTTTATGATTCATGAGCTATAACCAATCATTTTTAGTTGTTTTGACTAGCTAGCAAATTGTTTCATTGAGGCTAAAAATCATGATTTCTTGAGATATAATCCATGATTTTTTACAATTTTTAGTGCATTTGACCTGTAGGCAAATAGCATCCTCGAGGCAAAAATTCAAAATTTCATCAACTATTTCCCTTTTTAGTGGTTTGGCTTAATTAGCAAATAATTTTTTGGAAGCAAAAATTCATCGCTTCATGAGTTATAACCCATAATTTTTTGCCATTTTTAGTGATATCGACCCATTGGAAAAAAATGTAAAAAAAATAATAATAAAGGCTGCAGGTAACTTCTGAAGGCTAAAAATTAATAAAGGCTGCAGGTAACTTTTTAGTTATAACCCATAATTTATAGTTTTATGAGCTATAACCAATGATTTTTCTATCATTTTTAGTGGTTTTTGCCGATTGGCAAGTAACTTCTTGAAGACTAAAATTCACGATTTTATGAGCTATAACCCATAAATTTTGAGCATTTTTAGTTTCTTTGGCCTGTAGGTAATGTGACGCCCCTGGTTTCATACAAGTCTGCAGTCTAAGTGAACTCAATGATGTTAAACCTGTCATGAACTCACACTGTGTAAAAACATATTTAACCATCACAGTAATATCTCTCTTGTGGAATCAAACAAAAAGAAGTGTAGGTACAAGCAGATAAAATAAAGGTAATATTGCAATGAACATGATAAAGGAAAGAGATATCCAAAAAAACATAATCATGTTCCAATTGAATAAAAGAGAGTATAACTGATAGACTGAAACAAATATAAAATATCTTAATATATAGAGTCAAATAAAAATAATGCTAAGGCACTCAGCCTTCCAAAATAAAATACATCTCTAATGTTTGAAATTAGACATTAACTACTGTGGAGCACTAATAACTACTAATAATATATGACGGTGAGCTAAACTGCATCTTCATCAACCTACGACTCTCCGAATGCCTAGCTCGCTGCCTGAAAAGAGGAGAAACAACGAGCGTTAAAGCACTAATAAGATTATCTCCACCGCCCTAGGGGGAAGGGGGTTAGGAGTATAAAAATACAGGTCAATACATATAGATATATAAATCATCTATCCTGAACTAAGCAAAAATTGATATTTAGAAATCCACAACACGAGAATGGGTACGTCGAGCGAAATAATCCAAACAACGAAACCCTCATGTATATACCTCTTATCTCAAATTATGAATCGCTAAATACCAACTTCAAAATCCTATGAATAAAATTGTAAATAAAAGCAATACAATTTCCAAACCTCATGCAATACAAGTCATGTACAGATATGTCACACTACCCTCGGGTAGGTGGTGAAGTCACAAGAATAAACATTCGGTAAAATGAAGCTCGCATAGAATATGTCGTGTATGATAACCTCCGTCTTATACCCTACTCTCGGGTAAATAACATGGGAGCATGAATACAATCTATGTGATTTTCTATCAGGAAATAATAATGCTGAGTAAAGCGCTCACAAAATCCTATGGCATAACCTACCTTACTCAATCGCCCTGCGAAAATTGACATATTACCCTATTCCAGAAAACAATGATGCACAATAGAGTGTAGTTTACTGTGGTCTCATTGCAGTATGCCAACTAGCCACCCTGAGTGTAGCCTATCGCGGTCTTAATGTGGTGTACCAACTAACCCACTCAAGCATCTAAACTATCATGAAATATAATCTACATCACTTTCTAACATGATAAACTCAAAATATAGATTACGCACCTCCTAACGCTCGTACGTGCTCAAATCCAGTATGTGTACTCTCATAAATTACGCACGTGAATCGACGTGTGACTCATATTTCCTATTCGTAATCAAACACGAGAAAGAAACAAATTCACAAAAATAATACTGATCAGTCGATTGATACCTACATCGATCGACTAGCGGCGACGTACACAAACTGTGCATGCAAACAGGCATTGACCGATCGACCGATGCACCTCGTCGGTCAACTGGACAGGTCCAAACTAAAGGGCAATGAGATGGTTTCGGTCGACTGATCTTGTCGATCGGTCGACCGACGCTGATGACAGGTTCAGGTTATAGGTTTTGTTTACAAGCATCGAAAATGAAAATTTCCTAGAATGAACACATGTATGAAAACTTATTTAATGTGATTATGGTTCACTTTACTACATGGAAATATAAATATCAAATTCTAAGGTAAAATAAAAACTTTAACAAGATTACATGTGTAGATTCATCATAAAATCAATTAAATTTAACAAAACTCATGTTAGATCAAGATTAAAACTTAAACCCAAATCTGAGAAACCGTTTCATGCCTTTCTAAAACAAAAGATCAAATCTTTATATCATGTAGTTTAAAAGAGTGATCTTTATACATAATCTAGATTTTGAAGATCCGATAAAACCAAATAAAACCAAATAAAATCAATTAAAAATAGGGGATGAGTTTGGAGGAGATGAAAGTCACCTAAAACGTGCTGAACTTCCTAAATATGCAAGAAATACGATCCTCCTTCATTAAAAAGCCCACGATCTTGTCCTCCTCTTGATTTTTCTTCTCAAAGCTCTCAAAATTCACCAAAATAAGTTCTAGGGTTTTGAGGGGAGAGGGTGGCTGCTGCTAGGGTTCTGAGATGGTGATAAAGGAGAGAAAGAACTCGGATAACACACACACACACACACACACACACACACACACATACACACACACACACACACACACACACACACACACACACACACACACACACACACACACACACACACACACACACACACACACACACACACACACACACACACACACACACACACACACACACACACACACACACACACACACACACACACACACACACACACACACACACACACACACACACACACACACACACACACACACACACACACACACACACACACACACACACACACACACACACACACACACACACACACACACACACACACACACACACACACACACACACACACACACACACACACACACACACACACACACACACACACACACACACACACACACACACACACACACACACACACACACACACACACACACACACACTCGAAATAGAAACGTAGGTTCTATGCACCCGTCGATCGACTGATGCTTGACATCAGTTGACTGGTAAGCTCCTATTGGTCGACTGATGCTTGCTATCAGTCGACCAACCAGTGGCTAATTTTTAGCCAATTGATCCATCATATATGCATGTTTACACTTTTATATTTACACTTATATGTATGTACTCGATCTCAAATTGATTTTAAACATACTCATTCATGCTAGAATAGTATCATCCATAATAAAAATAATTTAATATTATTTTTCATAATATTTTCAAAATTTACGGGGTTTCTAGAAGCTAAAATTCATGACTTCATCATCTATAACCCCTAATTTTGGCCATTTTAAGTGATTTTGCCCATTTCCAATTAATTTCATAATGGCCAAAACTAATAATTTTATGAGCTATAACCCATGAGTTTTGACCATTTTTTAGTGGTTAGAGAACATAAAGGCAAATAGTTTCCTAATGACTAAAATTCATGATTTCATGAGCTATAATCTATAATTTTTTGGTCATTTTTAGTAGCTTTAACCTGTTGGTGAATAATTTTTGAGAAGGCAAAATTTGCCATTTCACCAGCTATAACATGCTATTTTTTAGCCACAGTTTTTTTGGCACATCAACAAATAATTTTGAGAGGCCAAAATTTGTGATTTCATGAACTATAACCCCTAAGTATCTAGCATTTTTAGCGGTTTTGACCTATCGGTCAATAATTTCCCAAAGGAAAAACTTCAAGATTTCATGAGCTATAACCCAAAAATTTTAACCATTGTTAGTGATCTAGATAAGTTATAAAATAGTCTCACTGATGTAAAAATTCACTATTTCATAAGCTGTATTCCATGATTTTGTTCATTTTAAATGGTTTCAACCTGCTGAGAAATGCTTTTTTAGAAGCAAAAATTCTCAATTTCTGTTTGAATTTTTGCCATTTTTAGTTTCTCTAATTTGTACAAAAATAAGTTATTAGAAGCAAAAATCCACAAGTCCATGAGCTGTAACTTAGGACTTTTGGCCATTTTTAGTGGTTTCGACCAATTGGCAAGTGTAAAGCCCCGTAGACTTTAATAACGAGTTTTATTATGAAATATATGTCTATATCATAGAGGAGTATGATAACAAGTGTTTGGGGATCAAACTAGTGTATTTATGTAAGAGAAATCAAGTGGAAAAGACCAGCACACGAATATATCATGCATAGCAGAATATTGCTGCGCGGTCGACCGCACTGGGCGTGGCGGTCGACTGCACAGCGGCCAGACTCAGGCACATCTGAATATTGCTGTGCGGTCGACCGCGATGGGCACGGCGGTCGACCGAACAACGGCCAGACTTGTTTTCTCAGCCCGTTTTGTTTTGGGTTTCGGGTCAGGTTTGAGGGCTCATATATATATTACTTTATTCGTAGGAGCCTCTTTTTTGTCAAGAAAACCCTAGCAGCCTCCCCCTGCCCTCTTGCAAACACTAGCTTGTTCTTTGGGCGATTTTGGAGGATTTCGAGGAGTTTGACCGAGATCCAGCGGCGTTCAGCGAAGGAGAACCTTCTCACGACCTTACCATAGTAGTTCATCACCCCTCAGGTGAGTTTCATCTCGTCCAACTCTGCACCCAGTTTTCAAATAATTTTAAATGATGTTTTCATATGTTTTTATGAGCCTAACATGCTAGTTTGAGTATAAAAAGTTAATCTTTATATTGTATGTAGCCATGTGTTGGACCTACCTCATATATAGTCCATGTGTTGGGCTTTTTCTTATTTCAGTCCATGTGTTGGACATTTGTTACATGCAGTCCACGTGTTGGACATTTAGTGGATTTTGTCTTATCTAACATATAGTAGATGAAGTTCATGAGTTGAACAAGTATTCTGATATCTGACAGGATATTTTTGATATAGTTTGAGATAGAGGTATTGCTCCAAGTTGTAGTTGGATTTGATAGTTAGCTATTTACAATATGAGCTTATGGGATGGTTGGGTATTGCTCCAAGTTGTAGTTGGATTTGATAGTTAGCTATTTACAATATGAGCTTATGGGATGGTTGAGATATCCACGCACATGGGATTTGATAGTTAGCTATTTACAATATGAGCTTATGGGATGGTTGAGATATCCACGCACATGTTGTAAGTTCCTAAATATCAAACTTCCATTTTATTTCAGATCAGATGTTTTTGACTATCTATATGTATTATCACTTATTCTTTTTATCCAACTAGCCCTTCCCCTTGGGGTTGGTTGAGATGTTACTCGATATAGCGCTTTGACGCTAGTTGTTTCCCCCACTTTTAGGTAACGAGCCAGGTCTACGGAGAGCCGTAGCTTGATAGATTTGTTCTAGTTATTATTTATAGATATTTTATTAGCAGTTTATTGTTAGGGCTCCACGATGATTTTGTTTATGAACATTGAGATGTTATTTCAAGCTTTGTAAAGGCAGAGTGCCTTAATGTCATTTCATTTGAATTCTTATTGTGAGACAATTGTATCAGTTCAGATGTTTTCTTCTTAGAGATTTTTCCATTTTATTAGTGGTGATGATTTTTCTTCAGAATATCTATTTGTTTAGTATTTTATTTGTATATTCTCTCTTGCCTGTTTTGTACTGTAGGCAATAAAAATTACCTTTAATCCCTATCAGAGAAGTTCAGAACAAAACTGCTAAAATATCACCCGAAATAGCAAAAAGGAAAAAAACACTAATATCTCTCAATCCGAAAGGAATTTGGCGAAATGGACAGGAGCAAACCGAACCCTATATGGTAGGTTTGGTCGGCTCCGTCTCGTCGAGATAGTCAATTTTCATATATAATTCGTCTAATTCCGACTTACGGTTTGAAAGTTATGACCTACTCTTCGAAGCATGTTCAGTAGCTCGCCTAAAGGCTGAAGCTCGCCTGTAATGGATGAAGCTCGCCTACAAGAAAGTCTGTCTACAAGGATAAAGCTCGCCTAACAGCATTGAAGCTCACCTGAATGAGATTCGTCTACACAGCTCGCTTGCACAGCTTTGCCTACACAGCCTCGCCTGCACAGCTCGCTTGCACAGGCTCGCCTGCACATTGAACGAAGCTCACCTAATGAGATTCGCCTGCACAGCTTCGCCTTCACAGCTCACCTGCACAGCTTCGCCTACATAGCCTCACCTATACAGCTAGCCTGCACATTGAACCTAGCTCTCCTGACAGCTCGAAGCTTGCCTGTTTGGCCGACTCGCCAGCACGAAGGTTCGAGCTCGCCTGAAGACCAAGCTCGCCTGACAGCCTGCACCTCGCCTACGCGGACTAAGCTCGCCTAATAACTAGAAACCCACCATCATTATCAGCTACCCACTTGGAGTATAGGAACAGTCACATCAGTGGTCAAATCCCACGAATCAAGGGAGAAAGCATGACGCTCCTTACCTAGCAAGAATAGGGCGGCTGACAGGCCCTCCTAAGTGGTCACATCCCACAGCTAGGGCGACTGGCTCCCTCACCCCTACTAGTGGTCAAATTCCACAAATCAAGGGATGACCCATGTCATCCCTTGCCTATTTAAAGCCACTTTCAGCCAACGTGAAAGTTGTTGATTAGCTGCTGCTGGCTTGGCTGGCTAATCTTTCAAAGGTTGAACATTGGCTCATTTGCTAAAGGCTCCCTCATTTGAAGAGACTCATCTGAATTCTCAGACTTGAGGCTCTTTGCAAGCTCTTGCATGATAGCTCTCTCCAAGCAGTTAGTCGACAAGCACAAGGCCCTCGTTTGGCCTCGGGTATAGTCAAACTCGACCAGCACAAGCTTCTACTGCGTACTGAAGCTTGCCCGCAACTTCGATCGGATAGTCCAAGGGAAGCAAACTCGACCCGAAAACCGAGCAAGGCGTCCTATCACTACCAAAGTCCCCACGTTAAACAAGGAGGGCCTTCCATCCGCTTCTATTATAATTTTGATTCATTAATTTGTAATAAGCCATTCTTATCAATACAAACAAAAATCCTAGTTTCGGAAAATCAAAATTTACACCTACATGTACCTACACCTATTATTGATTCCACTAGATAGATAGTAATTATGATGGTGAAATGTGTTATTGCACAGTGTAGTGCATAACATGTTTGACATTCTTGGTTTTACCTTGGACTGCAATCTTGTTGAAACTAGGGGCGTCACAGTTGGTATTAGAGCTCTAGTTACAGTATCCTTAGGATCATCCTGTGTCAAGTCATGGAGTTAGAATAGAGTTTCTTAAGATTCATGTATAGAGTCCGCTAGAAATTTCTAATACGAGTGAGGACGTTATATACGCATATTCAAAAATTATGAATATTTTTTATGATATTAAAAGTATTTGCGTGAATGATATATGATATGAACTCTCTATTTATATGAGATCCATATGTGTTTTGTTTGAGGACTCATAAACCTTCTTTTATGTGCTCAGATGGCAGGACGCGATAGACCTAGTACTCGGAGAGCTAGTCAGGCAGAGCTACAGCAGGCTCCACCAGAGCCGCAGCAGGCTACCAAATACCTGATAGATCTGATGGCTCCTATAACCGGTAGGATGGCAGCTCTTGAGGAGCTTGTGATGAGTCACATCACCCCACCACCACTACTGGTAGTTCCACCACCGGTTGTACCAGCTTTTCTAGTTACGGAGGGTTTTCAGGGGAACACTCCAGCACCTACCCCGCAGGCAGTTACGAATAGAACGGCAGAGCAAGAGACATGGCTTCGTCTGGTGGAGAGATACCAAAAGATGAGAGCACCAGAGTTTTAGGGATCATCAGATTCACTGGCAGCGCATAAGTGGAAGGAGGATGTGAGCAACATTCTTGAGATATTGAATGTGACATCGGTTCAGAAGTAGAGGCTGACATCTTACAGTCTCAAGGGAGATACTGAATGTGACATCAGTTGCAGTTCACTCCAGATCAGAGGATAACACTCACCTGGGAGGACTTCACTTATTTCTTTGATGAGCAGTTTATCTCTTCCGCGGCACGGGCCGGGAAAGAGCTTGAGTTATCCAGATTGACTCAATGAGACATGTTAGTAGTGGATTTTGAGAGCAGATTTATAAGTCTACTTTATTTCACGAGCATGTGGCAGACCGGAGAGCACCAGACCCAGATGTTTCTAGTAGGACTTCGCCCCGGCCTTCGTCGATACCTCATTTCTAGGAGGTTTTATTCAGTTCGAGAGGTAGCGGATGCTGTCATCTCTCAGGAGAATAAGTCAGCCATGTTCTAGAAGGACAAGGAGGGAAAAGGGCAAGAATAAGAGGCCTTTCTCAGGACCCCAGCAGCAGCAGCAGCTAGGCCCTCATAGGAGAGGACCTCAGCATGATCAGAGAGCGCCTCAGCAGTGCAAGTTTCAGGGCGCATGTTATAACTATCATAAGATTGGGCAAAGAGCATCAGAATGCCGCAGTGCGCCAGTAGGAGCCCGACAAGGGAGAGGGTAGAATCAGTAGCAGAATAGATTTTAGGGCCGAGGTCAGGGCCAGCAGGCGAGACTAGAGGCATCACCAGTGGTACCGAAGATTGAGGGGTAGGTTCATGTAGTTTAGGAGATCCCTCAGGGTTAGGTAGTTCCATATGCTCCACTTCCAGCCGCGGACCAGGTTCAGGCCACTGGTAGAGTCTATGCAGTAGTCCCTCGTGATCATGGGGCGAGCGAGGCTGTAGTGGAGGGTATGTTCTCTGTGAACTCCTTTCCAGCCCGTATTCTTTTCGATTTGGGAGCTTCTCACTCTTTCATATCTTATGCTTTTATGAGTAGACTTCAGCTCGTAGCTCAGCCTCTAGATATTCCTTTATCAGTTTCTACCCCTCTAGGTGAGATGTCGCTCTTGGAGAGCATTTGTAGGAGGTGTATCATCAGTTTAGATGAGTTTGAGTTTTGTCGACCTGATAGTGTTGAGCATGTCAGAGTTCGATGTTATTCTTGGTATGGATAGGCTATCTTCCTACCATGTCAGTATCGACTATTTTGTGAAAATAGTCAAGTTGCGAGCGTCCGATGGGTCTGAGTTAGTTGTGGCAACCTCTCAGGGGAACCAGTTTGCGGAGTCATTACTGGCGTACATCGAGGAGATGAAGCTTCAGGATTAGAGTGTGGATATATGTGAGGCTAGAGTTGTCTCAGATTTTCAGGATGTCTTTCAGGACATACCAAAGTTACCTCCTGTGAGAGAGCTTGAGTTCTGTATTAAGTTGCAGTCGGGCACAACCCCGATATCCCGAACACCCTATCGCATGGCACCTGCTAAGATGAGGGAGCTATAGACCCAGTTGGATGATTTGTTAGCTCAGGGCTTTATTCGTCGGAGTCATTCTCCATGGGGAGCGCCGGTCCTCTTCGTGAAGAAAAAAGATAGTAGTATGCGATTGTGTATCGACTACCGTGAGTTGAACCCGGTCCTCTTCGGATTAATGACTTGTTCGATCAGCTGCAGGGAGCATAGTATTTCTTGAAGATTGATATTCATTCTGGTTATCATCAATTGCCGGTCCGGGAGATGGATATTCCTAAGACCGCCTTTCTGACTCGATATGGGTCCTTCGAGTTTTTGGTTATGAGATGGATATTCCTAAGACCGCCTTTCTGACTCGATATGGGTCCTTCGAGTTTTTGGTTATGCCATTTGGGTTGACCAATGCCGCCTTTCTGACTCGATATGGGTCCTTCGAGTTTTTGGTTATGCCATTTGGGTTGACCAATGCACCCGCGATATTCATGGATTTAATGAACCGGGTCTTTCGTTCATTTTTGGACCAGTTCGTGATTGTGTTTATTGATGATGTTCTTATCTATTCGAGATCGGAGTCGGAGCACGAGCAGCATCTACGTTTAGCTTTGTAGACCTTCTGTGAACATCAACTATATGATTAGCTCAGCTAGTGTGAGTTTTGGATTTTTGAGGTCAGGTTTCTTGGCCATATTGTCAGCAGAGAGGGCATAGCGGTAGAGCCAGCTAAGGTTTTAGCAGTGCTTGATTGGGAACCGTCGATCATGGTAACCGAGATTCGTAGCTTTTTTGGATTGGTCGGATATTACAGGAAGTTCATTCAGGACTTCTCAAAGATTGCGATGCTACTTACACGTTTCACGAAGAAAGGTGTACATTTTACTTGGAGCATGGAGTGCCAGAAAGCCTTTGATACTTTAAAGACTAAGTTGACTACGATGCTAGTTCTTACTATTCTGAGCAGTGACAGGACATTTGTTGCATATACGGATGCATCATTAGCAGGTTTGGGAGGTATCTTGATGCAGACTCAGAGGGTAGTAGCTTACATTTCACGGCAGTTGAGGGTGCATGAGCAGAACTACCCCACTCATGATTTGGAGTTAGCAGCAGTTGTATTCATGCTGAAGGCGTGGAGACACTATTTATATGGAGTTCAGTTCGAGCTTTACACAGACCATCAGAGTTTGAAGTACCTTTTCTCCCAGAAGGAACTTAATCAGAGGTAGCGACGATGGATTGAGTTCATCAAAGACTACGAGTTCGCGATTCAATATCATCCAGGAAAGGTGAATGTTGTAGCATATGCTTTGAGTAGGAAGCGTCGGCATCAGGTTGCGGCTTTGATGTGCTCGTTGTATAGAGATCTTCTCACTCTTAGCTAGTTCGACTTTAGGCCAGAGATTGGCGGGACCAGCGTATAGTTAGGAGCTATATCAGTGTAGCCATTTTGGTGGGACAGAGTAGTCAGAGCTCAGTTAGAGGACTCTTGGATTCAAATCCGGAAGGAGGAGATTTCCAAAGAGCCCAAGGATGATTGGGCCATTGGAGCAGATGGAGGCCTTCGAATGAAGGGTCGATTAGTTATGCCAGCCAGTGTGGAGCTAAAGAAGAAGTTGCTTGATGAAGCATATCGTACCCGATATACAGTGCATCCAGGAACCACCAAGATGTACAAGGACTTGAGGAGACACTTCTGATAGAGTGGCATGCGTAGCGACATTGCAGATTATGTGGCTAAGTGTTTCACCTGTCAGCAAATGAAGGCAGAGCACCAGAGACCAGCAGGAACACTTCAGCCTTTACCCATTCCAGAGTGGAAGTGGACAGATATTTCTATGGACTTCATTGTAGGGTTACCGAAGTCGAAGAAGGGAAACGACTCAGTTTGGGTGATTGTGGATCGGTTGAAGAAGTCGGCATATTTTATTCCAGTGAGGACTACTTATACCGCCGAGGCATATGCGAGGATATTTATTCGGGATATAGTTCGACTTCACGGAGTTCTAGATATGATTGTATCAGATCGAGGATCAGTATTCACCTCACACTTTTGGAGGAGTTTCCAGAATTCATTCGGCAGCAGATTATTGCACAGCAGTGTATTTCATCCTCAGACGGAAGGTCAGACAGAGAGAGTGAACTAGGTGTTGGAGAATATGCTACGGGCTTATGTTATTGATTTCCAGGGTAGCTGGGAGGATCATATTCCGTTGATAGAGTTCACTTATAACAATAGTTATCAAGCGACGATTGGTATGGCTCCGTATGAGGCACTGTACGGGAGGCCTTGTAGATCCCCTATATGTTGGGCAGAGCCGGAGGATAGCTTGTTGCTTGAACCAGAGCTGGATAGGCAGACTACCAAAAAGGTAGCATTGATTAGGGAGCATATTATAGCTGCTCAGAGTCGACAGAAGAGCTACGCAGATCATAGACGTCGACCTTTAGAGTTTCAGGAGGGAGATTATGTCACGTTGAAGGTATCGCTGATGAAGGGTGTGCAGTGGTTTGGTAGACGGGGAAGCTAGCCCCGAGATATATTAGCCCTTTTCAGATCATTGAGCGTATTAGAGCTGTTTCTTATAGACTAGACCTTCCAGCATCGATGTCTAGTGTGCACGACGTATTTCACATCTCTATGCTCAGGAAGCACCTTCATGATGAGGAGAGACAATGAGTATTGGATGTTCCGGAGATCGAGCTTCAGGACGATTTGAGTATGATTGAGATCCCAGTTTGTATACTTTCTAGAGAGGACAAAAATCTTAGAAATAAAGTTATTCCTTTGGTGAAAGTCCAATGGAACCGGAGAGGATCTGAGGAGATTTCTTGGGAGCGCGAGGAGGATATGCGTCGCGACTACCCACACCTGTTTGAGCAGGTAATTTGTTTGAATTCTATTTTCTTATGATTTATGCTGATTTTAGAATAGTTGTATTTATCTTTAACACTAGAATGACGGTATGGTCACTTAATCCGTAATCATTTGGAATACATGGTATATATATATAGGGGGTTCATTGTTTGGATTTTTTGCCCAATGTACTATTTCCTTTTAGTTAGGGATTAAAGTGTAAATATTTACATTCTAGACTGTTAACCTTAAATACCGCTATGTTCATATCTAATAGTTATGTTATGTGATGTTGTGATTTCCTCATATTATTAATGTTTGAGATGCGATTTTGGAATTTCGAGGACGAAATTCTTTTAAGGGGGGAAGAATGTAAAGCCCCGTAGAATTTAATAATGAGTTTTATTGTGAAATGTATGTTTATATCATAGAGGAGTATGATAACAAGTGTTTGGGGATCAAACTAGTGTATTTATGCGAGAGATATCAAGTGGAAAAGACCAGCACACGAATATATCATGCACAACAGAATATTGCTGCACGGTCAACCGCGCTGGGCGCGACGATCGACCGTACAGTAGCCAGACTCAGGCGTAGCAGAATATTACTGTGTGATCGACCGCGATGGGCGGGACGATCGACCGCACTGCGGTCATACTTGTTTTTTCAGCCCATTTTGTTTTGGGTTTCCGGTCGGGTTTGAGGGCTCATATATATATTATTTTTTTCGTGTGAGCCTCTCTTTTGTCAGAGAAAACCCTAGCAGCCTCCCCCTGCCCTCTTGCAAACCCTAGCTTGTTCTTTGGATGATTTTGGAGGATTTTGAGGAGTTCAAGCGAGATCCAGCGGCGTTCAGTGAAGGAGAACCTTCTCACGACCTTACCATAGTAGTTCATCACCCCTCAGGTGAGTTTCATCTCGTCCAACTCTGCATCCAGTTTTCAAATGCTTTTAAATAATGTTTTCATATGTTTTTATGAGCCTAACATACTAGTTTGAGTATAAAAAGTTGATCTTTATATTGTATGTAGCAAAAGAATATGTTTTCAGTTAATAAAGATCACCTATATTTTTCCTAAGTGTAGATCTAGACCTGGTGGTTAGTCTAACAAAAGTTTTGAAAGAAAATTGATTGTTTTCGATAGTTTCGACATAAATATACATGTTTTAAACTGTTTCGTCTGGTCTATAGTGATTAGACTGCTTATATCTTTTTTTCAGATATGCTAAATCACATGTATATGGTTGCTAGTATATATAAACATCACACACGAAGTTCGAGATCGAAATCATGTAGAACAGAACCTGAAAATAGGGTTTTTCTGTTGCGCGGTCGACCGCGGTGGTCGTGGCGGTCGACCGCGTATTGTACACAGGTTAATTTTGGGTTTCTGTTTTCATCACGGTCGACCGTGCTAGGCACGGCGGTCGACCGTCGATCACGGTCGACCGTGTGTGGCACGACGGTCGACCGTTAGGAAGCACAGAAGCACAGTGAGTTTCTGCTCTTTGTACGGTCGACAGCGCTGGGCGTAGTCAGTTTTCTATACTATTCAGTTGTGCATACGTTGTGTGACTGGAAAGATTTCTGGGTTATTTAGGGTTGTTAAACACTGAGAATTCTGTACATGAGTTGACTACAGACTAGAGACTTGTTTTATTCATCGAGACATGAGAGTGAATAGCGTATATATATGCTTTTAGTTGTAATCTATTGCGGTCCATGTGTTGGACACATAGCTATTGCAGTCCATGCATTGGACACCTATCTATTGCGGCCCATGTGTTGGACCTTGATCATATAGTCCATGTGTGGGACATTTGCTTATTTTAGTCCATGTGTTGGCCACGTAGCTGTGCGGCCCATGTGTTGCACCTACATCATATATAGTCCATGTGTTGGGCCTACCTCATATATAGTCCATCTGTTGGGCTTATTCCTATTTCAGTCCATGTGTTAGACATTTGTTACATGCAGTCCATGTGTTGGACATTTAGTGGATTTTGCCTTATCTAACATATAGTAGATGAAGTTCATGAGTTGAACAAGTATTCTGATATCTGACAGGACATTTTTGATATAGTTTGAGATGGAGGTATTGCTCCAAGTTGTAGTTGGATTTGATAGTTAGCTATTTACAATATGAGCTTATGGGATGGTTGAGATATCCACGCACATGTTGTAAATTCCTAAATATCAAACTTCCATTTTATTTCAGATCAGATGTTTTTTACTATCTATATGTATTATTAGTTATTCTTTTATCCAACTAGCCCTTCCCCTTGGGGTTGGTTGAGATGTTACTCGCTATAGCGCTTTGACGCTCGTTGTTTCCCCCACTTTCAAGTAACGAGCCAGGTGCATGGAAAGCCGTAGCTTGATGGATTTGCTCTAGTTATTATTTATAGATATTTTATCAGCAGTTTATTGTTAGGGCTCCACGATGATTTTGTTTATGAACATTGAGATGTTAATTCTAGCTTTGTAAAGGCAGAGTGCCTTAATGTCATTTCATTTGAATTCTTATTATGAGACAATTATATCAGTTCAGATGTTTTCTTCTCAGAGATTTATCCATTTTATCAGTGGTGATGACTTTTCTTCAGAATATCTATTTGTTTAGTATTTCTTTTGTATATTCTCTCTTACCTGTTTTGTACCTACACCTGTTATTGATTCCACTAGATAGATAGTAATTATGATGGTGAAACGTGTTATTGCACAGTATAGTGCATGACAGGTTTGACATTCTTGGTTTTATCTTAGACTGCAGCCTTGTTGAAACCAGGGGCGTAACGACAAGTAATTTCCCAGAAGCTAAAATTCATGACTTCATAAGCTATTACCCTTAATTTTCAGCCATTTAGTGGTTTCGACCTACCATTTATGAATGATTTTATAGAGGCCAAAATTCACTATTTCATGAGCTAAAATCCATGATTTTTAACCATTTTTAGTGGTTTCAAACTACAAGCAAATAATTTCTTGGATACCAAAATTCATGATTTTCATGAGCTATAGACCCACGATGTTTAGCCATTCTATGTGGTTTCGACCCGTTGGCAAATAATTTAGTCGAAGCCAGAATTCGCTATTCCAAAATGTGACGCCCCTGTTTTTACACATGGTTGTAATTCAAGATGAACCCAGAGATGTCAAACCTTCCATGCACCCACACTGTGCAATAACAAGTTTCACCAATCACAGTAATATCCTCTAGTGGAATCAAAATAAAGTGTAGGTACAAAACAGGTAAAAGAAAGGAAATAACTACAACAGACATGATATAGAAAGAAGTATCTCATAAATATATCATGTCACAATGAACAATCTGGAATACATCCGACATCCGAAATAAATAAATATGTCTCGACATGAAACAACCAAAAATTTAACTGAGGCTCATAGCCTTTACAAAATGTGATACAAAACTCTAATGTCCGAATGGAAATAACTCTACTATGGAATCTCTACTAGTAACTCATGTGACAGCGACTATGTAATAACTCCGTCATCCTGCGGCCCTCCGATGCTCTGAGCTACCTGAAAGTAAAAATAAAATAAAAGAAAAAGAACAACAACAAGAACGTCAGAGCGCTTGAAAGATTACCTCCATCTGCCCATGGGGAAGGGCTACTAAATGAAGTGGAGGCTCTATCTATTAAGCACAACCTACCTAGATCATTTTTCCCGTATATAAGGAAAAAATACTTGTTAATACATACATATAAGCAATCATCTACTCTGAAATAAATGGATGTTGATATTTAGAATTCCACAACACTAGCATATGTATGTCGACTATCCCGTTAGCTCAAATTATGAATAGCTAAATACTAAATCCAAAAGCTACTACATGGAACAATAAGAAAAGACAACTCCATCTCAAACCATATAAAAGGTGTCCTGACAGATATCGGATACATGTCCAACATATGGACTTCACCTGCTACATACTAAATAAGACAACTCGAATAAGTATCCAATACATGGACTATATATGATGAATGTCCAACACATGGACTGTAATAGATAAATGTCCAACACGAGGACGACATATAATTAAAGTCCAACACATGGACTGCAATAGGTAAATATCCAACACGAGGACTGCATATGACTAAGATCCAACACATGGGCTGCAATAGGTAAATGTCCAACACGAGGACTGCATATGATTAAGGTCCAATACATGGGCCACAATAGATAAATGTCCAATACGAGGACTACATATGATGAGCGTAATATAAATAAATGATGTAAGTAAAAAAATATATATACTATTCACACTCGTGCCTCGGTGAGTGAATCCTAAACTCATGTCCATAATCAACTCATGTGTTGAGTGAATCCTAAACTCATGTCCATAATCAACTCATGTGTAGAATACACAATTTATAGTGTATTAAAATACCAGATAACCATGTCCATAATCAACTCATGTGTAGAATACACAATTTATAGTGTATTAAAATACCAGATAACCCAGACAGCTCGTCGGTCAAACAAACGCATGTAAACAACATGCACATGCACAAACACGTCCAGCGGTCGACCGTCACGACCACCACGGTCAACCGTGAAATGAGCAGAAAGACATTATACAAAATATCACCTAGCGGTCGACCGCTCCGTCCATCGCGGTCAACCACGTAGAAACAAAGAGCTTCCTACACAAAACGTCGCCCAGTGGTTGATCGCTGCGTCCACCGTTATCGACCGCACAGAAGCATAACAGGTTTTCAGGTTTCGAACTTGCAAAAATTTTAACTCATCAAAAACATAAATATTTTCATTTATAAATCATATGACAAGATGAAAACTTTATTTCTACATATTAAAAAAATATCTTATAATTTACTTAAACTTGATTTAACCTAATCAAGTTTAACAACCCAAATAATCAAATTCTTTACAAGAACCCTACTTATCAACAAAATTAACTTAAATATACTTTTATGAAACTTAAAACCGATATAAAAATTATTTTTTCACATTTTTAAATCTTGTTTTACTCCAAACATAGGGTTTTTAGTATCTCTAATCAACATAAAATATCATTTAATTACCAAATTAGGGTTTAACCGTGGTTTAATCATGATTAATAAATTAAAAATAAAATTATGAATAACCCTAATGATCATGATCATATTTCTATCATAAACAGTCAGGAATTATTATAGATCTATCATTGTTTAAAGAATTATCATCAAAAATCTAAAGTTTATCATGTCGGGTTAAACTTTACCATGAAAAACATCACTTTAACCATTAAAAGTCTAATCTATATTAAGGAAAGGGTTTGGTTGCAGATAATCTTACCTTATCATGTGCACAATCCTCTGAAACAATCAGCAAATGATCCCTTGATGCCAAACGCCACAAATCTCACCTTCTCCTTGCTTTTCGCCTCATGATACTCTCCCGAGAACTCAAGTTTAGGGCTAGGGTTGGAGAGAGAAGGAGAGGGGCTGCTAGCGTTTGGAACACATAAGAAAAGAGGTATTTTTATGTATAAACATGTATATATATGGCTGCAAATCTGAATAAATACAGCCCAAAACCCAAAACCCGAAATTGAAAACCCAGTCTGACTAGAAACATACTTTTTGGTATTTTGGCTATAACTTTCGTATCTAACCTTGGAACGAGGTGATTAAAGATTTTTTGAAAAGCTGCTAAAGATACCTATAACTTTGGTCTTTTAAAATTTTCCATATTCATATTGTATCAGTGTGTAAAATACAAAATCTATCCACTGATCATTATTTTCTAGATTTATACATCATGCATGTTTTGTGCATTTGCACTCATATATATATATATATATATTGAATTGATCTCAAATCAATTTCTAGTATACTCAAACATCATAATATATTATTTATCAACGTATAAAAAATTTATTATTATTTATCACAAAATATTCAAATTTTCACGGTTTTACATTCTTCCTCTCTTAAAAGAATTTCGTCCTCGAAATTCCGCATCTTATCTTAGAGATTAATAATACATTATTATTAACTTCTAGATACAAAACATAGCAATATCTATACTTAACTATCTAGAATGCGGATATTCTCACTTAACCCCTAACTAAACGGAATTAGTACGTCGGACGAAAAATCCAAACGAGGAACCTCCTATATATATACCATGTATTCCGAATGATTAGGAGCTAAGTGTTAATACCCCTATGCTAGTGTTAAATATAAATATGACTATCCAAATCATCATAAACTCTAAGCAAATCATAATCAAATCAATTTACCTGTTCAAACAGGTGTGGGTAGTCGCGACGCATATCCTCTTCGCACTCCCAAAAAGCCTCATTAGCTCCTTTCTGGTTCATTTGAACTTTGACTAATGTAATCACCTTATATATAAGTCTCTTGTTTTCTTATAACAAGAATACGAATATGAATCTCAATCGTAGTCAAATCATCACGGAGTTAAATCTCTGACGCGTCTAGTACTCGTTGCTATTCCTCATCAAGTAAATGCTTCTTAAGCATCGAAACATGAAAAACATCGTGTATACTCGACATCGATACTAGAAGATCTAGTCTATATGAAACTACTCTAACACGCTTGAAAATCCTGAATTGTCTAACATATCTCGGGGTAAGTTTCCCCCGTCTACCGAATCGCTAAAATCCCTAACATGGAAATCTATAACACATGCCCGCAATATATCCTTCAACATTTGGTTTACTCTCTCCGCTTACCCATGTTTCTATAGATGAAATACACTGCTATAAGATAATTTGCTGCTGAATAAAATTTTAGAAACTCCTCCAGAAATGTGAAGTAAAAACTGAGCCTCGATCTGATACAATCGTTTCTGTAACTCCATGCAATCTTACATTCTATGGGATGAATATCTTCACATAAGTCTCCTCCATGTAAGTCATCCTCACTGGTATAAAATGTGCTGACTTCATCAACCGATCAACTATCACCCAAACTGAATCGTTTCCCTTCTTCGATCTTGGCAATCCTTCAATGATGTTCATAGAAATAACTGCCTACTTCCACTCCGGAATGGGTAAAATTAGTAGGGTCCATGTTGACCTCTAATGTTCTGCCTTCACTTGCTAGCATGCAGAGTTCTTAGCTACATACTTTACAATCTCCCTAAGTATGTCGTTCTACCAAACATGTCCCTTCAAGTCATTGTACATTTTTATTGTGTCTGGATGCACTGTGTATCTGGTGCAATGGGCCTCATTAAACAATTCTCTTTTAGTTATGCATTAACTGGCATCACTAATTAGACTATCATCCGAAGTCCTAAATCTGCTCAACGGTCCAAATCGGCCTTGGGTTCTTTGGAAATCTATTCTTTCCGAGTTTGAATTCAAGTATCCTCTAACTGAGCTCTAGCCACTCTATCACTCCAAGACGACTGCACTGGCATAGCTCCAAAAAAATGTGCTGGTTCCTGCTCGAAACATTCGGCCTAAATTCAAACTGGCTAAGAGTATGAAGATCTTGACACAACAAGCACCTTAAAGCCGCACTCCGGTGTCAACGCTTCCTGCTCGAAACATTCGCTACGACGTTCGCCTTTCTCGGATGGTACTGAATCGCGAACTCATAATCCTTAATGAACTCGACCAATTATCACTACCTCTGGTTGAGTTTCTTATGAGAAAATAGATACTTCAGACTTTGTGGTCTGTGAATAGCTCAAACTGTACTCTATACAGATAGTGCCTATATTTCTTCAATGCGAAGAATACTACTGCTACTTCCAAGTCATGCATGGGATAGTTCTGCTCATGCGTCCTCAATTGTCTAGAGGCATAGGCTATTATTCTGTGTCTGCATCAAAACATCTCCTAAACCCGCTAATGATGCATCCGTATAGACAACGAATGTTCTATCACTGTTCAGGATAGTCAAAACTCGCATTTGCTAAATTTAGCGTACAATTGATACTCCCGCAAGGTCTGCAATGCTAAACATAAATAGTGTTCGTGCTCTACCTCCACTCTCGAACAGATAAGGATATCTTCGATAGATAAAATCATAAATTGGTCTAAATATAGATGAAAAACATGGTTTATTAAATCCATGAATACCGTAGGTGCATTGGTCAGCCCACATGGCATGACAAGAAATTCGAAGGACCCATATCGAGTTAGAAAGGTGGTTTTGTGAATATCCATCTCTCGAACTCGCAAAAAATAACCAAAATGAAGATCAGTCTTTGAGGATGCTGCGCTCCCCGTAGCTGGTCGAACAAGTCATCAATCCTTATAATGGATACCTGTTCCGGATAGTGATTTTGTTTAACTCATGGTAATCGATACACAATCACATACTACCATCTTTCTTCTTCATGAATAGGACTGGCGTTCCCCATGGAGAATGACTCCGACGAATAAAACCCTGGGCTAATAACTCATCCAACTGGATCTGTAGCTCCTTTATCTCAGTAGGTGCCATAAGATAGGATGCTCGGGATATCGGGGCTGTGCCCGGCTACAACTCGATACAAAACTGAACCTCTCATACAAGAGGTGACCCAGGTATGTCCTGAAAGATATCCTAATACTCTAAGACGACTCTAGTCTCGTATGAATCAACATTCTGATCCGGTAGCATCACCTCCTCGATGTACGCTAAAAATAACTCCGCAAACTGGTTGCCCTGAGAGGTTGCTACAACTAACTCAGACCCATCAGACACTCGCAAATTAACTATTTTCACAAAATAGTCAATACTGACATGATAGGAAGATAGTCAATCCATACCAAGAATAATATCAAATTCGGATATACATAATACTATCAGATCTATGAAAAACTCGTACTCATCTAGACTGATGACACATCTTCTACAGATACTCTCTAATAGGGATACCTCTCCTAGAAGAGTAGAGATTGATAACAGAACATCTAAAGGATGTGCTACAAGTTGAAGCCTATCCACGAAGGCATGAAAGATAAAAGAAATACAAAATTATTGAATAAAATAAGGTTTGTGTGTTTGAAAGAAATTCACGAAGAAAGCTCCGCTCGCACCATGATTCACGTGGTACGGCTATATAAACTCTGCCGGTGAGGAAAAATATATGGGGCCATCTGTCCCTCAGGAATCTCCTGGATAACATAAATCTGGCCTACTGGCCCTTTAATCCTTGAAATCATAGGCAGTGCCTTTATCATCCACTGCTGGCCGTAACCATGGCTCTGAGATTGTTGACCCTGACCTCTGTCATGCTGGCCTCTTGCTGGTGTGCTACGACAATACTTTGATCTTGTCCTATCTTGTTACAATTGTAATATATATCTCAAAATTTGTGTTGCTACGGCGTTCTCGAATCATGTTATACTCCCTTCTTATATTGTCCTTGTGCTGGTGGTAAAAATCCTTACCCCGCTGCTGGGGTTTTTTAGATCCCGCAATAAGCCCCTTGCCCTTGCCATCGTTACCATACTGGTTTTGATTTTTTCATTAACTATAGGAATATCTTTCTGCTTCAATTAAACTAGATCTAACTACTTGTCGAAGAAGTAAACAAAATTCTCCCAAATAAGTGATATTCGCTGCTCCTGCAAAAATATAAAGTCGTTACTATCCTTTGCTGCCATTCCCCGATGATGTCCTCTATGCTGAATACATTTAACCTCTGGTTTGGTACTAAATCAATATTAAAAAATCTTCACATATTCTTTTTATTTATAGGCTGCACATGAATTTAGTATGCCCTAAAACTATAAGGTTCTTCGTGTCTGACACCTTTCTTATTTTACAGAGCCAAGTCTCCTGCTCTATATCTCTATCAACAACTGGTTATGGTGATGGTGTAATTATTAGTATTTCCTCTTTAATAGACATAACTGGTACAACTGGTGGTGGTACTCTTGAAAGTGGTACTGTTAGTGGAAACATATACACCTCTTTCTTCTCGAGTGTTGCAAAATCTTACTGTAAATGGTGTCATGAAGTTAATCAAATACTGTGGAGCCTGTTGTGGCTTAGGGCTCTGCTTGCCCAGCTCTACAGGTACGAGTTTACCTCGACCACGTCCTCATCCCGATATTCATAATATCAGTAGGAGAAATTAATTTTTTTTCATAGTAAATGAGTTCACAATTATATATATACATAACGTATCATAATATGTATTTAGGAAATTACTTTTCAATCAAAGTAAAATAGTTGTCATAAAAAATTGGTAATTTTTTTTGAATATACGTATATAACGTCCTCACTCATTCTAGAAATTTCTAGCAGACTTTATATATGAATCCTAAGAAACTAAATTCTAGCTCCACGACTTGACACAGGATGATCCTAAGAATACTAAAACTTGAATTCTGATACCAACTGTGATGCCCCTGTTTTCACATATGGTTACAGTCTAAGGTGAACCCAGAGATATCAAACCTGTTATGCACCCACACTATGCAACAAGAAGTTTCACCAATTATAGTAATATCTTCTAGTGGAATCAAAGTAAAGTGTAGGTACAAAACAGGTAAAAGAAAGGAAATAACTATAATAGACATGATATAGAAAGGAGTATTTCATAAATAAATCATATCTCAGTGAACAATCTGGAATACATCCAACATCCGAAATAAATAAATATGTCTCGACATGAAACAACTAAAAATGTAACTAAGGCTCATAACCTTTACAAAATATGATACAAAACTCTAATGTCCGAATGGAAATTACTCTACTGTGGAGTCTCTATTAGTAACTCATGTGACGACGACTATGCAATAATTGCGTCATCCTGCGACCCTTCGATGCTTTGAGCGACCTAAAAGTTAAAATAAAAAAAAGGACAACAACAAAAGCATCAGAGCGCTAGCAAGATTACCTCCATCTGCCTCGGGGAAGGGCTACTAAGCAAAGTGGAGGCTCTATCTATAAAGCATAGCCTACCTAGATCATTTTCCCCATATATAAGGAAAATACTTCTTAATACATACATATAAGTAATTATCTACTCTAAAATAAATGGCTGTTGATATTTAGTAATCCACAACACGAGCATAGGTATGTCGAATATCCCGTTAGCTCAAATTATGTATAGCTAAATACCAAATCCAAAAGCTATTATATGGAGCAATAAGAAAAGACAACTCCATCTCAAACCATATCAAAGGTGTCCTGGCAGATATCAGATACGTGTCCAACACATGGACTTCACCTGCTACATATTAGATAAGATAACTCAAATAAGTGTCCAACACATGAACTATATATGATGAATGTCCAACATGAGGACGGCATATAATTAAATTCCAACACATGGGCCGCAATAGGTAAATGTCTAACACGAGGGCCGCATATGATTAAGGTCCAACACATGGGCCGTAATAGTTAAATGTCCAACATAAGAACTGCATATGATTAAGGTCCAATACATGGGCCGCAATAGATAAATGTCTAACATGAGGACTACATATGATGAGCGTAATACAAATAAATGATGTAAATAAAATGTATATATACTATTCATACTCGTACCTCGGTGAGTGAATCCTAAACTTATGTCCATAATCAACTCATGTGTAGAATACACAATTTATAGCGTATTAAAATACCAGATAACCCAGACAACTCGTCGATCACACAAACGTATGTAAATAACATGCACATGCACAAACAGGTCCAGCAGTCAACCACCGCGACCACCGCAGTCGACCGTGAAATGAGCAGAAAGACATTGTACAAAATATCATCTAGCGGTCGACCTTCGCATCCACCACGATCGACCGCGTAGAAACAGAGAGCTTCCTACATAAAAACGTCGCCCAGCGGTCGACCGTCGTCGTCGACCGCGCAGAAGCATAACAAGTTTTTAGGTTTTGAACTTGCAAAAATTTTAACTCATCAAAAACTTATTTATAAATCATATGAAAAGATGAAAACTTTATTTCTACATATCAGAAAAATATCTCATGATTTACTTTATTTATAAATCATATGAAAAGATGAAAACTTTATTTCTACATATCAGAAAAATATCTCATGATTTACTTAAACTTGATTTAACCTAATCAAGTTTAACAACCCAAATAATCAAATTCTTTACAAGAACCCTAGTTATCGACAAAATTAACATAAATATATTTATATGAAACTTAAAACCAATGTAACAATCATTTTCCATGTTTTTAAATCTTGTTTTACCCCAAACCTAGGGTTTTAAGCATCTCTAATCAACATAAAATATCATTTAATTGCCAAATTAGGGTTTAAACATGGTTTAATCATGATTAATAAATTAAATATGAAATTATGAATAACTCTAATGATCATGATCATATTTTTATCATAAACAATAAGGAATTATTATAGATCTATCATGGTTTAAAGAATTATCATCAAAAATCTAAACTTTATCATGTCGGGTTAAATTTTACCATAAAAAACATCACTTTAACCATTAAAAGTCTAATCTTTATTAAGGGAAGGGTTTGGATACAGATAATCTTGCCTTATCATGTGCACAACCCCCTGAAACAATCAGCAAACGATCCCTTGATGCCAAACGCCACAAATCTCGCATTCTCCTCGCTTTTCGCCTCATGATACTCTCCCGAGAACTCAAGTTTAGGGATAGGGTTTGAGAGAGGAGGTGTAAAACCCCGAAAATTCTATAATGAATATATGTGAATTATTAATAGTGAATAATTCTCTTATGATGAATAACCATATATATATAAGATGTATATATTTATCAGTGTTTGGGAACCCAACAGGTGTATATAAGTGAGAGAAATCGATGTTAAGGCCAACATGTAAAATGCCTAGCAGCAGGCATTTTACCGCTGCGCGGTCGACCGACGCGGTCGACCGTGGCGGTCGACCGCATCGGTCGACCGAACAGCGGTTTTAGAGAGTTTCAGGTTTGGGTTTTATGGGTTTTTGTTTTGGTCTTTTGAGTTTCGGGTCGGGTTAGGGAATTGGTACTTATACTATTCCAACCCAGGAGAGCTCCTAGTTCACCTCAGACCTAAAACCCTAGCCACCATCTCTCTTCTCTCAAAAACCCTAGCTGGACCTGGTGATTTGAGGAGTTTGGAGGAATTCCAGGGGATTTTCGCAGATCTGAGCAAAGGAGGATCATCTCCAGAGCAGTTGTCAGCATCTAAGGCGAGTATCATCTCACTCAATCCCTCACCCCTATTTTCTATGGTTTTATTTCGATTTTTCATGAGTTTTTGAAGAGCCCAACAGGTATTTTCGTATAAAAATGAGTTCTTTACATTATGGATTGCAAGAATCGATATTTCAGTTTATGAAAGTTCACCAACGTTTTGTCTAATGAAGATCTAGATCTGAGTTTTCTTAAACAAGAGTTTAACCATGTTTTACTGTCATTTAAAACGTTTCCAATTTGTTTCGGTCGACCGCGAGGTCGCAGCGGTCGACCGACAGAACGTATCAGGGAGCGGTCGACCGGTGCGGTCGACCGCCGTTCTCTCTGTTGCTTTTTTCCCTGTTTTGTGCATTCTTGAATATTCGTTCAGGTTCGAGTGATTACCTGGTTTATCTGACAATGGTATTTAGTCTTACTATGTGTCCATGCATGATAGATGACCTGAGGGTATAAATTAGGGACTTACATACTGATTTGAGTATGGATTGGTATAAGTAGATTATTCTATATATCTCAGCGACCGTTGCACAATTTCACAGTCCTCGTGTTGGACTATAATCTATAGAAGTCCTTGTGTTGGACTATAATCTATTTCAGTCCTCGTGTTGGACTATAATCTATTTCAGTCCTCGTGTTGGACATCTGCCACCTATTCCAAGAGTTTGGAAATTACAGTATATAGTTCCTGTTTTGGACATAGTTTCTTAACCCTGCAAATGACTATCTCACAGCAGATCATGACATGGGAGTTATGTAGATTTTGACTTGGCACTGTACTTATGTTCTGAGATTAGTTGTATTTCCTTTATTATTGTTTTCTGTACTAGAACCTCAGGTTTGGGGTTTAGAGATTTACAATTTGAGATACAAGGTATATACATGAGGGTTTCCTTGTTTGGATTATTTCGTTCGACGTACCTATGCTCGTGTTGTAAATTTCTAAATACTAAAACCCTCTATAGTAAGATCAATGATTTTAGATCTCTTATATAATAACTGTATTTTCTTATACAACGAGCCCTGTTCCCTTGGGGTTGGTTGTGATGTTACTCGCTAGCGCTTGACGCTCGTTGTCCCTCCCCCTTTCAGGTAACGAGCCAGGAGCCCGGAGAGTCGCAGGTTGATGGCGAGGCATTTTAGCTTCAGCTGTTTACTTAGATATATTTTCTTTTGGAGTTCCACAGTAGAACATTTGAGGGTATTATTCTAGAAGTTGTAAAGGCTGTGAGCCTTATTTCCTTATTGTCAGATATTTGTATTTGAGACTTATCAAGTATTTCAGTTTGTCTACTCAGAGCATGACTATGTATTTCTATATGTTGGATGATGAGATATTTATGTGACTACTATCATTTCATCAGTATATCTTGTATTATCTTTTGCCTGTTTTGTACCTACCCCAGATGTTGACTCTACTAGATAGATGTTAATTGTGATGGTGAAACATGTTATTGCACGGTGTGGTGCATGGTAGGTTTGACATTCTTGGTTTCGCCTTGGACTGTAGCCTTGTGTGAACCCAGGGGCGTCATAGTTGGTATCAGAGCTCTAGTTCCAATATCCTTAGGATCATCCTGTGTCGAGTCGTGGAGCTAGGATAGAGTTTCCTAGGATTCATGTATAGAGTCCGTAAGGATTTCCTAGTATGAGTGAGGACGATATATACGTATATCTCAAAATTTGAGAAATTTTTTTTATGACAACTATTTTGTATAAATTTAAAGTATTTGTGTAAATACTATATGCTGTGAAAATTGTATTGTGATACGTTATTTATGAAGGTCTATTTTGACTCATAAACTCTTATTTTCTTATGATCAGAGGGATGGCAGGACGTGATAGACCTCGCACTCGCAGGGCCACTCATGCAGAGCCCCAGCAGACTCCACCTGAGCCGCAGCAGGCTCCACCCGAGCAGGAGCAAGCACCACCAGAGCCGCAGCAGGCTCCTCAGTACTTGGTGGATCTTATGGCTCCTCTCATTGCCAGGATGACAGCTATTGAGGAGTTGGTGACGACTCATATCGTACCACGGACACCACCACCACCGGTTGCTCAGCAGTAGGGGATACCTGCCGTTCCTATCAAAGAGAGATCCCCAGGGATCACACCCACAGTCATTCCTTTAGCAGTCCCAGATAGAGCCACAGAGCAGGAGACTTAGCTCCGTATGGTTGAGAGGTACCAGAAGATGAGGGCACCAGAATTTCAGGGATCACCAGACCCTCTTGCAGCTCATAAGTGGAAGGAGGATGTGGGCAATATTCTGGACATACTCGGTGTAGACTCAGTCCAGAAGCAGAGATTGGCATCCTATAGCCTGAAGGGAGATGCCGGGAGATGGTACCGACTGCAGTTTGCTCCAGAGCAGAGGATGACCCTCACATGGGAGGACTTCATTTACTTCTTTGATGGGCAGTATGTTTCTTCAGCGGCACAGACTAGGAAGGAGCTTGAGTTGTCCCGTTTGACTCAGGGGGACATGACGGTTGCAGACTTTGAGAGCAGGTTCAACTCAATAAGCCATTAGTACCGATAATGGTGGTTGTAAGAACATCATCAAAACATAAGGGCTAACAGGGAGGACTTCATTTACTTCTTTGATGGGCAGTACGTTTCTTCAGCGGCACGGACTGTGAAGGAGCTTGAGTTGTCCCGTTTGACTTAGGGGGACATGACGGTTACAGACTTTGAGAGTAGGTTCATGGAGCTGTTACATTTCACGGGGATGTGGCATACAGGAGAGCGTCAGGCTCAGATGTTCTTGGTAGGGCTTCGCCCTAATATCCGCCGATACCTCGTCTCGAGGAAATTCTATTCAGTTAGGGAGGTAGCTAAGGCCGCCACTTCACAGGAGATTGAGACTTCCATGTTCCAGAAGGATAAGGAAGTGAAGGCCAAGGCAGGGCAGAGTGGAGACAAGGGCAAGAACAATAGATCTTTCTCTGGACAGTAGCAGCAGCAGCATCAGGGCCCTTATAAAAGGGGACCCCAGCAGGATCAGAGAGCGCATCAGCAGCGCAAGTTTCAAGGATCTTGTTTTAACTGTTACAAGGTCGAGCACAAGGCATCGGAGTGTCGTAGTGCACCAGCAGGAGCCCCGCAGGGCAAGGGTCTGAACCAGCAGCAGCAGCAGCGCCAGCAGGGCAGAGGCCAGGGCCAGCAGAACAGACTCGAGGCACCGCCAGCAGCTCAGAGGACTGAGGGACAGGTTCGAGTAGTTCAGGAGGTTCCTCAGGGGCAGATTTTCCCATACTCTCCATCTCCAGTAGCAGAGCAGTCTGCAGTCACGGGCAGGGTTTATGCAGTTGTTCCCCGCGATCATGGATCTAGCGGAGCCGTAGTGGAGGGTATGTTCTTTGTGAACTCCTTTCCCGCCCGTATTCTTTTCGATTCGGGAGCTTCACATTCCTTCATATCGCATGCATTTATGGCTAGACTCCAGCTTGTAGCTCAGCCTCTAGACACCCCTTTATCTGTTTCCACCCCCTTTAGGTGAGGTATCGCTTCTAGAGAGCATTTGTAGGAGGTGTACCGTCAGTTTAGACGAGTCGGAGTTCATAGTTGATTTGATATTGTTGCATATGTCCGAGTTCGATGTCATCCTTGGTATGGATTGGTTATCTTTCTACCATGTTAGTATTGACTGCTTTGCGAAGACAGTCAAGTTGCGAGCGTCCGACGGGTCCGAGATGATTGTAGCCGCCTCTCAGGGCAACCGACTTGCGGAGTCATTTCTGGCGTACATAGAGGAGGTGATGCGACGGGATCAGGGTGCTGAGTTATTGGAGACTAGAGTTGTTTCAGAGTATCAGGATGTCTTTCAGGACATACCTGGATTACCTCCGGTGAGAGAGGTGGAGTTCTGTATTGAGTTGCAGCCAGGCATAGCCCCGATATCCCGCGCACCCTATCGCATGGCACCAGCTGAGATGAGAGAGCTTTAGACCCAGTTGGACGAGTTATTAGCTCAGGATTTTATTCGCCGGAGTCATTCTCTGTGGGGCGCGCCGGTCCTCTTCGTGAAGAAGAAGGATGGTAGTATGAGATTATGCATAGATTATCGAGAGTTGAACAAGGTCACTATCCGGAATAGGTACCCACTACCTAGGATTGATAACTAGTTTGACCAGTTGCAGGGTGCGCAGTATTTCTCAAAGATTGATCTTCGTTCTGGCTATCATCAGCTGCGGGTTCGGGATATGGATATTCCCAAGACCGCTTTTCTTACTCGATATGGCTCTTTCGAGTTCTTGGTCATGCCATTTGGGTTGACCAATGCACCCGTGGTATTCATAGACTTGATGAACCGGGTGTTCCGTCCCTTCTTAGATTAGTTTGTGATCGTTTTCATCGATGATATTCTCATTTACTCGAAATCAGAGACGGATCACGAGGAGCATCTACGGATAGCATTAAGGACTCTTCAGGAGCATCAGCTGTATGCTAAGTTCAGCAAGTGCGAGTTTTGGCTTTCAGAAGTCAGATTTCTTGGCCATGTTTTCAGTTGAGAGGGTATAGCAGTGGACCCGGCTAAGGTCACGGCAGTTCTTGATTGGGAGCCACCGAAGACGGTGACAGAGATTCGCAGCTTTTTGGGCTTAGCTGGATATTATAGGAAGTTCATTCAGGACTTCTCGAAGATTTCGATGCCGATTACCCGCCTTACGAAGAAGGATGTACAGTTCATATGGAGCATGGAGTGCCAGAAGGCCTTTGATATTTTGAAGACTAAGTTGACTACAGCGCCGATTTTGACTATTCCGAGCAGTGACAGGACATTCATAGTATATACAGATGCATCGTTGGCAGGCTTAGGAGGCGTATTGATGCAGACTCAGAGGGTAGTAGCTTATATCTCACGGCAGTTGAGGGTGCATGAACAACAGAGGAGATGGATTGAGTTTATTAAGGACTACGAGTTCGCGATCCAGTATCATCCAGGGAAGGCGAACGTCGTGGCCGATGCATTAAGCAGGAAGCGTCGACATCAGATTTCAGCTTTGAGGTGTTCATTGCATCGGGATCTTATCACTCTTAGCCAGTTTGATTTTAGACCCGAGATTAGAGGAGCCAGTGCATTCTTGGGAGCTGTGACCGTGCAGCCATCTTGGAGTGACCGAGTTGTCAGAGCTCAGTTGGGAGACTCTTGGATTCAAATCCGAAAGGAGGATATTTCCAAAGAGCCTAAGACTGATTGGACCATTGGAGCTGATGGAGGTCTACGGATGAAGGGTAGATTGGTTATGCCAGCCAGTGCAGAGCTGAAGAGAGAGTTATTTGATGAGGCACACCATACTCGATACATAGTGCATCCAGGGACCACCAAGATGTACAAGGACTTGAAGAGACATTTCTGGTGGAGCGGTATGCGTAGAGAGGTTGCAGACTACGTGGCTAGATGTTTTACCTGTCAGAAGGTGAAGGCAGAGCATCAGAGACCGGTAGGGACACTTCAGCCTTTACCCATTCCAGAGTGGAAGTGGGCAGACATTTCCATGGATTTTATTGTAGGGTTACCAAAGTCGAAGAAGGGGAATGATTCTGTTTGGGTGATAGTGGACCGGTTGACGAAGTCAGCACATTTCATCCCAGTGAGGACTACTTATACATCCGAGGCTTATGCGAGGATCTTCATTCGGGAGATAGTTCGACTTCACGGAGTTCCAGATACGATCGTATCGGATCGGGGATCGGTTTTCACTTCACATTTTTGGAGAAAATTTCAGGACTCATTTGGCAGCAGGCTATCCTATAGCAGTGTATTCCACCCCCAGACGGATGGTCAGACAGAGAGGGTGAATCAGGTGTTGGAGGACATGTTGCGGGCATGTGTCATTGACTTCCAAGGCAGTTGGGATGATCACATTCTATTGATAGAGTTCGCTTATAACAACAGTTATCAAGCGACGATCGGTATGGCTCCGTATGAGGCATTATACGGGAGACCCTGTAGATCACCGATATGTTGGGCAGAGCCGGAAGATAGTTTGATGCTTAGACCGGAGCTGGTGAGGCAGACTACCGAGAAGGTGGCATTGATCAGGGAGCAGATTCTAGCAGCCCAGAGTCGGCAGAAGAGCTACGCCGATAAGAGACGAAGACCCTTAAAGTTTCAGGTTGGAGATTCAGTCATGCTGAAGGTATCGCCTATGAAAGGCGTACAGCGATTTGGGCGACGGGGAAAGCTTGGGTCGAGATACATTGGACCATTTCAGATTTTAGAGCGCATTGGAGCTGTGTCATACAGACTAGATCTTCCAGCATCGATGTCTAGTATACACAATGTATTTCATGTTTCTATGCTCAAGAAACACTTGCATGATGAGGAGCAGCAGCGAATATTGGATGCACCAGAGATTGAGCTTCAGGAGGATTTGACTACTGTCGAGATTCCGGTTCGTATTCTTGCCAGAGAGGACAAGAGACTCAGGAATAAGGTGATTTCCTTATTGAAAGTTCAGTGGAACCGGGGAGGCGTCGAGGAGATTTATTGGGAGCGTGAGGAGGACATGCGTCGCGACTACCCACACTTGATTGAGCAGGTAAATTAATTCTTATTATGTTATATATGTTACTTTATGTTATATTCTTGGTTATGTTTATATTTAACACTAGAACGAAGATATTTTCGCTTAATTTTAATCTTTTTGGACACATGGTATATATATGGGGGATTCCTTGTTTGGATTTTTCACACGATGTACTAGTCCCACTAGATTAGAATTTGAGCGAGAATGTTATCATTTTAGATCGTTAAGTATAAATATTCTATATGTTCATCTAGAAATTCATATTTCGAGATGCGTATGGTTTCCGAATTTCGAGGACGAAATTCTTTTAAGGGGGGAAGAATGTAAAACCCCAAAAATTCTATAATGAATATATGTGAATTATTAATAGTGAATAATTCTCTTATGAGGAATAAAATAATCATGTATATATATCAGATGTATATATTTATCAGTGTTTGGGAACCCAACAGGTGTATATAAGTGAGAGAAATCGATGTTAAGGCCAGCATGTAAAATGCCTAGCAGCAGGCATTTTACCGCTGCACGGTCGACCGACGCGGTCGACCGTGGCGGTCGACTGCATCGGTCGACCGAACAGCGGTTTTAGAGAGTTTCAGGTTTGGGTTTTACGGGTTTTTGTTTTGGTCTTTTGGGTTTCGGGTCGGGTTAGGGAATTGGTACTTATACTATTCCAACCCAGGAGAGCTCCTATTTCACCTCAGACCTAAAACCCTAGCCCCCATCTCTCTTCTCTCAAAAACCCTAGCTGGACCTGGTGATTTGAGGACTTTGGAGGAATTCCGGGGGATTTTCGTAGATCTGAGCAAAGGAGGATCATCTCCAGAGCAGTTGTCAGCATCTAAGGCGAGTATCATCTCGCCCAATCTCTCACCCCTATTTTCTATGGTTTTATTTCGATTTTTCATGAGTTTTTGAAGAGCCCAACAGGTATTTTCCTATAAAAATGAGTTCTTTGCATTATGGATTGCAAGAATCGATATTTCAGTTTATGAAAGCTCACCAATGTTTTGTCTAATGAAGATCTAGATCTGAGTTTTCTTAAACAAGAGTTTAACCATGTTTTACTGTCATTTAAAACGTTTCCAATTTGTTTCTCATGTATTTTGAAATATTGGGAATATGGATTTCATGCTTGAGACTAGTTATTCTTTTTCCAGAACTTTAGAACTCTTGTTATCGTAGAAAATTTGTCAATTTTGTTTCAGGTTTCGAGCTGACAGAAACCCAGATTTGAGTTTCTGTCCGCTCGGCGGTCGACCGACGCGGTCGACCGCTGAGCTCGTTTTGAGTTTTCGGTCGACCGCCCGTTATTTCGGTCGACCGCGTCGTCATTTCGGTCGACCGCCGATTATTTCGGTCGACCGTGACATTATTTCACCATCCGGTCCATGCGTTGGACAACGGTCACATCCGGTCCATGCGTTGGACAACGGTCACATCCGGTCCATGCGTTGGACAACGGTCACATCTGGTCCATGCGTTGGACAACGGTTATATTCAGTTCATGAGTTGGACGTTTACTTCATGCAGTCTATGGGTTGGACGTTTAATTTATATAGTCTATGTTTTGGACACTTAATCGTTTTCTGACATGTCACTCATGTGAGTTTGACATGACACTTATGTAGATTACGACATGATATTCATGTAAGTTATGACATGCTACTCATGTTAGTGATGTTATGGCACTGTATTTATGCTCTGAGATTAGTTGTATTTCTTTTATTATTGTTCCTGTATTAGAACCTCGGGTTTGGTATTTAGGGATTTACAATTTGAGATGTAAGGTATATACATGAGGGTTTCCTTGTTTGGATTATTTCGCTCGACGTACCTATGCTCGTGTTGTAAATTTCTAAATACTAAAACCCTCTTTAGTAAGATTAATGATTTTTGATCTATTATATATTAACTGTATTTTTCTTATACAACGAGCCCTGTTCCATTGGGGTTGGTTGTGATGTTACTCGCTAGCGCTTTGACGCTCGTTGTCCCTCCCCCTTTCAGGTAATGAGCCAGGAGCCCGGAGAGTCGCAGGTTGATGGCGAGGCATTTTAGCTTCAGCTGTTTACTTAGATATATTTTCTTTTGGAGTTCCACTGTAGATTTTTGTTTAGGTATTTGAGAGTCTTATTCTAGAAGTTGTAAAGGCGGTGTGCCTTATTTCCTCTTGTCAGACATTTGTATTTGAGACTTGTTGAGTATTCCAGTTTATCTACTCAGAGCATGACTATGTATTTCTGTATGTTGGATGATGAGATATTTATGTGACTACTATCATTTCATCAGTATATCTTGTATTATCTTTTGCCTGTTTTGTACCTACCCCAGATGTTGACTCTACTAGATAGATGTTAATTGTGATGGTGAAACATGTTATTGCTCGGTGTGGTGCATGGTAGGTTTGACATTCTTGGTTTCGCCTTGGACTGTAGCCTTGTGTGAACCCAGGGGCGTCACAGTTGGTATCAGAGCTCTAGTTCCAATATCCTTAGGATCATCCTGTGTCGAGTCGTGGAACTAGGATAGAGTTTCTTAGGATTCATGTATAGAGTCCGTAAGGAGTTCCTAGTATCGTATATCTCAAAATTTGAGAATTTTTTTTATGACAACTATTTTGTATAAATTTAAAGTATTTGTGTAAATACTATATGCTGTCAAAATTTCATAATTTTTGGAGCTGTTTTACTATTTTTAACCGATTTTATAAAATCAGATGTACCTGCTACAGTACCGCCGGTCGACCGATTTTTCCGCCGGTCGACCGACGAACTGTCTAGAACTTTTCTCCGCTTCTTTCTTTACTTGCGGTCGACCGTGATTTTCCTCGGTCGACCGCTGCAGTTCTAACGGCTCTTTTTAGAGCCGTTGCAGAATGGTTTTTTGGTCATTTTGTTTGGGTTTTTGGGTGAGGTCTTGGAGGCTATAAAAACCCTCTTTGATCTCAGTTTTCATGTAAGAAAAGAATGTTTTAAAAGAAGTTTTTAAATAAGGGTTTTAAAAAGAGTTTAAGCTTGTTTAAGCTTGTTTAAGGGTTTCGTTTAAGCTTTTTTGGTTTTCACAAGTGGAGGAGATTATCTTCTTGTTTGGGCTCCAATCTCCATCTCTCCATCTTGATCTAGAGAAGTGTTTCTAAACTCATCTAGCAATTTATTATTTTGATTACAATTTCCATAAGCTAGATTTATATTTGAGTTTAGTTTAATTGTTTTATTGATACTCTTTGTTCACACACAACCTATTGAGCTTATTGTATTTACATTCATAGTATAATTTAGGGTTGTGGGTTTGTGACATTGAGAGTGAGCTTAATTGAGTTCTCACCTTGTTTTGAGAACAATCATTTGTCATATTTGTGCTTATTGTGAGAATCACTTTGTAATACACTTGTACACCGAGTGAGGAGTGTGTGGTGAGAGTCGGGGATCGTCCCAAGAGGAGTGGCGTCGGTTGACGTGCCTAGGGAGAGGTTGTAACCGAGCACTTGAGGAAGATACGGCTAGGTCCAACACTTAGTGTGGGTGTAGAGTGTGATTGCAAGAGTGTCGATTGTAAAGTTTTTGGTTAGCTAGAAAACCGAGTGTGAGGTGTAAACGTTATTCGGGTGAACGTAAAAACCCGGTTGTGATAGTGGAGATCTCCTCGAGGTGAGGAGCGGAGACGTAGGTCGTGGGGACCGAACTCCGTAATCATATTGTTTGTTTGTGATTGCATTGGCGCACTTAATTTTATGTTCTTATCTTATATCGCCTTTGTATATTGCTTGTTGATTATATTGCCCACTATCTAGTTTAGATTGTTTACCCTTGAGTTTATATATCCTTGCACATACATTGCCTATATCTCTTTGTTAGGATATATCTCGTTATTCATATTGTTTATCCTAGCTCATATATTGTTGTATTTCATACTTGCTAGGATAACGTATTAATAAGTTTTAATTGGCATAAAATCGGATTAGATTAGCATAAGACCCTAATCACCCCCCCTCTAGGGTCCAACAATAACAAATTGCAAAATGATTTTAATGATTTAAAAAGCAAGCATGATGTTTTAAAATCCGATCATGAGAAGCTAGTGTCCAAATTTGATGTCATTGAAAATGAAAATACTATTCTTAAAGAAAGCAATGACTTATTAAATTTGGAAAATGGAAATTTGATCTCATCTATTGCTAGCTTATCTCATGCTAAGATTGATGCCATGTTAGAAGTAGAGAACATAAAAAATAATACAGCTTCTTTTATAAATAATTATTTATGTTCTACTTCTAAAAATGCATATGTGCCTAAAAATGAAGATTTGAATCTTATGAAAAATAGTATTTCATCTTTAGATTCAACTTTGAAAATATGCATCAATAATCATAAGAAACTTATGGACTTATGTGCAAAGTCTCGTGCTAACTCTTCAAAACCAAGCACTCACTATGCACATATGTATAGCAAAGTTTACAAATGCTCAATTTGCGGTCGTAAAGGCCACATTGCTAAATTTTGCTATGATGCACACAAATCTTCTAAGATTAATGCTTATTGTGCATCTCATAAGGCTTCTTCATCACACACACATGCACATGCATCTATTTCTCATCATAAGCATGTTAATGCGTATAAATGTGATCTATATGGTCGGTTTGGCCATTTGGCAAAGTTTTGCTTTGAGATGAAAAAGAATTCTAGTTTGCCAAATGTTTTTCATAGACCACATGTGTTTAAGTGTGATATTTGTGGTAGATTTGGCCATTTGGTAAAGTTTTGTTATGATTCAAAAAATTATTCAAATTTGCCAAATTTCTCAAGTAGACCACCTTTGTTTAATGATGTTTCTCATTTGCAAAATAATTCTAAAAGACAATCTTTATTTGCAAATGTTCCATGTGCACCTTTTAATGATCAACATAAGCAAATGGTTCCTTTCCATTGTACATATTGCAATCGGAATGGTCATTTGAGTTATTATTGCTATGACCGACCACGTGCACCATATATGTCCAAGAGGGTTCATAACCCTAGGACTTTGAGCTTTAATGATAGGGGTCATGTCCCTAAACAATCCGGCACCAAGAATGTTTGGGTGCCAAAATAATTTTTAAACCAAGAATTTTAGTGTTTTTATTTTTCTCCTTCTTGGTTTTGAAAAAATGCATTTTAAACTTTTATGAAAACAATTCCTTTTATTGGCTAAATTCTTTTGTTTTCATGATCATTGGTCTTGCTTTAATGAGAGGTTTGTATTTATATAACCCTCCGGGTTTATTGGGTGTTTATTCCCAAATCAAGTTTACCGGATGCTAAAATGATTATATGGGTGGGAACAAGCTCAAGAGCTTGATATAATTGTTGCCTCTCTTAAAAATTGTGTTTTGATTTATTGCTTTTGAATTTATTATACTTCACTTATATGATGATATTTATGTGTTTGTGCTTATGGATCATCTATTCGTGGTTTATAATGTATTCTATGAGTGGTTTGATCAAGTTCTTCATTGATCAAACATCGTTTTTGGATATAAACTTTGATTTATGATTTCAATTGGTTGACTTGTTTTCATTTGAAAACTTTTTACATGATTCTCATGTTTCTCTTCTTTTGATTTCATAAATCTATTTTATACATTGGCTTTTATGATATGAGACAATATGTTCATCTTGATATATTTATATATGTTCTCATTATCTCTTGAATGTGAGTGATTTTTGGCATATTATTTATGCTTGCTCACATGTTTACCATGATCTTTTATTGCTTATATTTCATATGGCTTTTTGATAGGGGGAGCTATTCCCTATATCTGTTTTATACTCACCTATGCTTATTGATAGGGGGAGCTTTCGCTCTCTTCATACATTTGTCCCCTTTTTGATGTTGTCAAATGGGGAGAAATATTGTGAGTATATCTATCTTGTTTGTTTATATGCATGTGAATTATAATTTATATATTCATTTCCTTTCATGCATATATCTCTTTTCGTAAATTATTTGTCATCATCAAAAAGTGGGAGATTGTTGGCCTTCTTGTTTTGATGATGTTTAACAAACAATTTACTACTAATATTGTTTGTCTAGTGTTTGTACATTCTTATGTATTGTAGACATAGAGCTTCAACGATCATATCCAAAGGAGGTTGGCGGAATGTCGGTGAAGCCTATGCAATTCAAGTTAAAGATCAAGTTCAAGCTTCATCCGCAAATATATCAAGTCAAGCCTATTGAAGATTAAGATCAAGCTTTGGTATATTTAGTTTAGGTTTTATATTATGTGTGTTAGATACTCTAAGCTCAATATCATATACACACACGTATTTGGTTTCTATGCATATATATAGTTATATATATATATATACATACAAGTGTTTTAGATTTTGATGTTTATATATACATACACGTATTTGGTTTCTAAGCTCAAATATCGTATTCTAAGTTTATAGACTTAACAATCATCATATACATATTTTATCAAGTCTATATAATCATTGTGCAAAGTTTCAAAACATTGTTTATGTCAAAACATCAAACTTCATGTATATCACTTTTTTATGTTTTGAACACTTTTGCAAAATAATGAGATTTCACAATTAGGAAATGCAAATTAGAAAATTCTTTTTGTAACATGTTCAAAATATCATTTTCAAACATTTCTCAAAGTTTCATCAAGTTTGGAATTGATTTGTTATGTTTAAAGGAATTTACAAATTCACGTTTTCGTTCGTGCACATGTTCGTGCATGTTTTACAAAACTGATGATTTCTCACAAATGAGAAGCGATATTTGAAAAATTCTTTCTCTGACATGTTTATCTACATGTTTAGAAACTTTCATCTAGTTTTTACTATTTTTGGAGTTGATTTACTGTGCCTAATTGATTTTACAAAATCGTATATCACAGCAGATTTTCAGAAACTGTATTTCTGTGTTCAAACATTTATTTCTCTCAACTGGAAAATTATTTTTCAGAAATTCTTTCTCTAACATGTGTTTATACATGTCTATAACCTTCCCTCAAAATTTCATAAATATTTGAGCTTTTTTACTATTTTTAACCGATTTTATAAAATCAGATGTACCTGCTACAGTACCGCCGGTCGACCGATTTTTCCGCCGGTCGACCGACGAACTGTCTGGAACTTTTCTCCGCTTCTTTCTTTGCTCGCGGTCGACCGCGATTTTCCTCGGTCGACCGCTGCAGTTCTAACGGCTCTTTTTAGAGCCGTTGCAGAATGGTTTTTTGGTCATTTTGTTTGGGTTTTTGGGTGAGGTCTTGGAGGCTATAAAAACCCTCTTTGATCTCAGTTTTCATGTAAGAAAAGAATGTTTTAAAAGAAGTTTTTAAATAAGGGTTTTAAAAAGAGTTTAAGCTTGTTTAAGCTTGTTTAAGGCACCTTGTTTTGAGAACAATCATTTGTCATATTTGTGCTTATTGTGAGAATCACTTTGTAATACACTTGTACACCGAGTGAGGAGTGTGTGGTGAGAGTCGGGGATCGTCCCAAGAGGAGTGGCATCGGTTGACGTGCCTAGGGAGAGGTTGTAACCGAGCACTTGAGGGAGACACGGCTAGGTCCAACACTTAGTGGGTGTAGAGTGTGATTGCAAGAGTGTGAGTTGTAGAGTTTTCGGTTAGCTAAAAAACCGAGTGTGTAGAAGAAGTTCCCGCTTCCAAACCGGATTGTGTTAGTGGATTTCTCCCCGGGAGTGGGGAGCGGAGACGTAGGACGGAAGGTCCGAACTCCATGATCATATTGCTTGTTTGAGTGTGCTTTGGCGTTCATTCATATTTATGTTCATACCTTATATCGCCATTGTCATTAGCTCATTATTTATATCATCCACTATCTAGTTCATATTGTTTACCCTTGTGTTAGTTTATATATCCTTGCATATATATTTCATCATATAGGATATATCTTATTGTTTACATTGCTTATCCTAGCTTACAAATATTGTTGTATTTCATACTTGCTAGGATAACGTATTAATTAATTTTAATTGGCATTTAAATCGGATTAGATTAGCATAAGACCCTAATCACCCCCTCTAGGGTCTAACAGACTCTACTAGACAGATGTTAATTGTGATGGTGAAACATGTTATTGCACGGTGTGGTGCATGGCAGGTTTGACATTCTTGGTTTCGCCTTGGACTGCAGCCTTGTGTGAACCCAGGGGCGTCACAGGAGGAGAGGGGCTGCTAGCTTATGGAACATAGAAGAAAAGAAGTGTTTTTCGTATATAAACATGTATATATATGGCTGTAAACCCGAATAAATACAGCCCAAAACCCGAAACTGGAAATCCAATCTAACTAGAAACACACTCTTTGGTATTTTAGCTATAACTTTCGTATCTAACCTCGGAATGAGGTGATTAAAGATTTATTAGAAATCTGCTGAAGGGACCTACAAGTTTGGTCTTTTAAGTTTTTCCATATTCACACTGTATCAGTGTGTAAAATACAAAATCTCTCTACTGGTCATTATTTTCCAGATTTATACATCATGGTGCATTTGCACTTATATATACATATATACATTGAATTAATCTCAAATCAATTCCTAGCATACTCAAATATCATAATATGTTATTTATAAACGTATAACAAATTTATTATTATTTATCATAAAATATTCAAATTTTCGGGGTTTTACACAAAAGCTATAAAGCATGATTTTTGGCAATTTTAATTGGTTTAATCCTTTGGCAAATAATTTCCCGAAGGCCAATATTCATGAGTTCATGAGCTATAACCAACTACTTATGGCAATCATTTATGGTTTTTGCCTGTTGGCAAATAACTTCAAGGAGGCCAATAATTTCATGTGCTATAATCCCAAAATTTTGGGTTTTTAGTGGTTTCGACCTATAGGCAAATAATATCTCAGTGGGAAAACTTCAAGATTTCACAATTACATGAGCTTTAACCCATTGTTTTTAGTGGTTTGCACCAATTAGAAAATAATTTCGTAGAGGTAGAAATTCATGATTTCATGAGCTATAATCTGTGATTTTAGTGGATTGCATTCGACTTGTAGGCAAATAACTTCCTAGAAGTTAAACTTTATGATTTCATTAGCTATTTTCCATTTTTAGTGGGTTCGACCCATTGACAAATAATTTTTCGGAAGCCAAATTCATGGCTTCAGGAGCTATATCCTACAATTTTGGGGGCATCTTTAGTGATTTCAGCTTGTTGGCAAAAATTTTCCTGAAGGCCAATATTCAGGATTTGATGAGCTATATAACCAATTTTTTTTCATTTTTAGTGGTTTCAACCTGTTGGCAATTAATTTCCCAATGGCTAAAATTTATGATTTCATGAGCTATAACCCACTATTTGACCATTTTTAGTTGCTTCAGCCAGTAGGCAACTAATTCCCTGGAATCTAAAATTCCCGACTTTATTATCTACAACCCCTAATTTTGGCTATTTTAAGTGATTTTGACCCGTTATTAATTAATTGTACAAAGGAAAAAATTCATAATTTTATGAGCTATAACCCATGATTTTTTTTTACCTTTTTTAGTGGTTTCAACATATAGGCAAATAATTTCCTAAAGAACAAAATTCATGATTTCATGAGCTATAATCCATAAATGTTTTGTTATCCCTTTTGCAAATATTTCGGGGAGACCAAAATTCATGATTTCATGAGCTGTAACCCCTATTTTTTTTACCATTTTTAGTGGTTTCGATCTATCGAAAAATAATTTCTCGGAGAGAAAACATCAAGATTTCTTAAGCTATAACCCATGATTTTGGGTCATTTTTAGTGGTTTGGATCAGCTACCAAATCGTTTCGCTGAGGCAAAACTTTATAATTTCATGAGGTATAATCCATTATTTACCTATTTTTAATGGTTTTGACCTGTTGGCAAATGATTTTCCTTAGGAAAAATTCATGATTTCATGAGCTATTCCCTATGAATTTTTACCATTTTTAGTTTTTCAATTCGTAGGTAAATGATTTCCCAGAAGCAAAAATTCAAGTCTTCATGAGCTATAACTCACGATTTTTTGTCATCTTTAGTGGTTTGGACCTACAGACAAATAATTTCCCGAAGGCTAAAATTTATGACGTTATAAGCTACAACCCACCAATGTGGGCCATTTTTAGTGGTTTTGTTGTTTTCAAATAAATATGCAATGGTCAAAATTCATAATTCTACGAGAAATAATCCATGGTTTTGACCACTTTTAGTGGTTTAAACCCATAAGAAAATGATTTCCCAAAGGTCAAAGTTCATGAATTCATGAGCTATAACCCGTAATTTTTGATTTTTTTGTATTTTCAACCCATAGGAAAATAAATTCCCGAAAGCTAAAATTCATGACTTCATAAGGTAGTACCAACAATTTCTGGCCATTTATAGTGGTTTCGATCTACTTGTAAATAATTTTGTAAAATCCAAAATTCAATACTTTATGAGCTATAACCCATGATTTTTGGCTATTTTAGTGATTTCAACATACTATCTAGTAATTTCTCGGAGGCCAAAATTTACTATTTAATGAATTGTAACCCCTGCCTTTTGGAAATTTTTAGTGGTTTCAACCTATTAGCAAATAATTTCCTGGAAGTCAAAATTCACAATATCAAGAGCTACAACCAATGGTATTTGGCCATTTTTAAAGGTTTTGACCTGCTAAAAATAATTTCTCACATGCCAAAATTCATAATTTCATTAGTTATACCCATGATTTTTGGTCATTTTTACTGGTCTCAGCCTATAGGCAAATATCTCCCAAAAGCCAAAATTCATGACTTTATGAGCTGTAACCCACGATTTTTGACCATTATTAGTTATGGTGCCCCTGGTTTCACACAAGGCTGTAGTCCAAGGTGAACATAAGGATGTCAAACCTGCCATGCACCCACACTGCATAAAAAATACATTTCACCATCACAGTAATATCTCTATAGTGGAAACAATAACAAATGTAGGTAAAAAACAGGCAAGATAAAGGTAATAATGAAATGAACATGATTAAATGAAGAAATATCCAATAATATAATCATGTCCCAAATGAAATAAAATGAAATACAACTGATGCTAGAATAAATATAAAATGTCTCGATACACAGAGTCAACTGAAAAGTACATAAGCTCTCTCAGTCCTAAAAATAAAATGCAAGTCTAATAATCAACTAGAAACCAAACTAAACATTTGTGGAGCAGAAAGTACTAAAAATAATTAATGGTGACTATGCTAAAAGTCCGTCAACCTGTGACTCTCCAAAACTCTACTCCGCTGTCTGAAAAGAAGTAAAATCAACAGCGTTAGAACGCTAGCAAGATCATCTCCATCCGCCCCCAGGGGAAGACTACTAAGTATGATAGATGCTCTACATATAAGTGCATAAGCTACCTAGATCATTTTACCATGTACTATATGGAATTTATGTTTAGAAATTTACAACACAAGATTGGTACGTTGAGTGAAATAATCCTAACAAGGAAACCCTCATATATATACACCATGTGTCTCAAGTCGTAAATTTCTAGATATAAATTCCAACTAAGAATAAAATAATAAAGGAGAATAAAATAGAAATAAATACATCAATCATCTCCAAACAAAATATTATCCAACTCCTCGTACCACCCTTAGTGGACAAAACAGATACCAGTACACTATCCCGTGTACCAAAGTTATGAAATATCATCACAATAGATCATATCGAATGAGTGTCAATAATCGCCTACGTTGAAGTTATCATCAAATTTATCAAATCGTCCTTCTCTGGAATTCTTCAACTCATCGCACCCTCGTGCGGACTGATAAATAGGTATATCAACCTATGCGCAAAACCATGCGGACCAAAATCATAGGTTCAACAACCTCTGCGCACGCTCGTGCGGACCAAAAATATATAAAGGAGAGAAGTCCACCGAGGTTTCATTACAGTCCTAACTATAATAGTCGCTACTTGTAACGATTGTAAACTATTTGGGTATTCCAAATAATGGATTTGTATGTACTCAATTTTTGTATGTGTACTCCTCAAAATACGTGTATGGAACATTGCACATCTTGCTCTACGTGCTCGTACATTGAACCCACATGTAAATGGTTCAAACTCACAATATTGAGCTTCATCGGTCAACCGACGAAAGCTTTGATCGACTAATAAGCTGAGGTCACACAAATCACACATAGCCAAACTCGTCAGTCAACTGATGTTGCCTATTAGTCGACTGATGACCTCTCGTCAGTCGACTGATGACCTCTCGTCAGTCGACTGATGGCAACATCAGTCGACTGAACAAACCAAAATTTACAGATTCGGGTTTTTAGTTGATTTTTCTTCAAAGCTCGGGTTTTTATTAACTTATATGAATAAAACTTGATTCAATACTCATGATTACTTAACTAGAGATTTGTTTAAACAAGATGAAATCAATATGAACTCATAGATCTAAGACTTAACATGCAAATTAACTAAATTCATATTTATTTCGACAAATTAGTGCATATAAACCAAAATTAAACTATAATTAACATATTAAGATTAACTCTAATGATTATGATCATCTAAACATAAAAATTTCTGCCTTACTCTACTGTTCTATGCATGGGTTTAAGATATCACATCACAAATTAGGTTCTAACACATTAGATTAACCCTAAGCATGAGATTAATTGCAAAAATCATATAAAAAATTTATTTTTAAATGAAGAGAAATGTTTGGATAGAGGTGGTCTTTGCTTATCATTTGTACAACCCTCTGAAACAATCAGGAAGCGATCCCCCATCGCCAAAAGCCGCAAATCTCGCATTCTCCTCGCTTCTCACCTCACAAGACTTCCCCGAAATCATAAAATTAGAGTTAGGGTTTGAGAGAGGAGGAGAGGGGCTGCTAGGGTTTAGATCATAGATGATAAGATGTGTTTTTCATGTACAAACACGTATAAATATAGCTGCAAACTCGTAACAAAATAGCCCAAACCCAAAACAGGAAACCCAGTCAGACTGGGAAAACAGCCTTCAGTATTATGGCTATAACTTTCTCTTATGAGTTCGGAATAAGGTGATTTAAGATGCATTGGAAATATATTGAAGAGACCTATAACTTTTTACTTTTGACTTTTTCCAGATTAGAAATTTATCGGTGTGTAATGCATATATACTCTTAACTGGCCATTTTTTTAGATTTCTTCTTTGTGCATGTTTTACTCGTTTCGTGCATATTTAACCTTTGTATACTCTCATATATTCTCTTAATTGATCTCATATCAATTGTTAGTATAATCATTCATTTATAATTGATATTTATCATGATTAAAGCTCATTTATCAATATATAAATCACATTATTCTTTCCAAATTCAATGGGTTTTACATTCACCCCCCTAAAAGAATTTCATCCTTGAAATTCTGCAATCATATCTTAGAGATTAATAATATGAGAAAAGTACGATGAGGGGATAATCCATATAAGAAAACCCTCCCGTACACATCTCGTACCATTAATCCCCAGATATGAATCACAAGCGATCATTTACACTTAACTACCAAGAATGTAAATTCTCCCACTTAACCCCTAACTAACAGGAAATAGTACGTTGGGCAAAAAATCTAAACAAGGAACCCCCATATATAAACCATGTGTTCCGAATGATTAGGAGCTAAGTGTTAATACCCTCATTCCAGCGTTAAATGTAAATGTATCTATATAAATAACATGAATCATCAACAAATCATAAATAATCACATTACCTGCTCAAACAGGTGTGGGTAGTTGCGACGCATGTCTTCCTCGCTCTCCCAAGAAGCCTCCTCAGTTCCTTTTCAGTTCCACTAGACCTTCACTAAAGAAATCACCTTATTTCTAAGCTTCTTGTTGTAAAACCCCGTATTTTTCTTTGTTATGTATATATGTGAATTATTGTGATAAATAGCTTGAGGTCATAGATGAACATGATAACATGTTATTTGAGATAATATGAGGGTATGTGTGTAGAGTTTTGTGCGTTGGTTTTGCAAACAAGCAAAACATGCACGAAATAAGAAACTGTCGGATCAGTCGAATGATCAGTCGACTGACGAGCTCAGTCGACCGATCAGTCAACTGACGATCTGTTTTCTAGTTTTTTCAGGTTTCGGGTCTGTTTTGATTGGTTCGGGTTTTAGGTCAGGTCTGGCTGTTCATATATGATCTCCTCTACCCGAAATCACCCCCTCTCATGATCAGATCTGAGAAACCCTAGCCCCCTCTCCCCTCTCTCAAACCCTAGGTTTGTTCTTGGTGATTTTGGGGAGAACTCGGAGGATTTTCGTTGAGATTTTCACTTTGCAGCGAAGGAAACCACTCTCTCGCAGATCCAGGAGCTTTTCATCACCCCTGAGGCGAGTAACATCTCGCCCAACTCTGTCCCTTTTGTTTTGCATGAATTTATTGGGTTTTAATGAGTTTTTATTGAGCCTAAAATGTATTTTTAGTACAAAGAATAAATCTTTATAGTATATGATGCAAAATATTAAACTTTTCAGTTTATAAAAAGATCATCAACGTTTTATTAAAGAGATCTAGATCTGAAAACGTTTGACGTTCTGCAGCCGTTCGGTTGACTGATCAGTCGACCGACGGGCTAAATTTTTTAGCTATCAGTCGACTGACGGGCTGATTTTATTTTTCTTAGTTCCTCAGTCGACCGATCAGTCGACTGGTGAGCTAAGGCTGTTATGCCTGATCTTATCAGTCAATCAATGAGTCGATTGGTTGCCTTAGTCGACACATGAGTCGACTGATGAGGTGGTTTACAGATTCTTGATCTGTTTGAGTTGCTTTTCAGGGTCGCCTCGATATGAGTCGACTGATGAGGTGGTTTACAGATTCTTGATCTGTTTGAGTTGCTTTTCAGGGTCGCCTCGATTATTTGACACTAGTTTACAATGTTAGTGATTTATCTGTACATGTGAGTTGACTTTTGACACAAGTTTAGACCTGTACATCGAGACATGTGCGAGTTTAGGATATGTATATCTTTTCGCATATACTTTTGACAGTTGCACCTCTTTACTTATAGCCCATGTGTTCGACAAGCATTACTATTAGTCCATGTGTTGGACACTTATCATTTTAGTCCATGTGTTGGACATGCATATTTTAGTCCATGTGTTGGACATTTGCTAAACCTTGAGCATGATACATAACCGAGTTTGGAGAATGGCATATTTATGAAATTAGGACATGATAGCTACCTAGGCTGGACATGATAGCTACCTAGGCTCAGTCGACCGATCAGTCGGAAGACGAGCTATTTTCCAGTTTTTCCAAGTTTCGGGTCTGTTTTGATTGGTTCGTGTTTTGGGTCGGGTCTAGCTGTTCATATATGATCTCCTCTACTCAAAATCACCCCCTCTCATCATCAGATCTGAGAAACCCTGGCCTCCTCTCCCCTCTCTTAAACCCTAGGTTCGTTCTTGGTGATTTTAGGGAGAACTCGGAGGATTTTCGTCGAGATTTTCACTTGGCAGTGAAGGAAACCACTCTCTCGCTAATCCAGGAGCTTTTCATCACCCCTGAGGTGAGTAACATCTCGCCTAACTCTGTCCCTTTTGTTTTGCACGAATTTATTAGGTTTTAATGAGTTTTTATTGAGCCTGAAATGTATTTTTAGTACAAAGAATAAATCTTTATAGTATATGATGCGAAATATTGAGCTTTTCAGTTTATAAAAAGATCATCAACGTTTTATTAAAGAGATCTAGATCTGAAAACGTTTGACAAGAGTTAATTCATGATTTATTGATTTCAAAACGTATCAAACATGTGAGTTAATTCATGATTTATTGATTTCAAAACGTATCAAACATGTTTTTATATGTTTAAGGTTTTTGATAGATGTTTACATGCAGATATTTCATTTCAGTTTAGTGCATATATGTTAAAATCAGTATCTTTATGCTTAGGATTTATGATGATGATTTTAGGTAAATTTTATTGCATAATTAAATCCTGCACAACAGGTTCTGCAGCCGTTCGGTCGACTGATCAGTCGACCGACGGGCTGAATTTTTCAGCTATCAGTCGACTGATCAGTCGACTGACGAGCTGCTTTTGTTTTTCTCAGTTCCTCAATTGACCGATCAGTCGACTGGTGAGCTGAGGCTGTTCTGCCTGATCTTATCAGTCGACCAATGAATCGACTGGTTGTATCAGTCGACATATGAGTCGACTGATGAGGTGGTTTACAGATTCTTGATCTGTTTGAGTTGCTTTTCGGGGTCGCCTCGATTATTTGACACTAGTTTACAATGTTAGTGATTTATCTGTACATGTGAGTTGACTTTTGACACAAGTTTAGACCTGTACATTGAGACATGTGCGAGTTTAGGATATGTATATCTTTTCACATATACTTTTGACAGTTGCACCTCTTTACTTATAGTCCATGTGTTGGACAAGCATTACTATTAGTCCATGTGTTGGACACTTATCATTTCAGTCCATGTGTTGGACAAGCATATTATTTAGTCCATGTGTTGGACATTTGCTAAACCTTGAGCATGATACATAACCGAGTTTGAAGCACGATATATTTATGAAATTAGGACATGATAGCTACCTAGGCTGGACGTGTCACTTATTGTGGCTTTAACATGACTTTGTTTATCGGTAGAGATGGGTTCGTTTTCTTTTCTTTATTGTTCATGTATTAGACTCTGGGTTTGGTACTTAGGGACTTACAATTTGAGATACAAGGTATATACATGAGGGTTTCCTTGTTTGGATTATTTCGCTTGACGTACCTATGCTCGTGTTGTAATTTCCTAAGTACTAAAACCCATTATTGTTAGGATAAATGATTTTTTTATTATTATGTGTTAACTGTATTTTCATATACAATGAGCCCTATCCCTTGGGGTTGGTTGTGATGTTACTCGCTAGCGCTTTGACGCTCGTTGTCCCTCCCCCTTTCAGGTAACGAGCCAGTAGCCCGGAGAGTCGCAGGTTGATGGTGATGTATTTTAGCTTCAGTTATCTATTTAGTTATATTTTTCTTTTGAGCTCTACTGTAGACTTTTGTTTGGACATTTGAGAGTTTTATTCTAGAAGTTGTAAAGGCTGTGTGCCTTATTTCCTCTTGTCAGATATTTTTTGTATTTGAGACTTGTTGAGTACTTCAGTTTATTTATTTCAGACATTGACTTGTACTTTAGTATGCTAGATGATGGAATATTAACTCTATTATTTCATGTGTTGATTTCTATATTATGGTGCTAGCAGTGGTTCCCCGTGATCATGGTGCTAGCAGAGCAGTTATGGAGGGTATGTTCCTCGTGAATTCCTTTTCTACCCGTATTCTTTTCGATTCGGGAGCTTCACATTCTTTCATTTTGTATGCATTCATGGTTAGACTCCAGCTCGTATCTCATCCATTAGACACCCCTTTATTAGTTTCCACCCCTCTAGGAGAGACATCACTTTTGGAGAGTGTTTGTAGGAGGTGTATTATCAGTTTAGACGAGTCCGAGTTCATAGTCGATCTGATAGTGTTTCATATGTCTGAGTTCGATGTCATCCTTGGTATGGATTAGTTGATATCCTACCATATTAGTATTGACTATTTTGTGAAGACAGTCAGATTGCGAGCGTCCGATAGGTCCGAGATGATTGTGGCCACTTCTCAGGGTAACCGTTTTGCAGAATCATTTCTGGCGTACATCGAGGAGGTGATGTGACAGGATGAGGGTGGTGATTTGTTAGAGACTAGAGTTGTCTCAGAGTATCAGGATGTCTTTCAGGACATACTTGGGTTACCTCCTGTGAGAGAGGTCGAGTTTTGTATTGAGTTGCAGCCGGGCACAGCCCCGATATCCCGCGCACCCTATCGTATGGCACAAACTAAGATGAGAGAGCTTCAGAACCAGTTGGACAAGTTGTTAGCTCAGGGATTTATTCGTCGGAGTCATTCTCCATGGGGCGCGCCAGTTCTCTTCTTGAAGAAGAAGTACGGTAGCATGAGGTTGTGCATTGATTATAGAGAGTTGAACAAGGTCACTATCCAGAATAGGTACCCATTACCTAGGATTGATGACTTGTTCGACCAGTTGTAGTTCTTCTCGAAGATTGATCTTCATTCTGGTTATCATCAGTTGTGGGTTCGGGAGATGGATATCCCTAAGACGGCTTTTCTTACTCGATATGGATCTTTCGAGTTCATGGTCATGCCATTTGGGTTGACCAATGCACCCACGATATTCATGGATTTGATAAACCGGATTTTCCGTCCTTTCTTGGACCAGTTCGTGATTGTTTTCATTGATGGCATCCTCATTTATTCGAGATCGGAGGCAGATCATGAGCAACATCTCTGATTAGCTTTGCAAACCCTATAGGAGCACCAGTTATATGTCAAGTTCAGTAAGTACGAGTTTTGGCTTTCAGAGGTCAGATTTCTCGGCCACGTCATCAGCAAAGAGGGCATATCAGTAGATCCAGCTAAGGTTATAGCAGTGCTTGATTGGGAACCACCAAAGACGATGACGGAGATTCATAGCTTCTTGGGATTAGCAGGTTATTACAGGAAGTTCATCCAAGACTTTTCGAAGATTTCGATGCCACTTACACGCCTTACGAAGAAGGGTGTATAGTTCATTTGGAGTGTGGAGTGCTAGAAAACCTTTGATATCTTGAAGACTAAGTTAACTTCAGCACCAGTTTTGACTATTCCGAGCAGCGACAGGACGTTCGTCGTCTACACAGATGCATCATTGGCAGGATTAGGAGGCGTCTTGATGCAGACTTAGAGGGTAGTAGCATATATCTCATGGCAGTTGAGGGTGCATGAGTAGAACTATCCCACTCATGATTTGGTGTTAGCAGCAGTAGTATTTGCATTAAAGTCATGGAGACATTATTTATATGGAGTGCAGTTTGAGCTGTTCACAGGCCACCAGAGTCTGAAGTATCTTTTCTCTCAGAAGGAACTCAACCAGAGACAGAGAAGGTGGATTGAGTTTATCAAGGACTACGAGTTCGCGATTCTGTATCATCCGGGGGAGGCGAATGTCGTGACAGATGCTTTGAGTAGGAAGCGTCGACATCGGGTTTCGGCTTTGAGATGTTCATTATATAGAGATCTCCTTACTCTTAGCCAGTTTGATTTCAGACCAGAGATTGGTGGAACCAGTGTGTTTTTAGGAGCTGTGTCAGTGCAGCCATCTTGGAGTACCAGAGTAGTCAGAGCTCAGCTAGAAGGCTCTTGGATTCAAATCCGAAAGGAGGAGATTTCAAAAGAGCCTAAGGCTGATTGGACCATTGGAGCAGATGGAAGTCTACGGATGAAGGGTAGATTGGTTATGCCAACCAGTGCATAGCTGAAGAGGGAGTTATTTGATGAGGTGCACCATACTCGGTACACAGTACATCCAGGGACTAACAAGATGTATAAGGACCTGAAGAGACATTTCTGGTGGAGTGGTATGCGTAGAGAGATTGCAGAGTATGTGGCTAAGTGTTTTACCTGTCAGCAGGTAAAGGCAGAGCATCAGAGACCGATAGGGACACTTCAGCCTTTGCCTATTCCAAAGTGGAAGTGGACAGATATTTCTATGGACTTCATTGTAGGGTTGCCGAAGTCGAAGAAGGGGAATGATTTTGTTTGGGTGATAGTGGACCGGTTGACGAAGTCAGCACATTTTATTCCAGTGAGGACTACATATACGGCTGAGGCGTATGCGAGGATATTTATTCGAGAGATAGTACGACTTCATGGAGTCCCTGATACGATTGTGTTGGATCGAGGTTCAGTGTTCACTTCACATTTTTGGAGGAGTTTCCAGGATTCGTTCGGCAACCGGTTATCTTACAGCTGTGTATTCCACCCACAGACAGATGGACAAACGAAGAGGGTGAGTCAGGTATTGGAAGATATGTTGCGGGCTTGTGTCATAGACTTCCAAGGAAGTTGGGAGGAGCATATTCCACTGATAGAGTTCGCTTATAACAATAGTTACCAAGCGACGATCGGTATGGCCCCATATGAGGCATTATACGGGAGAGCTTGTAGATCACCGATATGTTGGACAGAGCCAGAGGACAGCTTAATGCTTGGATCAGAACTTGTGAGACAGACTACTGAGAAGGTAGCATTGATCAGAGATAGGATTTTAGCCGCTCAGAGTCGGCAAAAGAGCTATGCAGATAAGAGACGAAGACCCTTAGAGTTTCAAGTTGGAGATCCAGTTATGCTGAAGGTATCGCCTATGAAAGGCGTTCAGCAATTCGGAAGACGAGGAAAGCTTGCACCGAGGTATATTGGACCCTTTCGGATTTTAGAGTGCATCGGAGCTATGTCATACAGACTAGATCTTCCAGCATTGATGTCCGGTATCCATAATGTATTTCATGTTTCTATGCTCAAGAAACACTTACATGATGAGGAGCAGCAGCGAGTATTGGATGCACCAGAGATTGAACTTCTGGAGGATTTGACTACTATTGAGATTCTAGTTTGTATACTTGCCAGGGAGGACAAGAGGCTTAGAAACAAGGTGATTCATTTGATGAAAGTTCAGTGGAACCGAAGAGGCGTTGAGGAGATTTCTTGGGAGCGCGAAGAGGACATGCGTCGCGACTATCCACACATATTTGAGCAGGTAAATTAAAACTTTTTGTATGGTTTATATATATGCCTTATAGATTCTTTTATGGCAACGTTTACACTTAACACTAAAATGAGGGTATTACCACTTATCTCCTAAGTACTCGGAACATATGGTATATATATGAGGGGTTCCTTGTTTGGATTTTTCGCTCGATGTACTTGTTCCAATTAGTTAGGGGTTAAGTGGGGGTATCTACATTTTAGATGGTTAAGTGTAGACATCGAAGATGATTCTCGAACGTGAAGATGATATATAGCGCTACTTCCTGTATTTATTGAGCAAGTGAATTGATTTATATGCATGAGTATCTGTGTGATTATATTTAGATTTAACGCTAGAATGAGGATATTTTCGCTCAATTCTTAACCTTTTGGAACATATGGTATATATATGGGTGGGTTCATTGTTTGGATTTTTCACCCGACGTACTAGTTCCATTTGATTAAGGGTTGAGTGGGAATATGGTCATCCTGGATTGTTAAGTATAAATATCGTTATATGCTTGTCTAGAGTATTATTATTTGTTTAGATATAATTTTCGAATTTTGAGGACGAAATTCTTTTAAGGGGGGAGAATGTAAAACCTCATATTTTTCTTTGTTATGTATATATGTGAATTATTGTGATAAATAGCTTGAGGTAATAGATGAACATGATAACATGTTATTTGAGATGATATGAGGGTATGTGTGTAGAGTTTTGTGCGTTGGTTTTGCAAACAAGCAAAACATGCACGAAACAGGAAACTATCAGATCAGTCGACCGATCAGTCGACTGACGAGCTCAGTCGACCGATCAGTCGACTGACGATCTGTTTTCTAGTTTTTTTAGGTTTCGGGTCTGTTTTGATTGGTTCGGATTTTAGGTCAGGTCTGGCTGTTTATATATGATCTCCTCTACCCGAAATCACCCCCTCTCATGATCAGATCTGAGAAACCCTAGCCCCCTCTCCCCTCTCTCAAACCCTAGGTTTGTTCTTGGTGATTTTGGGGAGAACTCGGAGGATTTTCGTTGAGATTTTCACTTTGCAGCGAAGGAAACCACTCTCTCGCAGATCCAGGAGCTTTTCATCACCCCTGAGGCGAGTAACATCTCGCCCAACCCTGTCCCTTTTGTTTTGCATGAATTTATTAGGTTTTAATGAGTTTTTATTGAGCCTAAAATGTATTTTTAGTACAAAGAATAAATCTTTATAGTATATGATGCGAAATATTGAGCTTTTCAGTTTATAAAAAGATCATCAACGTTTTATTAAAGAGATCTAGATCTGAAAATGTTTGACAAGAGTTAATTCATGATTTATTGATTTCAAAATGTATAAAACATGTTTTTATATGTTTAAGGTTTTTGATAGATGTTTACATGCAGATATTTCATTTTAGTTTAGTACATATATGTTAAAATCAGTATCTTTATGCTTAGGATTTATGATGATGATTTTAGGTAAATTTTATTGCATAATCAAAACCTGCACAACAGGTTCTGCAGCCGTTCGGTTGACTGATCAGTCGACCGACGGGCTAAATTTTTTAGCTATCAGTCGACTGATCAGTCGACTGACGGGCTGATTTTAATTTTCTTAGTTCCTCAGTCGACCGATCAGTCGACTGGTGAGCTGAGGCTGTTCTGCTTGATCTTATCAGTCGATCAATGAGTCAATTGGTTGCCTTAGTCGATACATGAGTCGACTGATGAGGTGGTTTACAGATTCTTGATCTGTTTGAGTTACTTTTCAGGGTCGCCTCGATTATTTGACACTAGTTTACAATGTTAGTGATTTATCTGTACATGTGAGTTGACTTTTGACACAAGTTTAGACCTGTACATCGAGACATGTGCGAGTTTAGGATATGTATATCTTTTCGCATATACTTTTGACAGTTGCACCTCTTTACTTATAGCCCATGTGTTCGACAAGCATTACTATTAGTCCATGTGTTGGACACTTATCATTTTAGTCCATGTGTTGGACATGCATATCATTTAGTCCATGTGTTGGACATTTGCTAAACCTTGAGCATGATACATAACCGAGTTTGGAGCACGACATACTTATGAAATTAGGACATGATAGCTACCTAGGCTGGACATGATAGCTACCTAGGCTCAGTCGACCGATCAGTCGGAAGACGAGCTGTTTTCCAGTTTTTCCAAGTTTCGGGTCTGTTTTGATTGTTTCGTGTTTTGGGTCGGGTCTAGCTATTCATATATGATCTCCTCTACTCAAAATCACCCCCTCTCATCATCAGATCTGAGAAACCCTAGCCCCCTCTCCCCTCTCTTAAACCCTAGGTTCGTTCTTGGTGATTTTAGGGAGAACTCGGAGGATTTTCGTCAAGATTTTCACTTAGCAGTGAAGGAAACCACTCTCTCGCTGATCTAGGAGCTTTTCATCACCCCTGAGGCGAGTAACATCTCGCCCAACTCTGTCCCTTTTGTTTTGCACGAATTTATTAGGTTTTAATGAGTTTTTATTGAGCCTGAAACGTATTTTTAGTACAAAGAATAAATCTTTATAGTATATGATGCGAAATATTGAGCTTTTCAGTTTATAAAAAGATCATCAACGTTTTATTAAAGAGATCTAGATCTGAAAACGTTTGACAAGAGTTAATTCATGATTTATTGATTTCAAAATGTATCAAACATGTTTTTATATGTTTAAGGTTTTTGATAGATGTTTACATGCAGATATTTCATTTCAGTTTAGTGCATATATGTTAAAATCTGTATCTTTATGCTTAGGATTTATGATGATGATTTTAGGTAAATTTTATTGCATAATCAAATCCTGCACAACAGGTTCTGCAGCCGTTCGGTCGACTGATCAGTCGACCGACGGGCTGAATTTTTCAGCTATCAGTCGACTGATCAGTCGACTGACGGGCTGCTTTTATTTTTCTCAGTTCCTCAATTGACCGATCATGTAAAACCCTAAAATTTTAAAATTTTATTTTTATTTTATAATAAATAATAATATTTATGTTATATTATGATAAATGATATTTATCAATATTTGAGTATGCTAGGAATTGATTTGAGATCAATTCAATGTATATATGTGAATATAGAAGTGATATCATGCACACGTACACGGGCCTGAATCTGGGAAAAACGACCAGTCAAAAGTATATGCATTTTACATATAGATACAGTTGGAATTTGGAAATATGTAAAACAGCAAAGTTGTAGGTCTCTTCAAGAGCTTTCCAATAAATCTTAGATCACCTTATTCCGAGTTCGTATGAGAAAGTTACAGCCAAAATATCGTAGACTGACGGGTTGTTTCCAGATTCTAATAGGTTTCGGGTTTGGGCTTTTTGAATCGGGTTTGTTGCTATATAAAAACATGTTGGTGCACGAAAAAAGATCTATCTTCATCAGAATACCAAACCCTAGCAGCCCCTACCCTCCTCTCTAAAACCCTAGCTTTAAATCTTGTGTTTTTGGGAGAGTTCGTGAGGCGAACATCGAAGGAAATGTGAGATCTGTGGTGTTTGGCGGTAAGCGGTCGTTTCATATCATCTTCAGAGACTTGCACACGTCTTTAAGGCAAGATTATCTCCTACCCAAATCTTCCCAGTAATTAGTTGAAATTTTAACAAGTTATGAACGATATTATGCTTGCTTAAGCTTACTGTTATGTTAAAGTAAAAATTTGATTTTGATGATAATTTTGATCCAATGATAGAACTGAAATCTGATTTTTATTTTGAACTCCAAATTGAAAAAAACTGATGTCATATGAAAGATATGTGAATCTAGTTTTTAAAACAGAAAGAAAATCTTAAAAAGGATTTATATTGAGAAAGATATAGTCTTTTTAGTAACGACATGTCATGCAGAAAACTGCAACCTGTGTGATCAACTTCAACTGAAATCTGGTTTTGATTTTGAACTCCAAACTGAACAAGACTGGAGTCATATGAAAGATATGTGAATCTAGTTTTTAAAACAGAAAGAAAATCTTAAAAAGGATTTATATTGAGAAAGATATAGTCTTTTTAGTAACGACATGTCATGCAGAAAACTGCAACCCGTGTGATCAACTTCAACTGAAATCTGGTTTTGATTTTGAACTCTAAATTGAATAAAACTGATGTCATATGAAAGATATGTGAATCTAGATTTTAAAACAGAAAGAAAATCTTAAAAAGGATTTATATTGAGAAAGATATAGTCTTTTTAGTAACGACATGTCATGTAGAAAACTGCAACCCGTGTGATCAACTTCAACTGAAATCTGGTTTTGATTTTGAACTCTAAATTGAATAAAACTGATGTCATATGAAAGATATGTGAATTTAGTTTTTAAAACAGAAAGAAAATCTTAAAAAGGATTTATATTGAGAAAGATATAGTCTTTTTAGTAACGACATGTCATGCAGAAAACTGCAACCCGTGTGATCAACCTCAACTGAAATCTGGTTTTGATTTTGAACTTCAAATTGAATAAAACTGGTGTCATATGAAAGATATGTGAATCTAGTTTCTAAAACAGAAAGAAAATATATAAAATGATTTGTATAGAGAAAGATATACTCTTTTTACCAACAACATGTCTTGCAGGAAAACTGCTGCACATATATGATGATTAACTGGATATTTGAGATAACAAATTAATTCCAAATTTAACCAAACTAGTTCCATTTGAAAGATGTGTGAATCTAGTTTTCAAAACAGAAAACTATTTCTAAAAATAGTTTTTCTAGCAAATGATATGCTTATTTTACTAACAGTAGCGCAGACCATTTCCTGGGCAGTTTGCCTCAGTTTCTTGTTTTCTGAAGTTTGTTTGCGTTGTTTTGAGATGTGTTTGCGGAGTTTGAGCCGCTCGATTGTTACACTTATAGTCATAAGTATGTTATAATACGCATATGTGTATCCCAATGGGATTATGATCTGATTTGGTCTATTGACATATTGTGTTAGTTTTGTTGTGATAAATGGTAAACTAGAGTTGCATATATTTGTATGAATATCTTTGATGAACTACGGGAGGCTTGATCCCTTGAGAAAGAGGGTACGTAGGCAGCCAGATTGGTGCAGCCAAATTATTTGTTGGAATTATTTGTGTGAATTATTTTTATTGATGATGCGATGCTATCTATTTGTCGATCGCCGCTCAGTTTTGAGCCCAATGAATCTCGGCTCTGTGAACGGTCGACCGGAGTGGTCTCTGCGGTCGACCGCCACATAGTATTGGCCACTGTTGATTTGTGATGTATCTTTCCTATGTTGAGTGTTCGCCTCAATTATTTGATACCAATTTATTATGTTAGTGAGTTATTTATACATGTGAGTCGACTGTTGACACAAGTACTGATCCGCATGTCGAGGCACGTGCGACATGAGACCTTGTGTATCTTTTGTGCATATATATACATATTTTCGACACTTACATTTTGTAAAGTTCTTATTTAGTCCTCGTGTTGGACATTCACTTTGCTTAGTCCTCGTGTTGGACATGTATTTTTATTTAGTCCTCGTGTTGGACATTCACTTTGCTTAGTCCTCGTGTTGGACATGTATTTTTATTTAGTCCTCGTGTTGGACATTCACTTTGCTTAGTCCTCGTGTTGGACATGTATTTTTATTTAGTCCTCGTGTTGGACATTCACTTTGCTTAGTCCTCGTGTTGGACATGTATTTTTATTTAGTCCTCGTGTTGGACATTCACTTTGCTTAGTCCTCGTGTTGGACATGTATTTTTATTTAGTCCTCGTGTTGGACATTCACTTTGCTTAGTCCTCGTGTTGGACATACATTTCTATTTAATCCTCGTGTTGGATATGCATTACCATCCGGTCCAAGCGTTGGACAACGGTCACATCCGGTCCATGCACTGGACAACGGTCACATCCGGTCCATGCGTTGGACAACGGTTATATTCAGTCCATGCGTTGGATACTCGTTACTTTCAGTCCATAAGTTGGACGTTTACTTCATGCAGTCTATGGGTTGGACGTTTAATCTATATAGTCTATGTTTTGGATACTTAATCGTTTTCTGACATGACACTCATGTGAGTTTGACATGACACTTGTGGTGGCCTTGTCATGATTTCATTTATCGGTAGAGACGGGTTTGTATTTGTTTTACTTTTATTATTGTTCATGTATTAGATTATGGGTTTGGTACTTAGGGATTTTCAATTTGAGATACAAGGTATATACATGAGGGTTTCCTTGTTTGGATTATTTCGCTCGACGTACCTATGCTCGTGTTGAAATTTCCTAGGTACTAAAATCCCCCTTAGTTTTAGGACAATTAATTATACATATATGATTTGAGACTTGTTAAGAACTCCAGTTTATTCATTTCAGACATTGACTTTGGATTTCTGTAATGTTGGATTATGAAATAGTATTTTGACTTCTATCATTTCATCAGTTATCTCTTGTATGATTTCTTACTTGCTTTTGTACCTACACCTGTTATTGACTCTACTAGAGTGATAGAATTGTGATGGTAAAACATGTTATTGCACGGTGTGGTGCATGGCAGGTTTGACATTCTTGGTTTCACAAACATGTTATTGCACGGTGTGGTGCATGGCAGGTTTGACATTCTTGGTTTCACCTTGGACTGCAGCCTTGTGTGAACCCAGGGGCGTCACAGATCAGTCGACTGGTGAGCTGAGGCTGTTCTGCCTGATCTTATCAGTCGACCAATGAGTCGACTGGTTGTATCAGTCGACATATGAGTCGACTGATGAGGTGGTTTACAGATTCTTGATCTGTTTGAGTTGCTTTTCAGGGTCGCCTCGATTATTTGACACTAGTTTACAATGTTAGTGATTTATCTGTACATGTGAGTTGACTTTTGACACAAGTTTAGACCTGTACATCGAGACATGTGCGAGTTTAGGATATGTATATGTTTTCGCTTATACTTTTGACAGTTGCACCTCTTTACTTATAGTCCATGTGTTGGACAAGCATTACAATTAGTCCATGTGTTGGACACTTATCATTTCAGTCCATGTGTTGGACAAGCATATCATTTAGTCCATGTGTTGGACATTTGCTAAACCTTGAGCATGATACATAACCGAGTTTGAAGCACGATATATTTATGAAATTGGGACATGATAGCTACCTAGGCTGGACGTGTCACTTATTGTGGCTTTAACATGACTTTGTTTATCGGTAGAGATGGGTACGTTTTCTTTTCTTTATTGTTCATGTATTAGACTCTGGGTTTGGTACTTAGGGACTTACAATTTGAGATACAATGTATATACATGAGGGTTTTCTTGTTTGGATTATTTCGCTTGACGTACCTATGCTCGTGTTGTAATTTCCTAAGTACTAAAACCCATTATTGTTAGGATAAATGATTTTTTTATTATTATGTGTTAACTGTATTTTCATATACAATGAGCCCTATCCCTTGGGGTTGGTTGTGATGTTACTCGCTAGCGCTTTGACGCTCGTTGTCCCTCCCCCTTTTAGGTAACGAGCCAGTAGCCCGGAGAGTCGCAGGTTGATGGCGATGTATTTTAGCTTCAGTTATCTATTTAGTTATATTTTTCTTTTGAGCTCCACTGTAGACTTTTGTTTGGACATTTGAGAGTTTTATTCTAGAAGTTGTAAAGGCTGTGTGCCTTATTTCCTCTTGTTAGATATTTTTTTGTATTTGAGACTTGTTGAGTACTTCAGTTTATTTATTTCAGACATTGACTTGTACTTTAGTATGCTAGATGATGGAATATTAACTCTATTATTTCATGTGTTGATTTCTATATTATCTTCTACTTGCTTTTGTACCTATACTTTTATTAACTCTACTAGAGAGATAGTAATTATGATGGTGAAACATGTTATTACACGGTGTGGTGCATGGCAGGTTTGACATTCTTGGTTTTACCTTGGACTGCAGCCTTGTGTGAACCCAGGGGCGTCACACTTGTCCTCTCTGGCAAGATTACAAAATGGGGCCTCAATGGTGGTCAAATCTGATTGAATCTCAAACTCTGGTGAATTAATCACCCTCTGCTGCTCCTCGAATTCTTCTTGAGCATCAAAATATGAAATACATCATGTACACCCTACATCGGTGCAGGAAGATCTAGCTTATATTATATGGCTCCAACGTGCTCAACAATCCTGAACGGACCAATATATCTTGGGGCAATCTTTCCCCATTTGCCAAAATATTGAACACCCTTCATCGATGACACCTTCAGTCTAACATAATCTCCAACTCGAAACTCTAAAGGTCATCACCTTTGGTCTGTGTAGCTCTTTTGCTGACGCTGAGCGGCAAGAATACACTATCTAATCAGCGCTACTTTCTTCGTAGTCTGTCTCACAAGTTCTGGCCCAAGTAATAAGCTATTCTTCGACTCTGCCCAACAAATCAAGGATCTACTAGGCCTCCCATATAACGCCTCATACGGTGCCATAACTATCATCGCCTGATGGTTGTTATTGTTGGTGAACGCAATAAATGGAATCACTAAAAACGGCCAAACAATCACAGTTTATAGCTGATGAAATTGTGAATTTTTCACAAAAATTTCCCTAATTAGGAAAACCATGAACTATGTCCAAAAATCGGTGCCATATAGCCTACGAAATTGTGAATTTTAGCCTCTGAGAAATTATTTGCCTAGGGACGAAGCCACTAAAAGTAGCTACAAACCATGGGTTATAGCTCATGACATCGTGAACTTTGACCTCCATGTAATTATTTGTCAATAGGTTTATACCATAAAATACAACCAAAAGTTGTAGGTTATAGCTGATGAAATTGGGAAATTTAGCCTTAAAGATATTATTTGCCTATTGATTGAAACCACTAAAAATGCCAAAATTTATGGATTATAGCTCCTGAAATGGTGAATCATTGCCTCCATGACATTATTTTCCACCAGTAACTAAAAATGTTCGAAATTCATGGATTATAGCTCATGGAATCGTGAAATTTACTCTTTAGGAAATTATTTTCTGGCAGGTCAAACCACTAAAATAGCCAAAAATCATGGGAGGTCATGAATTTTAGTTTCCAAAAATATTTGTCTATAGGTCCAACCACTGAAATGGCAAAAAAATGGTGGGTTATAGCTCATGATTTTCTGTTTCTATGAAATTCTTTGCCAACGAGTTGAAATAACTTAAAATAGCTAAAAATCAAGGGTATAGCTCATGAAACCGTGAATTTTAGCCTTTAGGAAATTATTGCCAACGAATTAACATCACTAAAATTGCCAAAACTTTGTGGATTATAGCTCATAAAATTTTGAATTTTGGCCTATAGAAATGTATTCCCCAAAGTGTTGGAACCACTAAAAATAGCCAAAACTTAATAGTTGTAGCTCATGAAGTCGTGAATCTTAGCTTACATGAAAGTATTTGCCTATGAGTGAAAACAGTAAAAATGACCAAAAATCGCGGCTTATAGATCATGAAAATGAAATTTTGGCTTTCGCAAAATTTTTAACCAATGGTTCAAAACCACTAAAATAGCCAAAAATTGTGCGTTATACATCTTAAAATCGTGAATTATAGCTTACAAAATTATTTGCCAATAGGTTGAAACCACAAAATATTACCAACACTCATCATTTATAACTCACGAAATTAGGAAATTCTGCTTTAAGGATATTATTTGCGTACAGATTGTAACCATAATATTCACCAAAAATCATGGCTTATAGCTCATAAAATCAAGAATTTTAGCCTCTGTAAAATTATTTGCCTAGGGGTTGAAACCACTAATAATGTCGGAAAATCACAACTTCTAGTGCAAAAAATGGTAAATTTTAGCCTCTATGAAATAATTTTCCAATGGGATGAAACCACTAAAAATGGCTAAAATCGTGCATTATAGCTTATAAAATTGTGGATTTAGCCTTCGTGAAATTATTACCAATGGGTTAAAACAATTAAAAATAGCTAAAAATCATGGGTTACAGATCATAAAATCTTAAATTTTGGCTTCGAGAAAATTTTTTGTCTACAGATTGAAACAACTAAAAAAGGCCAAAAATCATGGATTGCAACTCATGAAAGTGAATTATAGCTCACAAAATTATATGTCAATGAGTTGACACCAAAGAGTACGACCAAACTCATATGTTATAGCTCATGTAATCAGAAAATTTATCCTCCAGGATATTATTTGCCAATGGATCATAACCATTAAAAATCCCCAACAATCATGGATCATAGCCCATAAAATCGTGAATTTTTACCTTTACGAAGATATTGTGAGTTATAGTTCATGAAATTGTGAAATTTGGCCTTCGTGAAATTATTTACCTACAGGTCAACCTTACTAAAAACGTGCCAAAAAATAGAGGGCTACAACTCATGAAGTTGTAAATTTTTGTCTCCTTGAAATTATTTCCAATTGGGCGAAGCTGCTAATTATTGCCAAAAGTCATGGGTTATATAGCTCATGACGTTTGGCCTCCTAAAAATTAATTGCTTACTTGTCAAAGCCACTAAAAATAGCCAAAATTCATGAATTGTGAACTTACCCTTTAGGAAATTATTTTTAAACAGGTTGAAACTACAAAATCTGGCAAAAACTCATAAGTTATAGCTCTGGAAATAGAGAAATTTGGCCTTCGGGATATTTTTTGCCTACTAGTCGAAACCACTAAAAATGCTATAAATTATTGTTATACCTTATAAAATCGTGAATTTAGCATTCGTAAAATTTTTTGTTGATGTGTTGAAACCAGTAATAACATCATGAAATCATGGCTTCTAGCTTATGAAATAGTGAGTTTTAGCCTCTGTGAGCTAATTTGCCAAACAATCGAAACTACTAACAAAGGCCAAATTTTTAGACATTTGTCCTCCAGGATATTATTTGCCTACGAGTTGTGACCACTAAAAATAGCCAAAATCATGGCTAGGGATAGTTTAGCTCTTGAAATTTTGAATTTCAACTTTTAGGAAATTATTTGATAATGGGTCAAAATTAGTAAAAATAGCCAAAAATTTGTAGGTTATAGCACATGAAATCGCCAATTATAGCTCACAAAAGTTTTCGCCAATGGGTTAAAACTATAAAATATTACCAAAATTCGTGATTTCTACTTCATGAATTCAAGAAATTTTGACTCTAGGATATTATTTTCCTATGGATCTGACCACTTAAAATAGCCAAAAATCATGAATTATAGCTCATGAAATCAAATTTTGGCATCCACAAAATTATTTGCCGATGGATGAAGCCACTAGTAATGTTAGAAAATCATGTCTTCTAGCTCATAAAATGCTGAATTTATCCTCTGTGAAATAATTTGCTAATAGACCAAAACCACTAAAAATTGCCAGAAATCGTGAAGTCAAGAATTTTGGCTTTCGAGAAATTATTTTCCAATGGGTCCAAACCACTAAAAATGACCAAAAATTATAGACTATAGCCCATGAAGTCATGAATTTTGCCTTATAAAAAATTAGTTGCCTACAAGTCAAAACTTGTAGAAATGGCAAAAAATCATGGATTAGCTCATAAAATCGTGAATTTTGGCTTCCAAGAAATTATTTGACTATAGGTCAAAACCATGAAAAATGGTAAAAATTATGAGTTATAGCTTATAAAATCGTTAATTATAGTTCACATAATTATTTGCTAACGTCTTGGAACCACAAAATACTTCCATAACTCAGGGTTTATAACTTATGAAATCAGAAAATTAGGCCTCCGATATTATTTACTTGCAGGTTGTAACCACTAAAAATGACCAAACGTTATGCGTTATAGCTCATCAAATCATGAATTATGGCTTACAGAAAATTACTTGCTTATGGGTCAAGACAACTAAGAATGGTAAAAAATCATGGGTTATAGATCATGAAATCAGGAATTAAAGCTCACAAAATTATTTGCCAACGATTTGACACTAAGGAATATGGCTAAAACTCAAGGCTTATAGCTCATAAAATCAAGAAATTTGTCCTCTATAGTATTATTTAACAACGGGTCGAAATCATTAAAAAAGGCCAAAAATTGTGTATAGGTCATGAAGTCATAAATTTTTGTATTTGCAAAATTATTTGCCAACTTTTCAAAACCACTAAAAATGGTCAAAATTATGAGTTATAGCTCATGAAATTATTAATTCTAGCATTCAAGAAATTAGTTGCCTATGGGTCGAAACCACTAAAATTGGCCAAAATTTGTGGGTTATAGCTCATGAGATTGTAAATTTTAGCATATTAGAAACTATTTTTCCTTGGGTGAAGCCACTAAAATGGCTAAAAATTATGGGTTATAGCCCACGAATATGGGAATTTTTTTTATAGGGGAAATTATTTGCCTACAGGCCGAAACTAGAAAAATGGCAAAAATAGAGGATTGTAGCTCATGAAATTAGAAAATTTGATCTGTGGGTATTATTTATCGGTAGGCCGTAACCACTAGAAATGGCCAAAAAGTAGCTCATGAAATATTGAATTTTGTCTTTCGAGAAATTTTTTGCCAACTAGTCGAAACCACTAAAAAATAGCAAATAATCATGGGTAATAACTTATGAAATAATGAATTATAGCTCACTAATTTTTTTGCTAATGAGTTAAAACTATAAAATATTGCCAAAACTTATGGTTTATAGCTCATAAAATTGGAAAATTTGTACTGCAGGATATATTTGCCTAGGGGTCATAACTACTAAAAATGGTCAAAATTATGAATTATGGCTCATGAAATCGAATTTTGGCCTTCGCTAAATTATTTGCCGACAGGTTGAAACCACTAATAATGTTAGAAAATCTTCTAGCTCATGAAATGATGACTTAAGCCTCCATGAAATAATTTGCCTACTAGTCAAAACCATTAAAAATGGCCAAAATCATGAGTTATTACTCATGAAATCTTAAATTTTCACATTCGAGAAATTATTTTCCTACGGGTTCAACCTAGAAATGGCCTAAGAGTATTAGTTAGTTCATAAAATTATGGATTTTAGCTTCCGAGAAATTATTTATCTGGGAGTCAAAACTACTAAAAACTGCCAAAAATTATGGGTTATAGCTCATAATTTGTGTACATTAGTTATTGGGAAATTATTTACCTACGCATTGAAACCACTAAACATAGCCAAAAATCATAAATTATATCTCATGAAATCTTAAATTTCCCAACGTTTGACACATAAGAATATGCCAAACTCACGGGTTATAGCTTACGAAATAAAAAAACTTGGCTTCAAAGAGATTATTGGCCAACTGGTTGAAAGCACTAAAAATGGCTAAAAATTATGGTTATAGCCCATGAAATCGTGAAATTTGGCCTTCAAGAAATTATTTGCCTATAAGTCAAAACTACTAAGAATGGCCAAAAAGTTAGGGGTTATAACTCATGAAATCTTGGATTTCAGCTTCTAGAAAATTATTTACCAACGGGCCGAAACTATTAAAAATTGCCAGAAATTAAGGATTATAGCTCATGAAATTATAAATTTTGGCCTACTAGAAATTATTTTCCAATCGGCCAAAGCAACTAAGTATGGAAAAAAACTTGTGTGTTATAGCTCTTGAAGTCTTGAATTTTTTCTTACAAGAAATTATTTATGTATAGGTCAAAACTAGTAAAAATAGTAAAAAATCATGGGATACAGCTCGTTAAACTGTGAATTTTAGCTTTTGTGAAATTATTTTCCTAATGGTTGAAACTAGTAAAATGGTTAAAATTATGGATTATAGCTCTTAAAGTCGTGTATTATAGCTCAAAAAATTATTTGTCATTAAGCTAAAAAACATAGATTATTCCCAAAACTCGTGGTTTATAGCTCATGAATTTAGAAAATTTAGCCTTTAGGATATTATTTGCCTACCAGTCCTAACCACTAAAAATGGTAAAAAATCATGAATTATAACTCATGAAATCATGAATTATAGCTAAAAAAGTTATTTGCCAACGGTTTGTGATACGGGTGTATCTTCTCTTCAGGAGCTTAGCGATCCTCATGGGAGCTTGAGGATAGAAGATTCTCATATCTTAGGAATAGGAGCATGGATGGAGCCAAAGAAGACGGTGAAAGAAGTCAACAGGAGCGAAACGTAAAAGAACAGGGTAAACTGGCAGATCTCTGGCCAGTCGACCGCAGCACACATGCAGGTCGACCAGAAAACCTGCACGATGCAGGGTTTGAGAAAACTCTCTGGCCGGTCGACCGGACCAAGCCTGGCGGTCGACCGGATCGCGATTTCTGGGTTTCCTGTTTCGTTTTGGATTCTGTTTTGACAGGGATTCCTGATTCTTTTGGGCTTGTTTATTTACAAGATTGCCATCCACGTTTGCACATCTATAAATAGGATTGTTTTAGGGTTCTAAACAATCAGACCTAAGGGAAGAGAAATTCTAATAATTGTATTAGGGTTTAGAGAGAGAGTTGAGAGGTTGTTCTCGATTCTAGTGAGATTGTGAGAGAGTGATTGTAATCTTTTGTTCTTCATAATCTAGAGAAGGTATTTTCCTTCGCCTTATACTGAATTGTTCTTGTGTTTTGGTCATCGTCTTCTCAACCCACCTTTTGGTAATTCCGCGACCAAAGGGTGCTCGTACGGCGACTCATATCAAGTTGGTATCAGAGCACTAGATCCGGTGAAGGGGCATCCTGTGTATGGTCCTTACTCGTTCCTCATACAAGAAGCTTGGCGAGATCCTTATTTCATTGGAAGGAGTCCAGGATTTAAGGAAGGAGAAGATGGCTGAAGGAGATAATTCAGCGAGGATTGATGCATTAGAGAAGCAGATCGAGACGATAGGGTCGACGCTCACAAAACTCGTCGGTCTCATCCAAGGAGGGAACGAAAAGGGGGAATCTTCTTCTAGGTCTAAGAAGAAACCTATAGAGTCCGGTGGAGAGAGCGAGCTTTCAGGCTCCGACGAGGAGGACGAGACCATCAAGGCTGCACCGCATCCAGGGGGTAAGAATTCTTACCAGAATCTGAAGATTGATTTCAGAGTGGAGATTCCTATTTATGATGGGAGTGTTGACGTCGAGAGGCTTGATGACTGGATCGAGCGGATGGAGACGTATTTTACTCTTTATGGCTATTCGTCAAAAGAGAAGATTGTGTTCACGACTTTGAAGCTTTCAGGACATGCGTTGACATGGTGGAAATCCTATTGCAAGAAGGAGAAGAAGGCGGTGTCGTGGAACAAGTTCAAGGAGCTACTTAGGAAACAGTTCTATCAGGTGGGATTCTTTGAGGAGCGTTGGTACAAGTGGTATGGCTTGCGCCAAAGGGTCAATCAAAGCGTTCAAGAATACACTACGGAGTTCCAGCAGCAGGCGATGGTCCTTAACATTGCGACAGAGGAATATTCCGTGTTTATGAAGTATATGGCGGGATTGAGCGATTACATCCGAAAGGAGATGAGGTTATTCACGGTCGAGACTATTGCAGATGCGAGCGTGAAGGCCATTGCCATTGAGGGCAAGCAAAAGAAGAGCAACGAAGCAAAGGGGGATGCAAAGCAAGTTGGAGGCGAGTCTAGTGGTTCTCAGTTTAAGGAGGAGAAGAAGAAGGGTGATCCAGGGAAAGCAGGGCTGATTTGTAGTCACTGCGAGAAGACAGGACACGAAGCTGATCGGTGCTGGGAGAAGTATCCTCATCTCAAACCAAGAGGGTTGAAGAAGAAGGAGGAGAAAAAGGCATACATGATAGCTCAAGGTCCGAAAGAAGTCCCGGGGATGACAGAGCCTAATAGCAGTCTCAATCTTATGACGGGGAAACAGGCCACGAAAGAGGCGACGACCCGAGAGAGCAGCTCTTTGTTCTGAAGTTGCAGGTCAAGACCAGTTTAGTGGATGCTATTGTAGATCTAGGGAGCGAGAAGAATTTGATATCCGAAGCCTTGGTTCAGAAGCTAGGTCTGAAGACGGTCAAGCATCCGAAGCCCTATCCATTGGGGTGGATTCAGAAGGAGGAGAAGCTAAGTGTAGTTGATCAATGCACTGTAAGATTTACGCTCCATGAGTCGTATATTGACGAGGTCACATGCGACGTAGTTCCATTGGATGTTTGTCAGATTATATTGGGCAATCCGTACTTATGGGATAGATATGCGATCTACGAGGGGTGGGCTCAGAAGTATACATTCACCAAAGGGTGGTGAAAAGTTCATATTTCGTTCGGCATCTCTTCCGAGGGAGACAAGCTTGGGAACGGTGATGCGAGCGAAGAGGTTAGTGAATACAAGCAAGAAGTTTGTCTCGCTATGCATTAGACTTCCAGAAAAGCCATCGATTAAGGATTGCAACTTGGAGCGAGAAGTGACAACGACGAGACGCGGGATGAATAAGTTATTTCCGATCGGACGTCGAGATAGGAGGGGCTCGCGAGTTCTCTCAGTTTCAGTTCTAACTTGAACGGGACTTCAAGTTCCTAAAGGGGGGACCCATGATACGGGTGTATCTTCTCTTCAAGAGCTTAGCGATCCTCATGAGAGCTTGAGGATAGAAGATTCTCATATCTTGGGAATAGGAGCATGGATGGAGCCAAAGAAGATGGTGAAAGAAGTCAACAGGAGCGAAACGCAAAAGAACAGGGTAAACTGACAGATCTCTGGCCGGTCGACCGCAGCACACATGCCGGTCGACCGGAAAACCTGCACGATGCAGGGTTTGAGAAAACTCTCTGGCCGGTCGACCGGACCAAGCCTGGCGGTCGATCGGATCGCGATTTCTGGGTTTCCTGTTTCGTTTTGGATTCTGTTTTGACAGGGATTCCTGATTCTTTTGGGCTTGTTTATTTACAAGATTGCCATCCATGTTTGCACATCTATAAATAGGATTGTTTTAGGGTTCTAAACAATCAGATCTCAGAGAGAAGTGATCAAGAGAAATTCTAATAATTGTATTAGGGTTTAGAGAGAGAGTTGAGAGGTTATTCTCGATTCTAGTGAGATTGTGAGGGAGAGATTGTAATCTTTTGTTCTTCATAATCTAGAGAAGGTATTTTCCTTCGCCTTATACTGAATTGTTCTTGTGTTTTGGTCATCCTCTTCTCAACCCACCTTTTGGTAATTCCGCGACCAAAGGGTGCTCGCACGGCGACTCGTATCAGTTTGAAATCACAAAATATTGCAAAAAACCGTCATTTATTACTCATAAAATTAGGAAATTTGACCTCCAAGATATTATTTGCCTATGGATTGTAACCACAAAAAGTGACCAAAAATCATGAAATTTAGCCTCTACAAACGTTTTTGCCAATGGATTAATTGCTAATATATAACATCCAAAATCATGGCTTCTAGCCCATAAATGGTGAATTATACACTCCGCAAAATAATTACCAATTGGTCAAAACCTTTAAAAATGGCCAAAAATCATGGCTTATAGCTCATGAAACGATGTATTTTTTTCCTTCAGGAAATTATTTCTAATGCATCAACACCACTAAAAATGGGCAAAAAACTATGGGTTATATACCTCATCAAATTGTGAATTATGCCTTCTGGTAAATTTCTTACCTATGGGTCAAATCACTAAAAATAGCAAAAAATTATGGGTTATAGCTCATGAAATCAGGAATTGAAGCTCACAAAACTCTTTGTCAATGGGTTGACACCAAAGAATATGACCAAAACTCAAAGGATATAGCTCGTGAAATCAAGAAATTTATCCTTAAAGTATTATTTACAAATGGGTCGAAACAATTAAAATTTGCCAAAATCATGCATTACAGGTCATGAAATCATGCATTACATTGAAGGCTAAGTTGACTACAGCACCGGTTTTGACTATTCCGAGCAGCGACAGGACATTCGTCGTCTATACAGATGCATCTTTGGTAGGATTGAGAGGCGTTCTTATGCAGACTCAGAGAGTAGTAGCTTACATCTCACGGCAACTGAGAGTGCATGAGCAGAACTATCCTACTCATGACTTGGAGTTAGCAGTAGTGGTATTTGCACTGAAGTCATGGAGGCACTATTTGTATTGAGTGCAGTTTGAGTTGTTCACAGATCATCAGAGTCTGAAATATCTTTTCTCTCAGAAGGAACTCAACCAGAGACAACGGAGATGGATTGAGTTTATCAAGGACTATGAGTTCACGATTCAGTATCATCCTGGGAAGGCAAACGTCATAGCAGATACTTTGAGTAGGAAGCGTCGACATCGGGTTGCGGCTTTGAGGTGTTCATTGTATAGAGATCTTCTTACCCTTAGCCAGTTTGATTTTATACCTGAGAATGGTGGTACCAGTGCATTTTTGGGAGCTGTGTCAGTGCAACCATCTTGGAGTGACAGAGTTGTCAGAGCTCAGTTGGGAGATTCTTGGATCCAAATCCGTAAGGAAGAGATTTCCAAAGAGCCTAAGGTCGATTGGACCATTGGGGCAGATGGAGGTCTACGGATGAAGGGTAGATTAGTTATGCCAGCCAGTGCAGAACTAAAGAGGTAGTTATTTAATAAGGCGCACCGTACTCGGTACACAGTACATCCGAACACTACCAAGATGTACTGTGTTTTACCTGAAGAGATATTTCTGGTGGAGTGGCATGCGAAGAGAGATTTCAGAGTATGTGGCCAAGTGTTTTACTTGTCAGCAGGTAAAGGCAGAGCATCAGAGACCGGCAGGGACACTTCAACCGTTGCCTATTCCAGAATGGAAGTGGGCGGACATTTCTATAGACTTTATTGTAGGGTTGGACCGGTTGACGAAGTCAGCACATTTTATTCCTGTGAGGACTACTTATACAGCCGAGGCGTATTCAAGGATCTTCATTCGAGAGATAGTTTGACTTCACGGGGTTCCGGACACGATCGTGTCGGATCGAGGATCAGTATTCACTTCACATTTTTGGAGGAGTTTCCAGGACATTTTCGGATCGAGGACCAGTGCATTTTCGGATCGAGGATCAGTATTCACTTCACATTTTTGGAGGAGTTTCCAGGGTAGCTGGGAGGAGCATATTCCACTGATAGAGTTCGCTTATAACAATAGTTATCAAGCGACGATCGGTATGGCCCCATATGAGGCATTATACAGGAGACCTTGTAGATCACCGATATGTTGGGCAGAGCCGGAGGATAGTTTGATGCTTGGACCGGAGCTTATGAGGCAGACTACTGAGAAGGTAGCATTGATCAGGGAGCGGATTCTAGCAGCTCAGAGTCGGCAGAAGAGCTATGCAGATAAGAGGCGAAGACCCCTAGAGTTTCAGATTGGGGATTTGGTTATGCTGAAGGTATCACCTATGAAAGGCGTGCAGCGATTCGGGAGGTGAGGGAAGCTTGCACCGAGATATATTGGACCATTCCGGATTTTGGAGCGCATTGGAGTTGTGTCATACAGACTAGATCTTCCAGCTTCTATGTCTAGTATACACAATGTATTCCATATCTCCATGCTCAAGAAGAACTTGCATGATAAGGAGCAGCAGCGAGTGTTGGATGCACCGGAGATTGAGCTTCGGGATGATTTGACTACTATTGAGATCCTAGTGTCTATACTTGCTAGAGAAGATAAGAGACTCAGGAACAAGGTGATTCCATTGGTGAAAGTTCAATGGAACCGAAGTGGATTGAGGAAGCTTCCTTGGGAGTGCGAGGAAGACATGCGACGCGACTACTCACACTTGTTTGAGCAGGTAAATTAATTAAAGTATTTATGATGTGACTTCTTACTTGTATATTTATATATGTACCTTGATACTTATATTTAACACTAGAATGAGGATATTTTCACTTAATTCCTAATCTTTCGGAACACATGGTATATACATGGGGGGTTCCTTATTTGGATTTTTCACCCAACGTACTAGTTCCATTAGATTAGGGGTTGAGTAAGAATATTACCATTTTAGATCGTTAAGTATGAATATCACTATATGCTGATCTAGCGATTAATATTGCGAGATGTGTATGTGTGCGGGTTGGATTTGACCATTGTCGTGCTTTTCAAGTACCATTATGAGTTAGATATGATTTCTGAATTTCGAGGACGAAATTCTTTTAAGTGGGGAAGAATATAAGACCCCGTAGATTTTGATAATTTATATATGGGACTATTAGTAAAAAATAATATTTATTTATGATAAATATCTTCATGACATGGTTGTGCATGAAATCTAGCATTTTTGAGCTTATGAGGATGTATATATGCATCAGTTATGAGGTTGAGTTTGCAAAATTGCAAATCATAAGCATCAAAGTCGAAGAACTCAGTTTTCAGCTCATGAGTTGACCCATGACTGTCATGAGTCGACTCATGATATCATCTCCCTTTGTCATAAGTCTCTGCTGAGTCGACTCAATGAGTCGACTCATGACTGTCATGAGTCGACTCATCGGGGGTTTTCTGAGTTTTGTGGGTCGGGTTTGTTTGGGTTTCGGGTCGGGTTTTAACTGTTCACATATATTCTCCTCCACCCAAAAACACCTCTTTTCATCAGTTCTCCCCATAGAAACCCTAGCCTCCTCTCCCATTCAAAACCCTAGTTCGTTTTTGGGCTTTTTGGGAGATTTTCGGGGGATTTCAGCAGCTTCTTTTGGATTGCAGCGAAGGGGATCGTTCTTCATCACATCTGAGGCGAGTAACATCTCGCCCAATCCTTCTCCCATGTTTTCAATAGTTTAAAAACGTTTTTCATGAGTTTTATTGAGCCTAAGACTTATTTTCAAGTATAAATCAATGTTCTTATTAGGGTGAATGCTAGAAATCATGCGTTTCAGATTTGAAATCCTCACCAACGAGTTTTTGATAAAAACTCAAATCTGGAAATTTATTTAAGAATGACAAATATGAGTTTTTATTTTGATTAAATGCTTTCACTCATGTTTAGGAGTTTAAAGTTAGGTCTAACATGCTAATGTTCGTTTCTTATGCTATATATGAATTTATCACTGCCTCATAGTCTAGAATTGATAGTGATGGAGGTGAAGATCAGTATAGAGAAGTACGGAATGAGATGGACGAGCTGCAGTTATGAAACATCCAGTTTTCAGCCCGTGAGTCGACTCATGACTCATCATGAGTCGACTCATCAGGTTGAGTCGACCCATGACTGTCATGAGTCGACTCACGAAGTCTTTTCCTGTTATCATAAGTTTCTGCTGAGTCGACTCGTAACTGATCATGAGTCGACCTATGAGACATGAGTCGACTCATAACTGAACACGAGTCGACTCATCGGAGTTTTTCCTATTTTGTTTGTATTTCTGCTTGATCACCTACTGTGCTTATATTTTCATAAAGTGTTCATATATGATCGAGGGTTCTGTTGAGCTTTTGTTGAACATGAGAATGTAGCCTTGTTTTTCGGGTATTAAATTGTAGTATTTATGATTTTATCTACACATGTAAAAATGACTTTTCTGACACAAGCTTAGATCTGTACAGCGAGGCATGTACAAGAGTAGAATATGTATACCATTAGTATTCCATGATTCTTATACACAGTCCTCGTGTTGGACTATAATCCATTAAAGTCCTCGTGTTGGACTATAATCCATTAAAGTCCTCGTGTTGGACTATAATCCATTAAAGTCCTCGTGTTGACTATAATCTATTACAATTTTATGTTGGATAATTGCTAAACCTTGAGTATGTTTCTTAACCGAGTTTGGAACACAACATATTATATAAGGCTGATAGCTACCTAGGCCGGACATGACACTTATTGTAGCTTTGACATGTTTAAATTGTATCGGTAGAGATGGGTTTGTTTTCTTTTCTTCATTTATTTCTTGTGTTAAGCCTTGGGTTTAGTATTTAGGGATTTACAATTTGAGATACAAGGTATATACATGAGGGTTTCCTTGTTTGGATTATTTCGCTCGACGTACCTATACTCGTGTTGTAACTTCCTAAGTACTAAAACCTACTATTATTAGTATAAATGATTTTTAACTATTATGCAATAACTGTATGTTCTGTATACAACAAGCCCTTTCCCTTGGGATTGGTTGTGATGTTGCTCGCTAGCGCTTTGACACTCGTTGTCCCTCCCCCTTTCAGGTAACGAGCCAGGAGCCCGAAGAGTCGCAGGTTGATGGCGATGCACTTTAGCTTCAGCCGTCTATTTAGTTATATTTTCTTTTGAGCTCCACTGTAGACTTTTGTGTAGACATGTGAGAGTTTTATTCTAGAAATTTTAAAGGCTGTGTGCCTTATTTCCCTTTGTCAGACATTTTGTATTTGAGACTTGTTGAGAACTCCAGTTCATTTATTTCAAACATTTACTTGTATTTCAGTATATTAGATGATGAAATATTAATTTGATCTCTATTATTTCATCAGTTGATTCTTGTATTATCTCTTACTTGCTTTGTACCTACACTTGTTATTGACTCTACTAGAGAGATAGTTATTGTGATGGTAAAACATGTTATTGCACGGTGTGGTGCATGGCAGGTTTGACATTTCTGGTTTCACCTCGGACTGCAGCCTTGTATGAACCCAGGGGCATCACAAATGGTATCAGAGCAAAGCCAACCGGAATTATGAGAGCTAAGTGCTATGCGGCACAAAGTGCTACGTCGAGAGGGCAGGAGCCACCTCTTGAGGCCGTAGGAGCCACCTCTAGAATCTCACACGGATGGTACGGTCTTGGATGATATGATTTGGCACAATAAGGACGTTGCGAGTTTAAGTGGGGGAGTTTGTAATACCCCAACCCTTGAGAGGGTGATGTGATTAGTATTGATAGATTTGATTGGAATACTCATACCACCAAGATGCATCTTCTTTTCGGGAACCCAACTCTTAGAAACTCCAAAGTTAAGCGTGCTTGACCTGGAGAAATTCTAAGATGGGTGACCCACTGGGAAGTTTTCCAGGGAGCGCGTGAGTGAGGACAAAACATGCGGAAAAGACATTTGCTGGTTTGTGAGGCCAGTCCATCAAATCTAATAGCGTACTGACTCCGGGATTCCGGGGCGGGGCGTTACAAATGGTATCAGAGATCTAGTTCCAGTATCCTTAGGATCATCCTGTGTCGAATCGTGGAGCTAGGTTAGAGTTTCTTAGGATTCATGTATAGAGTCCGCTAAGGATTTCCTAGTATGAGTGAGGACGGTATATGCGTATATCTCAAAATTTTGAGAATATTTTTTTTTATGATAACTATTTTTGTTTAAAGTATATGTGTGAATACTATATGGTGTGAAAATCGTATTGTGATACATTATGTATGTATATATGTCTACTTTGACTCATGAACTTTTACTTTCTTATGATCAGAGAGAAATGACAGGACGTGGCAGACCTCGTACTCGCAGAGCCGTTCAGGCAGAGCCCCAGCAGGCTCCACCTGAGCCACAGCAGGCTCTACCCGAGCAGGAGCAGGCACCGCCTGAGCCGCAGCAGGCTCCCCAGTACCTCATTGATCTCATGGCTTCTATCGTAGCTAGGATGGCAGCGATTGAGGATCTTATGGCGAGTCATATCGCGCCACCGACACCACCACCACCACCTCCAGTAGTTCCACCACAGGGGATACCAGCCGTCCCAATCAGAGAGAGAGACCCAGAGGTAGCACCTGCAGCTATTCCACCAGCAATACTGGATAGAGCCACGGAGCAGGAGGCTTGGCTCCGCTTGGTAGAGAGGTACCAAAAGATGAGAGCACCGGAGTTCCAGGGCTCTTCAGACCCACTTGTAGCCCACAAGTGGAAGGAGGATGTGAGTAATGTCCTAGACATACTCAATGTAGACTCAGTTTAGAAGCAAAGACTGACATCATATAGTCTGAAGGGGGATGCTGGGAGATGGTACCGATTCCAGTTTCCGTTAGAGCAGCGGATGATCCTCACTTGGGAGGATTTTGTTTACTTCTTTGAGTTATAACTTGTCAGGACAACTAAAAATACCCAAATATTGTGAGTTATAACTCATGAAATTGTTTATTCTGGCTTCTGAGAAATTTTTTGCCTACGGTTCAAAATCACTAAAAATAGATAAAAATCGTGGGTTATAGCTCATAAGATTGTGAATTTTGGCATATGAGAACTATTTTTTAATGGGCCGGAGAAATTAGAAATAGCCAAAAATTATGGGTTATAGCTCACGAAGTGAAGAATTTTTTCTTACGGGAAATTATTTGCCTATGGGTCAAAAATAATAAAATGGTAAAATATTGTAGGTTATAGCTCATTAAATCGAGAAATTTGACCTCTGAGATCTTATTTATGTACAGGTCATAACCACTAAAAATGGTCAAAAATGGGGGGTTATAGCTAATAAAATGTTAAATTTTGGATTTTGAGAAATTGCCAATAGATCGAATCCATTAAAAATAGTCAAAAATCAGGGGTTATAGCTCATGAAATAGTGAATTATAGCTTACAAAATTTTTTACTAACGGGTTAAAACCACAAAATATTGTCAAAACTCTCACAAAATCAAGAAATTTCTACCCCATCATATATTTTCTTATAAGGAGTAACTGCTAAAAATGGCCAAAATCATGAATTATGGCTTATTTAATATAATTTTGGCCTTTGCCAAATCATTTGCTGACGAGTTGAAACCACTAATAATGTCAAAAAATCATGACTTCTAGCTTATGAAATGGTGACTTTAGCCTCCATGAAATAAGTTGTCAATAGGTCGAAAACATTAAAAATTGCCAAAACTCAAGAGTTATAGCTCATAAAGTCTTGAATTTTAACCTTTGCGAAATGATTTGACTATGGGTTGAACAACTAGAAATGGCCAAAATTATGGGTTATAGCTCATAGAATCATGAATTTTGGCTTTCGTAAAATTATTTGCCTACAGGTCAAAACCACTAAACTTTGCAAAAAATCATGGGTTATAGCTCATGAAATTATGAATTTTGGCTTTCGAAAAATTATTTACCTCCGAGATGAAACCACTAAAAATGGTCGATAATCATAAGTTATAGCTCATGAAATCTTAAATTAGAGCTTACAAAATAATTTCCCAATTGGTTGACACATAAGAATATGCCAAAGCTCGTAGATTATAGCTCACGAAATCAGGAAATTTGGCTTCAAAGATATTATTGGCCAACTGCTGAAAGCACTAAAATGGAAAAAATTATGGTTATTGCCCATGAAATCGTAAAATTTAGCCTTCAAGAAATTATTTGCTTATAGGTCGAAACCACTAAAAATGGTCAAAATCGGGGGTTATAACTCATAAATTCTTGAATTTTGGTTTTTAGAAAAGTATTTACTAACTGGTCAAAATCATTAAAAATGCTCAAAAATCAAGGATTATAGCTCATAAAATCATTAATTTTGGCCTACGGCAAATTATTTTCCAACGGGCCAAAACCACTAAGTATGGCAAAACCTTGTGGGTTATAGACTCTTGAAGTTGTGAATTTTGCCTTACGGGAATTGATTGTCTATTGGTTGGTACCAGTAAAAATGACCAAAAATCACGGGTTATAGGTCATTACACTGTGAATTTTAGCTTTTGAGAACTTATTTGCCTAATGGTTGAAATATAAAACCCTAAAATTTTGAATATTTTATAATAAATAATGATAAATATGTTATATGGAAAAAAAATAATATATTTTGATGTTTGAATATGATAAGAATTAATTTGAAATCAATTCAATATATATTTGGGAATATATGAGTGCATATGTGCATGACATGCGTAAAGGCCAAAAGAGAAATCTGATATTTATGACTAGTTATGAGATTCTATATTTTATGCACTGATTCAGTTAGAATGTGAGAAAATATAAAAAATAAAAGTTGTAGCTCTTCAATATATTTCCAAAAAATCTTAAATCACCTCATTCGGAGGTTGGACGATAAAGTTATGGCCAATATACCGAACCTCAGCCTAAGTGCAAGTTTCTATACAGTCGACTGCTGGGCGTGCAGACACCAAGATTGTCTCTGTTTCGGGTTGGTTTTGTTTATACTGAACCTGGGAGTATACCTAAATATATATATCCATGTTGAAGCTCTCAGAACCCTCTTTTAAACCCTAATAGCCTCAGCCCCCCCCCCCCCCCCCCCCCCCTCTCAAACCCTAAACCCCCTTTCTTTGGCGATTCTTGGAGGATTTTGGAGGAGCTGACGTGAGATCCATCAGTGTTCAGCGAAGGAGGATCGTTCTCACTCGTTTTTGGGAGTTCATCAACACTCCCTCGGGTGAGTTTCATCTCATCCAATCCTACACCTATGTTTTAAACGTTTTTAATAAAGTTTTTCCTGTGTTTTATGAGCCTAAAATGCTATTTTATGTATAAAGATAGATCTTTATATTGTATAATACAAAAAGAACAAGTTTTTAATTAATAAAGATCATCCACGAATTTCTTAATGCAGATCTAGATCTGAAAATTTTCCTAACAAGAGTTTTGAAAGAAAGATAGTTGTTTTCAAACGTGTCGACATGCATACATGTGTTTAGAAAGGTTTCTTTTTGTCTATAGTGATTAGATTATATTTTTTTCATATTCTAGAAATGCTAAATCACGTATATAGGATTTGTAGTATATAGAATCGTCGCATAATGGCTTTTGAATCAACCTCGAGGAGCAAAAACCTGTAGAAAAGGTTTCTATCTCTTCACAGTCGACCGCTGAGGAATTTTCTACATGGTTATGTTGTTGCATAAGTTTGTGTGGCTGGCGAGACACCTAGGTTATATGGGATTATAATACAATGTGATTTGTGTATATAAGTTGACTACGGACACAAGTTTTAGATTCACTCACCGAGGCACGAGAGTGAGTAGTAAATATGCTGATTTTTTTTCTATTACTTTCATGTTGAAGTCCTCGTGTTGGACTATAATCCATTAAAATTCTTGTGTTGGACTATAATCCATTGAAGTCCTCGTGTAGGACTATATCCATTACAGTTCTCGTGTTGGACTTTAACCTTTTATAGTTCATGTATAGGAAATTTACCTATTTTAGTCTACGAGTTGGGCACGTATTTGATATCTGACAGGTCATTAATATTATGGTTGGAGATGGAGCTATATTTCTTTATTGCTCCATGTTGTAGTTTTTTTTGGGATTTGGTATTTAGTTATTTATAATTTGAGCTAACGGGAGATGTACATATGCTCGTGTTGTAAATTTTTAAATATCAAACCATCATTTTATTTCGGAGTAGATGATTGACTAGCTATATGTATAAATAACTATTTTTCTTTCTTCTAGCCCTTCCCCCTAGGGTTGGTTGAGATGTTACTCGCTAGCGCTTGACGCTTGTTGTTTCCTCCCTTTCAGGTAACAAGCCAGGTGCACGGAGAGCCGTAGGTTGATGGAATTGCTCTAGCAATTATTTATCTATATTGTTAGTAGTTTATGTTAGAACTCCATAGTAGATGTGTTTATGAACATTTGAGTTATCATTCTAGTTTTGTAAAGGCAATGTGCCTAAATGTCATTTCATTTGATTTCCTATGTTGAGACACTTGTATTTAGTCAGATGTTATTTCTCTCAGAGATTTAGCTATTTATTTCAGTGGTGATGATTTCTTCAGAATATCTATCGTTTAGTATTTCTTTTGTATATTTTCTCTAGCCTGTTTTGTACCAATACCTATTATTGATTCTACTAGATAGATAGTAATTGTAATGGTGAAACATGCTATTACACGGTGTAGTGCATGGCAGGTTTGACATTTTTGGTTTCACCTTGGATTGCAGCCTTGTTGAAACCAGGGGCGTCACAGTTGGCATCAGAGCTCTAGTTCCAGTATCCTTAGGATCATCCTTTGTCGAGTCGTGGAATTAGAGTAGAGTTTCTTAAGATTCATGTATAGTGTCCACTAGAAATTTCTAGAATGAGTGAGGACGTTATATACACGTATTCAAAAATTACGAATATTTTTTTTGTGAAACTAGTATTCATTGATATTAAAAGTATTTGCGTGAATGATATATGATACGAATTTCTTATCTTTACGAATACTAGTATTCATTGATATTAAAAGTATTTGCGTGAATGATATATGATACGAATTTCTTATCTTTACGAATTCCATATATGTTTCGTTCGAGGATTTATAAACTTTGTTCTATATGCTTAGATGGCCGGACATGGTAGACCTCGTTCCCGGAGAGCTGATCAGGCAGAGCCATAGCAGGATCCACCAGAGTTGTAGTAGGTTCCCCCGGAGCCGCAGCAGACTCCCCAGTATTTGATAGACCTAATGGCTCCCATAGCCGCTAGGATGATAGCACTTGAGGAGCTTGTGACGAATCACATCACACCACTACCACCAGTAGTTCCACCACCGATGATACCAGCTATTTCTATTGTGAAAAATTTCCCAGAAAACACACCCGTACCCTCCCCACAGGCAGTTGCTGATAGAACCATAGAGCAGGAGGCTTAGCTCCACTTAGTGGAGAGATACCAGAAGATGAGGGCACCGGAGTTTCAGGGATTATCAGATTCTCTTGCGGCATATGAGTGGAAGGAAGATGTGGATAACACCCTTGAGATACTTAACGTTACTTTGGTTCAGAAGCAAAGGCTAGCATCCTACAGTCTCAAACGGGATGCAGGGAGATTGTATTGTCTACAGTTTACCCCAGAATAGAGGATGACCCTCACCTGGGAGGATTTTGTCTATTTTTTCAATGAACAGTATATCTCTTTCATGGTACAGGCTGGGAAAGAGCTTGAGTTGTCCAGATTGACGTAGGGAGACATGTCAATAGCTGATTTCGAGAGTAGATTTATGAGCCTACTTCACTTTACAGGCATGTGGCAGACTGGAGAACGCCAAGCACAGATATTTCTAGCAGGACTTCACCCTAGCCTTCATCGATACCTCGTTTCTAGGAGGTTCTACTCAGTTCAAGAGGTAGCTGATGCTGCCACTTCATAGGAGAACGAGTCATCTATGTTTTAGAAAGACAAGGAAGGGAATACTAAGGATAAGGGTAAGAACAAGAGGCCTTTTTTAGGACCCCAGCAGCAGCAACAAGACCCTCATAGGAGAGGACCCCAGCATGATCAGAGAGCGCCTCAGCAGCGTAAGTTTCAGGGCACATGTTTTACGTGTCACAAGATTGGCCACAGAGCATCAGACTGTCGCAGTGCACCAGCAGAAGCCCAGCAAGGAAAAGGGCAGAATCAGTAGCAGAACCGATTTTAGGGCTGAGATCAGGGCCAACATATGAGACTTGAGGCACCACCAGTAGTTCCGATGATTGAGGGATAGGTTCACGCAGTTCAGGAGGTCCCTCAGGAACAAATAGTATCATATGCTCCACTTCCAGCAGCAGAGCAGCCTCCAACCACCGATAGAGTCTATGCGGTAGTCCCTCGTGATCATGGTGCGAGCGGGGCAGTAGTGGAGAGTACGTTCCTCATGAACTCCTTTCCAGCCAGTATTCTTTTCGATTCAGGGGCTTCGCATTCTTTCATATAATATGCATTTATGATTAGACTTCAGCTCATAGCTCAGCCTCTAAACATTCCTTTGTCAGTTTCCACCCCTCTGGGTGAGATGTCGCTCTTGGAGAGCATTTGTAGGAGGTGTATTATCAGTTTAGACAAGTCTGAGTTTGTTGTCAATCTGATAGTGTTGCGCATGTCAGAGTTTGATATTAATCTAGTTAAATGAGACTTGAAATAAATCAACTGCTGAGTAGGCGAGCTTTTCCCGTCAAACGGTGTGAAGTTAATCAGATTGAATTTTGCCGGGTACGGTATTGAATCCCATTCTCTTGGATAGGGACATGGAATACCCATCTTTTTCACTTCTTGAGCCGTCATCAAAGCGTTGATTTTGTTTTCAAGCTCTTTCATTTTCTCGTCATCGTCTATGTCTTCATTCGAAGGACGTTGAGGGGAATGAGTTAGACCACTCCCTGTAAGAGGTGCCATTGAACCACCCCCATATCGTTATTGGGAGGATGCATTAAACCACCCCCAGCGTTATTGCTATTAGGAGGTGTATCAGCTATAATAACTTCATCCACTTCTGGATCACTGTTATCTACAATATTCCGAGTGTGGCGGGTGGGGTCTGCTCGCTGACCTAGTAATTCTCTCATTTGTTGAATAGCTAACTCCATCTCTGTCTTCATCTCAGCTCTAATTTCTTCACGTTGTTTGGCTAGAGCTTCTTGAAGTATTTGAGCGAACTGATCAGAGGTGATTGTGAGTACTTCTCTGGTTTGTCCTGTGCTAGATACTGTATCATCCGAAGCGATCACAGAACAAGTGTCCGAGAGCTCGTCCTCTGATGACTTTCCTTTATGCATTCTCTTGTAGTCCCTATGTCTGATGGCTCTTAACTGGAGTCGGGACATCCGTTGGGCAATTCTTGAATTGACTTTTCCTCCCGGGGAATAGTAGGATTTGATTCATTTGAATGCCATTTAGATTTTTCTTTATCAGCCATGTTGATGGTGATTTCAGGGAATTCATCCTCTTGAACAGCAAGCTTCTTGTGGAAATGTCTCGTCTTGGGCTTTGATATTTCGGTAAAAAGCCTCTGGAACACTGAGACTTTTTGCGGGATGACTTCTCATTTGGCGTAGTTATATTCCGACCATGTTGCTTTAATGAGTCGCGCACAGGAACAATGAGAGTTTATTTTTCGAATAACTCTCTTTCGAAATTCATTCAAACCCACAGCTTGATAGTACGATTCATCGGTATGATTGCCGAAAAATCCTATCGTCTGTTGGTATGACCTCCCAGGCATAACGATGTCTTTTGACGAACACGTCTTCTTCTGGGGGTGTAAAACCTTGTTGGCATTCTCAGAACAAATTATTGTTGCCTTTGAGCGATCCAAGGTTATGTCAGGAGTCATACGTTTAGAACCACCCCCTTGCGGGTGCGGAGTCTTAACGGGCTCTGAATACTGATTTTGCACAACTCCAGACTTTGGAATCCAAACTTTGCAGAGTTTTGGTGATTCTTTGGCCACCGTTTCCTTGTTTCTTTCTCATCTTTGTTGTAAGAGAGCACGGGCATGAGCTGCGTTTGCACGACGCTTTTGTATACGTTCTTTGAGGGTCGAGCAAGCCCTTTTGACAAAAGTCCATTCATCCATCGTTAGTTTAGCAGAAATATGAGTGATTGGTTGTTGAGACAACTAAACTACTCAATGCCTCCTCGACTCTAGGTCCGCGTGATAACGAACCCCGTCGGTTTGTTTCAAGGCCTTAGCTTTTTGGCGAGCGCGGCGCTGACGTTGTCTCTGATGAACCCTCTTCGTCAGTGCCGGTGGGCCTTGATTCGATAACTCTTTAACTAGATAAGAGTCATTGTGAGCAGAGGTGTTGCGAGTAGAATCCTCAGCAACAATCAGACGAGAGTCTTCATCTGTAGCGTTCGACAGAGTCAAAAACTTGAAAACCTTCTTAGAAGATGAAATTTTCCTGCATTTATGAGGCGAGGAAGACTTTGAGGATGAGGATGACAGATATTCCTCGAATTTTGCCTGATCGAACTCATATTCGATCTCTTCGTTAACCACGATCTTGATCGGTTGCGACACTGCGGCCTCGGCAGCGAGGCCGCTGGCTCCCACTGTGGTCGCCAGTTTATTTTCGTCAAAAGTTGATCTCGTTATGGAATTCATTATATCTTTGGTCGATTATAACAAATTCGAAATAGATAGCCTTTTTATAAGACTTCTTTTACACAACAAAGTAAAAATTACAACTTTTTGAAAACAAACGCAGGATCATTGTTTGGATCGCTGCTTGCGTGGGATCTTTGCCTGTGCCGGGAGCGCTTTGACTCATGGACCACCAAATCACATATCGTGAGGGGTTTAATGATTCTTCCTTCGTTTATCGAAGTGAGAATTTGAAACGAAGATCTTATCAAAGTAAGACGATCGTTCTTCTTAAGATCAAGTCAAAGCTCGAATCTCAAGGAATTGCCAGAAGCTCAAGTACTCTGCTCTGTCTGCTCCAAAATGCTCAGCCCTCTGCAGTAATGATCCTAGGGGGGTATTTATAGCCTCCAGGAACAGTTAGAGGAAACGTGCGAGACAGTATTTGCTGTCTCGGGTGCCGAGACAGAGTTTACTGTCTCAGGTTTCGAGATAGTAAACACTGTCTCGGAAAACCCAACTGCCCAGAGGTTTTTGCCGTAACTGCCTTTCCACATTTCAAACTCCGTTATTTTGACAATTATCCACGTGATTCTCGCCCACGACGTTCCCCATGTTCTTTGATAGTTAATGGACATGTGTCGGCAGTTATACAAAACGGTTTCTGATCCTTCGAGAGCTGTCTCACGTGCGAGACAGTAAACACTGTCTCACCTGCGAGACAGTAAACACTGTCTCGCACGGCGAGACAGGAAACACTGTCTCGCGTGCCGAGACAGTCTATACTGTTCCTTGTGTTCTTTTGATCTTTGGATGATCTCCTCTTGAGCTATATTTGGATATCTTTTAGCATTTTTTGACGCCTACAGTATGGATTAGCTATCTTCCTACCACATCAGTATCGACTGTTTTATGAAAACAGTCAATTTGCGAGCGTCCGATGGGTCCGCGTTAGTTGTGGCAACCTCTCAGGGGAACCAGTTTGCGGAGTCATTACTGTCGTACATCAAGGAGGTGATGCTTAGGGATCAGAGTGTTAATATATGTGAGACTAGAGTTGTCTTAGATTATCAGGATGTTTTTCAGGACATACCTGGGTTGTCTCCTGTGAGAGAGGTTGAGTTTTATATTAAGTTGCAACCGGGCACAGTCCTGATATCTCGAGCACCCTATCACATGTTACCTGCTGAGATGAGGGAGCTACAAACCCAGTTGGATGAGTTGTTAGCTCAGGGCTTTATTCGTCGGAGTCATTCTCCATGGGGAGCGTAGGTCCTCTTCGTGAAGAAGAAGGATGGTAGTATGCGATTATATATTGACTACCATGAGTTAAACAAAGTCACTATCCGGAATAGATATCCTTTGCCTCGGATTAATAACTTGTTTGATCAACTGCAGGGAGCGTAGTATTTCTCAAAGATTGATCTTCATTCCGGTTATCATCATCTACGGGTTCGGGAGATGGATATTCCCTAGACCGCCTTTCTGACTCGATATGGGTCCTTCGAGTTTTTGGTCATACCATTTGAGTTGACCAATGCACCCGTGGTATTTATGGATTTGATGAACCGGATCTTTCATCTATATTTGGACCAATTCGTGATTGTATTTATCGATGATATTCTCATCTATTTGAGATCGGAATCAGAGCACGAGCAGCATCTACGTTTGACTTTGCAGACTTTGAGGGAGTATCAGCTATATTCTAAGTTCAGCAATTGTGAGTTTTGGATTTTTGAGGTCAGGTTTTTTGGCCATATTGTCATTAGATATGGCATAGCAGTGGACTCAGCTAAGGTTTCAGCAGTGCTTGATTGGGAACTGCCGAAGACGGTTACCGAGATTCATAGCTTTTTGGGGTTAGCTGGCTATTACAGGAAGTTCATTCAGGACTTCTCGAAGATTACGATACCAGTTACATGCCTTACAAAGAAGGGCATATAGTTTACTTGGAGCACGGAGTGCCAGAAGGCCTTTGATACCTTAAAGGCTAAGTTGACTAAGGTGCCAGTTCTTACTATTCCGAACTGTGACAGGACATTTGTCGTATATACGGATGCGTCGTTAGCAGGTTTGGGAGGTGTTCTGATATAGACTCAGAGGGTAGTAGCATACATCTCATAACAGCTAAGGGTACATGAGCAGAACTACCCCACTGGTGATTTGGAGTTAGCAGCGGTAGTATTCGCACTGAAGGCATGGAGACACTATTTGTATGGAGTTCAGTTCGAGCTATTGACAGATCACCAGAGTCTAAAATACCTATTCTCCTAGAAGGAACTTAATCTGAGACAACGGTGATGGATTGAGTTCATCAAGGACTACGAGTTTGTAATTTAGTATCACCCGGGGAAGGCGAACGTCGTAGCATATGCTTTGAGTAGGAAGCGTCGACATCAGGTTGCAGCCTTGAGGTGCTCATTATATCGAGATCTTCTCACTCTTAACCAGTTTGATTTTAGGTCAGAGATTGGCGGGACCAACACATACTTGGGAGCTATATCAGTACAGCTATCTTGGAGGGACAGAGTAATCAGAGCTCAGTTAGAAGACTCTTAGATTCAAATCCTGAAGGAGGAGATTTCCAAAGAGCCCAAGGACGATTAGACCATTGGAGCAGATGGAGGCCTTCGAATGAAGAGTCGATTGGTTATGCCAGTTAGTGTAGAGTTGAAGAATGAGTTGTTTGATGAAGCACATCATACTCGATATTCAGTGCATCCAGGAACCACTAAAATGTACAAGAACTTGAGGAGACACTTTTGGTGGAGTGGTATGCGTAGGGAGATTTCTAAAAATATGTGGCTAAGTGCTTCACCTGCCAGCAAGTAAAGACAGAACACCAGAGACAAGCAGGGATACTTCAGCCTTTATCCATCCCAGAATGGAAGTGGGTGGACATTTCTATGGACTTTATTGTAGGGTTGCCGAAATTAAAGAGGGGGGAACGATTTAGTTTGGGTGATAGTGGATCGGTTGACAAGTCGGCATATTTTATTCCAGTGAGGACTACTTATACCGCCAAGACATATGCGAGGATATTTATCCGGGAGATAGTTCGACTTGACAGAGTTCCAGATACGATTGTATCATATCGAGGCTCAGTTTTTACCTTGCACTTTTGGAGGAGTTTCCAGGATTCATTCGGCAGCAGGTTATTGCACAGTAGTGTATTTCACCCTCAGACAGATGGTCAGACAGAGAGAGTGAACCAGATGTTGGAGGACATGTTGCGAGCTTGTATCATTGATTTTTAAGATAGCTAGGAGGATTATATTCCATTGATAGAGTTCACTTATAATAATAGTTATCAAGCGATGATTGGTATGGCCTTGTATGAGGCATTGTACGAGAGACCCTGTAGATCCCCTATATGTTGGGCAGACTACCGAGAAGGTAGCATTGATCAGGGAGCGTATTTTTAGCCGCTCAGAGTCGACAGAAGAGCTACACGGATCATAGACGGTGAAATTTAGAGTTTCAGGTGGGAGATTGTGTCATGCTGAAGATATCACCGATGAAAGGTGTCCAGCGATTTGACAGACGGGGAAAGCTTGCCCCGAGATATATTGGCCTATTTCAGATTGTTGAGCGTATTAGGGCTGTTTCATATAGACTAGATCTTCCAGCATCGATGCTCAAGAAGCACTTGCATGATGAGGAGAGACAGCGAGTATTGGATACTCTGGAGATTGAGCTTCAGGACGATTTGTCTACTATTGAGATCCCAGTTTGTATACTTACTAGAGAAGATAAAACACTTAGAAACAAGATGATTCCTTTGGTGAAGGTCCAATAGAATCGGAAAGAATCTGAGGAGATTTCTTGGGAATGCGAAGAGGATATGCGTCGTGACTACCCATACCTGTTTGAATAGGTAAATTGTTTGGATTATGTTTTTCTTATGGTTTATGATGATTTTGGGATAGTCATATTTATCTTTAACACAGAATGGGGCTATTATTACTTAATCCTTAATCATTTGGAATACATGGTATATATATGGGAGGTTCCTTATTTGGATTTTTTCGCCCGACGTACTAGTTCCTTTTAGTTAGGGGTTAAGTGGGAGTATCCGCATTTTAGATTGTTAAGCATAGATATTGTTAGTGATTTATATCTAGGGATTAATGGTATGAGATGTGTACGGGAGGGTTTCCTTGTCTGGATTTTTCTCTCTTAGTGCTTTTCTCATATTATTAATTCCTAAGATACGTTACAGAATTTCGGGGACGAAATTCTTTTAAGGGGGAAGAATGTAAAACCCCAAATTTTTGAATATTTTATGATAAATAATGATAAATATATTATATGGTGAAAAATAATATATTTTGATGTTCGAATATGATAAAAATTGATTTGAGATTAATTCAATATATATTTGTGAATATATGAGTGCATATGTGCAAGACATGCACAAAGGCCAAAAGAGAAATCTGAGATTTATGACCAGTTATGAGTTTTTATATTTTATGTACTGATACAGTTAGAATCTGAGAAAGTATAGAAGATCAAAGTTGTAGGTCTCTTCAATAGATTTCTAACAAATCTTAAATCACCTCATTCGGAGGTTGGACGAGAAAGTTATGGCCAATATACCGAACCTCAGCCTAAGTGCAGGTTTCTATACGGTCGACTGCTGGGTGTGCAGACGTCAGGATTGTCTATGTTTCGGGGTGGTTTTGTTTATACCGAACCCGGGAGTACACCTAAGTATATATATCCATTTTGAAGCTCTCAGAACCCTCTTTTAAACCCTAATAGCCTCAGCCACTTCCTCTCTCTCTCTCTCTCAAACCCTAAACCCCCTTCCTTTGGCGATTCTTAGAGGATTTTGGAGGAGCTGACGTGAGATCCATCAGTGTTCAGCGAAGGAGGATCGTTCTCACTCGTTTTTGGGAGTTCATCAACACCCCCTCAGGTGAGTTTCATCTCACCCAATCCTACACCTATGTTTTAAACGTTTTTAATAAAGTTTTTCCTGTGTTTTATGAGCCTAAAATGCTATTTTATGTATAAAGATAGATCTTTATATAGTATGTTGTAAAAAGAATAAGTTTTCAGTTAACAAAGATCACCCACGAATTTCTTAATACAGATCTAGATCTGAAAATTTTCCTAACAAGAGTTTTGAAAGAAAGATAATTGTTTTCAAAAGTGTCGACATGCATATATGTGTTTAAAAAGGTTTCTTTTTGTCTATAGTGATTAGATTGTATTTTTTTTATATATATTCTAGAAATGTTAAATCACGTATATAGGATTTGTAGTATATAGAATCGTCGTATAATGGCTTTTGAATCAACCTCGAGAAGCAGAAACCTGTAGAAAAGGTTTCTGTCTCTTCGCGGTTGACCGCTGGGGAATTTTCTGCATGTTCATGTTGTTGCATAAGTTTGTGTGGCTGGCGAGACACCTAGGCGACCGCTGGGGAATTTTCTGCATGTTCATGTTGTTGCATAAGTTTGTGTGGCTGGCGAGACACCTAGGCTATATGGGATTATAATACACTGGGATTTGTGTATATGAGTTGACTACGGACACGAGTTTTAGATTCACTCACCGAGGCACGAGAGTGAGTAGTAAATATGCTGATTTTTATATATTACTTTCATGTTGAAGTCCTCGTGTTGGACTATAATCCATTGAAGTTCTCGTGTTAGACTATAATCTATTAAAATCCTCGTGTTGGACTATAATCCATTATAGTCCTCGTGTTGGACTTTAAGCTTTTGCAGTTCATTTATTGGACATTTACCTATTTTCCATGAGTTGGGCACGTATTTGACATCCGACAGGTCATTGATATTATGGTTGGACATGGAGCTATATTTCTTTATTGCTCCACGTTATAGTTTTTTTAGGATTTGGTATTTAGCTATTTACAATTTGAGCTAACGGGAGACGTACCTATGCTCGTGTTGTAAATTTCTAAATATCAAACCACCATTTTATTTCGGAGTAGATGATTACCTATGCTCGTGTTGTAAATTTCTAAATATCAAACCACCATTTTATTTCGGAGTAGATGATTGACTATGTATATGTATTAACAGCTATTTTTCTTTCTTCTAGCCTTTCCCCCTGGGGTTGGTTGAGAAGTTACTCGCTAGCGCTTGACGCTCGTTGTTTTCCCCCTTTCAGGTAACGAGCCAGGTGCACAGAGGGACGTAGGTTGATGGAATTACTCTAGCAGTTATTTATCTATATTGTTAGTAGTTTATGTCAGAACTCCATAATAGATGTGTTTATGAACATTTGAGTTATCATTCTAGTTTTGTAAAGGCGATGTGCCTAAATGTTATTTTATTTGATTTTCTATGTCGAGACACTTGTATTCAGTCAGATGTTATTTCTCTTAGAGATTTGTCTATTTATTTCAGTAGTGATGATTTCTTCAGAATATCTGTCGTTTAGTATTTCTTCTGTATATTTTCTCTAGCCTATTTTGTACCTATACCTGTTGTTGATTCTACTAGATAGATAGTAATTGTGATGGTGAAGCATGCTATTGCACGGTGTAGTGCATGACAGGTTTGATATTTTTGGTTTCACCTTGGACTGCAGCCTTGTTGAAACCAGGGGCGTCACATGAAACCACTAAAAATGGAAAAAATAATGTATTATAGATCATGATGTCATGTATTACAGCTCAAAAAATTATTTGCTAACGGGTTGAAACCATAGAATATTGCCAAAACTCATGGTTTATAGCTCATGAAATCACGAAATTTAGTCTCTGGAATATTATTTGCCTACGAGTCGTAACCACTAAAAATAGCTAAAAATTATGGAGTATAGCTCATGAAATCTTGAAGTATAGCTCAAAATATTATTTTCCAATAGGTTGAAACCATAGAATATTACAAAAACTCGAGGTTTATTGCTCATGAAATTAGGAAAATTTCCTTAAGGTATCATTTACCTATGGATTATAACCACAAAAAATGGCTAAAAATTATGGATTATAACACACAAAATCATGAATTTTATCCTTCTACAAAATTATTTTCCAACGGGTTAACCACTAATATACAACGTCAAAAAATCATGGCTTCTAGGCCATAAATGGTGAATTATAGCCTCCGTGAAATAATTTTCCAACAGGTCGAAACTTTTAAAAATAGCCAAAAATTGTGGGTTATAGCTCATGAAACCATGAATTTTTTTTCCTTCGAGAAACTATTGCCAACGCATCAACACCACTAAAAATGGGCAAAATTATGGGTTATAGCTCATCAAATCATGAATTGTGACTTCTGGGAAATTACTTGCCTATGAGTCATGACCACTAAAAATGGCCAATAATCATAGGTTATAGCTCATCAAATTAGGAATTAAAGACCATAAAATTATTTGCTAATGGGTTGACACCAAAGAATAAGGCCAAAACTCGAAGTTATAGCTCATGAAATCAGGAGGTTTTTCCTCAAGAATAATATTTACCAATGGGTCGAAACAATTAAAAATAACTAAAAATCATGGATTATAAGTCATAAAATCATGAATATTTACCTTTACAAAATTATTTACTAACTGATCAAAATCATTAAAATAACCAAATATTGTGGGTTATAGCTCATGAAATTCATAATTTTGGCTTCTGGGAAAAATACCTACGGTTCGAAACCACTAAAAATGATAAAAATTTATGGGTTATAACTCATGAAATATTGAATTATAGCTCATGAAATTATTTACCAACATGTTAAAACCACAGATATAGCCCAAACATGTGGTTCATAGCTCATAAAATCAAAATTTTTGGCCTCCGAGATATTACTTGCCTACGGGTCATAACCACTAAAAATAGCCAATATCATGAATTATAGTTCATGAAGTCATGAATTTTGGCCTCTATAAAATTATTTGTCGATAGATGGAAACCACTAGTAAAGTCAAAAAATTATGGCTTCTAGCTTATGAAATGGTGAATTATGGCCTCCGTAAAATAATTCGCATGCAAGTTTACACACTAAAAATGGTTAAAAAATCAGGAGTTATAGCTCATCAAATCGTAATCTCGACTTCCATGAAACTATAAGCTAATGGGTCGAAACCACTAAAATAGCCCAAAAATAGTGGGCTTTAGAGATCGAGAATTTTGGCCTATGGGAAATAATTTGCTTGTGGGTCGAAACTGTTAAAAACACCAAAAATTATGGGTATAGCTTATGGAGTCGTGATTTTTACCTTATAGTAAATTATTTACCTATGGGTCAAAACCAGTAAAAATGGCCAAAAAGTAAGGGCTATTGCTTAAGAAATCGTGAATTTTGGTTTCTAAAAAGTTATTTGCCTATTGATTGAAATCAGTAAATATAGCAAAACATCATGAATTATATCTCACAAAATCATGAATTATAGCTCAAAAATTATTTGCCAATGGGTTGAAACCATAAAATATTACCACTCGTGTTTTATAGCTCAAGAAATCAAGAAATTTAGCCTTTGATATATTATTTGCCTACAGGACGTAACCACTAAAAATAATGAAAAATTATGGATTATAGCTCATGAAATCATAAATTTTGGCCCCCTCAAAATTATTTGTCAGCGGGTTGATACCAACAAAAATGCCAAAAATCATGACTTTTAGCTCATTAAATGGTGAATTTTAGCCCCCGTGAAATAATTTACCAACAGGTCGAAATAACTAAAACTGGCCAAAATCATAGGTTATAACTCATGAAGTCATGAATTTTGACTTCTGAGAAATTATTTTTCAACTTGTCGAAATAACTAAAAATGGCTAAAAATAATGGGTTATAGCTCATGAAGTTATGAATTTTTTCTTAAGAATAATTATTTGCCTACGGGTCAAAACCAGTAAAAATGGCCGAAAATCATGTGTTAAATCTAATGAAATCGTGAATATTGGCTTCTGAGAAATTATGTCTGAAGGTCAAAATAACTAAAAATGGCCAAAATCATAGGTTATAACTCAAGAAATCATGAATTACAGTTCGAAAAATATTTGTGAACGGTTTGACACCACAAAATATAGCCCAAGCTCATGGTTTATAGCTCATAAAATTAGTAAATTTGGCCTCCAGGATATTAGTTGCCTACGAGTCATAACCTCTAAAAATAGCTAAAAATCATGGATTATGAAATCGTGACTTTTGTCCTCCGCAAAATTATTTGTTGATCGGTTGAAACCACTAGTATCGTCAAAATATCATTGCTTAGTTTATGAGATGGTGAATTTTAGCCTGCGTGAAATAATTTTTGACCGTGACAAACCCATTAAAAATAGTAAAACAAATTGTGGATGATGGCTCATGAAATTGTGAATTTTGACCTTTGAAAAGATATTGCCAACTGGTAGAAACCATAAAAAAATAGACAAAAAAATCGTTGGTTGTAGCTCATGGGATCGTGAATTTTGACTTCTGGGAAATTACTTGTCTACAGTCAAAACCACTAAAAAAGGCTAAAATCATGGGTTACACTCATGAAATAGAGGGTTATAGCTCTCAAAAATATTTGCCAACCAATTGACACTAAAAAGTATAGTCAAAACTTGTGGGTCATAGCTCATGAAATAAGAGTCATCTAGGATCTTATTTGCCAACAGGTCAAAATTATTAAAAATGGCCAAAAATCGTGGATTATAGGTCATGAAATTTTGAATTTTGCCTATGAGAAGTTATTGCCAAAAAGTTGAACGACTAAAAATAACCAAAAATTATGAGTTATAGCTGTCAAAATTGTTAACTTTGACTTCTGAGAAATTATTTGCCTATAGATCAAAACCACGAACAATAGTCAAAATTATATGTTTACAATCTTCATTCAGCTTAATGTACGTGTAGATGCATAACTAGTCTGATTACTTGAACCATTCTAGTTGAAAAACATTCTATTTGATGAAATGGCTCATATATCCTGATGGTGTATTTCTACTTTGCTGCATGCTTATCTCTCAGAGGACAAATATGATGTTAGTGTTGTATTTGAATTTGATGGTAGATGTATTAATGAAATATAAAGTATATGTTCTTCCTATTGTTAGTGGACATTCAGCAGTCTTCTACTAAATTACAGTTTTCTTATGAGCTTCCTTATTTGCTACTGTACAAAATGTCTTTTACTACTAAATCATAGAATTGTATTTGGATTTGGTGGGTATGGAGTAAATGATACACAGCAGTTGTCCTCCTAAGGCTCAGTTGAACTTCTGCGGTGAGATGAAGATGTGCCTTCCTTCTGCTGCTGCAGGACGAGGGGTGGAAAGGCCGGAGGGTAAGTAGAGCGTGGGGGGTATGAACATCTGATTATAAATTGATGTTTTCTATATGTGAATATCTGATTTCAGTTAGTTGCTAAAGATATTATCAAAGATATTCAAAAATTTTGAAAATGCATACATATATTTTAAAAAATTATTAAACAACTGTAATATTTTAGAAATAAAAAATTATTAAAACTACTATAATATTTTTAAAAATAAAAAATCTTCTTTTTTGTTATTTTTAATTGAAGTAATAATTTAAAAATATATATATTTAAAAATAGTATAATCTAAAATTTTAAATTTCAGAAATTTTAAAAAACCTAAAAGAAAATATATTTTCAAAAAGAAATTAATACGATTATGTTGCATGTAAAACCCCACAAATTTGTATATTATGTGATAAATGATATTTAATATGTTATATTGTGATAAATAGTATATTTTGATGTTTGAGTACGTTAGGAACTAATTTGAGATCAATTCGACGTACATATTTTCGAGTATGAGAATGAATCAGTTTGCACAGGCAAACAGACTCAGTGTAGTCAACTAGTGCTCGTAGTAGTCGACTACACTAAGCCTGTAAACTGTTTTCAGAATCTTGAGTTTAGCTTAGTACTCGACTACTAAGTTTAGTAGTCGACTAGCGGGAGTTTCCTGGGCGTGTCAGGTTACAGATTCCGGGTTGAATTTGTTTTGTTTCGAGCCCAACTGATAACCTAAGTATATATACCTGTAAAAACCCTAATTCCTGAGGGAATTCACCAGAGTTTACAGCCACCTCCTTCCCCTTAAACCTTGGAGACGATTTTTGAGTTCCTCGAGGCGTTTGAGACGTAGCATCGAGCAGAGAGAGAGATCGAGGACTGTAGCCGAGGAAAGGAGTTTGCACACACATTCAGGAGGTCAACACCATGTTTGAGGCAAGATCTCATTCATCCAAACCTCACCCATAGTGTAGAACTTGGGTTTAATGAGTAATATGGATTTTCGATGATTAGATCTAACTGTCTAACATGATAAAAAGAGGATTTTTGATATAAAACCTTAACCTGATGTTAGATCTACATGTTTTACTTGTTGTTTATAATAGAAACGCGATCATGATCATTAGGGAGTATAGATTTACATTTGTATCTTATTTTCTATGTGTAATCATGCTCAAAACCCTAATCTTGTGATATAAAGGGCTTACATGTTAATTAAGTCTGATTAAACACCGAGTTTAGGGTATTTTTGGTTCTGTAAATGTGAATAAACGAAATTATATAAGTTTTAAGTTTAATATGCAAGCATGTTCAAGTAAATTTAATCGATAACTAGGGTGTATGTCTTTTTCTTGACTAATGAGAAGATTAAACACGTGACGATTCCTAAGTGTTATATGTACACGGATGTGTGCATGTTTCTGCTTAATCGTCGACTACTAAGAGTAGTAGTTGACTACTAAGGTCTAGTTTGTTCTACAGAAACTGTCTGATTACAGAGTAGTCGACTAATATACAGTGTAGTCGACTACTAATATTGATTCATGTTTTGCAGAGTCTGCTTAGACTCAGTGTAGTCGACTACTAAGCTGAATATTGTGTTGTATTGCTGAATATTGTGTTGTTGAATATTGTGTTGTCGACTACTCAGTGTAGTCGACTACTAAGCTTAGTAGTCGACTACTAAGGCTGTTTTGCTTAATACTGTGTTGTTTTGATTCGAGATATGACTACTAAGGCTATGAACCTTAATTACATTTTTAGTTATTCCATATTGAGACCTTTTTATATAATTTCAAAGATTAAATGTATTCATAGTTTTATCCATTTGAAACATGATTTTATTTATGAGATTTATCTTTCGACATCATATTTATTGTATTTATTTCCTTATGTTTGCATGTATTGTACCTGCACTTTTTTTTTTTTTGGTTTCCACTAGAGGATATTACTGTGATTGGTGAAACGTGCTATTACACAGTGTGGGTACATGACAGGTTTGACGTCTCTAGATTCACCTTGGACTGTAGCTATGTATGAAAACGGGGTGTCACATTGCATCATACTTATTTGAGAAAAATTTATTTTCTCAAAACTAAAAAAACATTTATTTTCTAAAAACTAAAAAAATATTTATTTTATGAAAATAAAAAAATTAAGAAATTGAAAATGAAAAAATATTTTTTAAAAATTAGAAAATTTTACAAATTAAGGTATGCAAATTGAAAATCTTAAAAATTAACTAACAATTATATGCTATGACTGTTGTAATATTTTTAAGATAAAAATTCAATTTTTTCAAAATAAAAAATATATTTTTTGAAATCGAAAATACTTTTTAACAATTAGAAAATATTACAACAATTTATTTTCTCAAAACCTTAAAAATTAACTTCTAAATAATATATAAAACCGAAAATGTTAAAAATCAACTACCAATTATATACTGTAATTGTTGTAATATTAAAAATTGACTACTAATTATATACTATAATTATTGTAATACTATAAAGAAAAATTCATATTTTGTCAAAATTGAAAATATTTTTTCTAAAAATCAAAAATATTTTTAAGTAACCGACATTTAAAAAATATTTTTTAATAATTAGAAAATATCACAAAAATTTATTTTCTCAAAATTATCAAAAACTAACTTCCAATAAGATATAAGAACCGAAAATCTTAAAAATTAAGTAGCAGTTATATGCTATAATTATTGTAATTTTATTAAAAAAATTCACATTTTGTCAAAATCAAAAATATTTTTTCCCGATCTCAAAAAATATTATTAAGAACCCAAAATTTAAAAATAGTTTTTTAAAAATCTAAAAATTTTACAATAATTTATTTTCTAAAAATTATCAAAAATTAACTTCCAAATAATATATACAAACCAAAAATCTTAAAAATTATCTACCAATTATATACTATAATTGTTGCTATATTATTAAATTAAAAATTTATATTTTCTCAAAACCAAAAATATTTTTAAGAACCGACAATCTAAAAAACACAAAATTCAAAAAAAATTAAAATAGAATAATATAATACAAAAATTAAAATAACATAAATATTGGATGGTGCTAGATTAATTACCTGATGTATTTTTTGACATAAATAGATTAATTACCTAATGTATTTCTCGGAGACTAATCAAATTCCTGACTACAGTAGAGCAAAAGCATAAGTATGATTGGAGTTGTTCACTACACTCAAGAAAAATATGAAAAATATTTATTTTTAATTAAAAAGTCTATATTAAATGAAAATAATATCAAATTAAACATAATAATATTGTTCCTATAAGCTTTTTTTTGACGATAAAAACAAGGGATATACCCTGTTGTTCCTATAAGCTCGTTTGATCTATTCATTGGAGGCTTCCTCTACGAAGATGAAGACCACAAGATAGATCTCGGCCGAGCCACTGGAGGAGCTCCCAAATGTTATATTTTTTGCTTTATTTGTGACTTTTATTTGCAGATCTCCCATGGATGGAAAATATATGCTTATCGCGATTATAAGAATTTCTAAATGGTAGTATTTTAAAATTTAATTATCCAAAATATAGTAATTAAATTTTAATTCGGTTTTTAAAAGATTTAATTTTTTATTTTGGACGACTAATACATAATTAGGTTTTTTCTTTTAGAAATGGACGGCATAGAAAATGATAACTATCATGGCTTTTAGCCATTAGCTTGAATATACATCTGGTTAATTTCAATTTGTTGATAAACCAAATTCTAAAAAAATATTCGTTGCTATTAAATGAACTACCAAATAAAAAATAACTGAATAGTCAGACAAACAATTAACATAGTATTTGTTAATTATTTGGTTTGTTTCCACTTAAATAGTCAGACAAACAATTAACGAAAATGGATAACAGTCGCTCCTGGAGTTTTCATATTTCTAGAAAGTGGTTTTTGATCGGGAGTTTTCACATATAAATATAACTAATGTATCTCCTTCAAAAAGGGTTTGCCCATAATGTCCATGAACTGTCGCTCCTGGACTGACCAAATAGGGCTTAGCTGATCTTATAATTGAAGAGTCAACATGAACAATTAAAATTTGGTTAGATTTTTTATGTGTGCTCCATATTTAACTAGACATATTTTCACAAAGAAATTGTTCAATGCTAATTATCGTAGATGTCTCTTCCCAATAATTGTGATGTAGAAAGCACTAATTTAAATGGAATGAACTCAAAATAATAGTATTACACTGACTAGAACAAAAAAATCCGGTGAAAACTTGTGTCAACTTAAGTGGATAGGGAATAGTGTGTCCACCAAAGTTTTTAACCACTCATATTGCCTAGGGATCCTTGTATTATATAAAAAGGTGTTTTATATTAATAATGTGTGGCTACAAACTTTGGTGGATATCAACTTAAGTTGATAGGAGTCTTGCTCAAAAAATCCACCTATTTTCATCTATTAAACAATATTTAAGCACTTCAAACACTGGGAAAGCCTGTTTAAAATTGTCAAATAGCCAATATTTGTTTAACAAGATCTGATTATGAGTTATTAAATGGTAAGATGAATAAAAGTTCATTATTTAGGTACACAAGAAATTACCATGTTTAGAATTTGGACAGTCTCCAAATTTTCATGGATTTAGGTTTTGCATTTGTCATGCGTGCCTCTGGCAGATCTTACAGGATTGAATTTAAGATCGCTTGTAGATACTCAAGAATAACAAAATATCTGCAACATTTGAATCTTTGAACCTATGCTTGCATAACTTAGCTTATGATTACAAAATGTTATTGAACAAAATCTTACAAGCATCAACCCTCGTATAAACAAAAAGAGTATTACATCCTGATTATTTTGCTCGAGTTTAGCCAATATGTCACCAGTTAGACCTCCATGGCCCTAACGTTCTTCTGCCTTAGCAATCAAGTTGTTCTCTAAGTTTGTCAAGAACTTGGAATTGAGTTTTTCATTCTGCATCTGAGTCATCACTTTCGCTGTCGAGATACATCTCTACAGCTTCACCATCACTCATTTCATCCTCTTCGTTTCCATCGCCTTGTTTCCCTCTGCCTGATGCCTGCGCCATTGCCATCTCAAGCCTCGAGCTAACAACTTCCCAGGAAACAAGTTTCTCCAAGAAGACTGACACATAATCAGCACGTCGATTCTACACAAAAACGAGGAAAACAAGTAGACAAATACAAATACGTAAATTAGCTGAAATTGGTATGAATGAAAAAGTAACATACAAGGAAGAAATACCTCGTAATCAAGGTAGTAGGCATGCTGTGCAGACAAATAGAATCCCATATGCAAAATATTAGTTGGTCAGTGTATTTGTTATACAATTTGGTAATTCAAAGAATACTGCTCTTCTTGGTTAGGATGATGATGAGTAGCGTACCTCCCAAACGTCAATTCCAAGGAGTGGCTGCATTTAAACAACAAAATCTAATTACAAAGGTGAGTATATGATGGGTATTTAGGTGATAGCACGATATGAAAAAAGCACACAACTGTCGGTGTATGAAACGATATGTTTAAATGAAAAGAAAGAGGAAGTGTTCCGTGACAATTATTAGCGTAGTCTAATCATCCACACAAAGTCAACATTATTAAGGCAATCAATAACTATTAAAAAAATAAAGGCACTTAAGATACAAACCGTTGCTTTTAAAAAAACTTGAGAGATATTTTCTTCAAATAGATGATCCAACAATTATCACTTGAAATGCACAATCATTTCAAGATCACAGTCCTCGTTATATTAACTGATCCAAAGACATGAAGCAAGCTATTATCTGTTCTTGGTTGTTCTTTTATATGAAAATGCAGCGAGAATAAACGATTTTAGCGCTCCGAATAATCCAGAATTTATACAGAAAGCATGCAAGAAAAATGAATTCAGCAAAGTTTGGCGAGTTCCGTAAGGTTTCAAACTCTCATGTTTACATTTTTAGTGTTTCAATGCTACTAAGGATGACGCAATAACTAATTTTTCATAAAACACTGCACAGATGATTAACAACCAACAGGTAAAATCAAATAAAATTGCACATTTCAGTGTACAAATAATGCAAAATTGGATAGCAAATCTACAAAGCATCTAGTGTGAGCTAGAAAAAAGAAGAAAGAGCATACACACTTACAGAGTAATCCCAAACAAGGGGATTTACGGCATTTGGTGATTTTGCCACCACAAGCTTATTATCCTCTTCTGTTGGGCAAGGGTTTACAGCATTCTCCACGTCCAACCTGTTTGCTTTGTCTGCAAAAATCAAAAGAACAAGCTAGATTAAATAACTCAAATCAGTTTCTAAATAGACACTCGCATTTACCTGAAATACCCTGAGAAAACTGTGAGCGCATGAAAACTATACTTATACTTACACACGAGCCAAGCCCAACCAGAACCAAACTGTGTTGATGCAGCTCTCTTGAGTTCTCTCAACATCCCCTCAAATGAACCAAAATCCCTTTCGATCAATTCAAGAAGAACTCCAGAGGGCTTACCCCCTCCACCTGGCTTCATAGAATTCCAGAAAAAATCATGATTCCAGATCTGCTAGTAATGCAAGGAAAGATAATAATTAATCACTATGCAAAGTTATAGCCAGGAAGGGAAAAAAAAAGGACTAGCAAACTAAATTAACCTAGTGCTACCAAATTTCCACCAATATAGGCTGATCTAAAACAATCGGCCAAAAGCTATATGTCCACAGTTCTTAATTCCTAAACTATCAAGAAATCTATCATCTCCCTTTTTCTGACTTCTCAGGTCCTAGCCTTGTATTCTTGGATTCAAACAAGTACCTCTTTGTACATAATTTCCTCCGTCAGGACACTAATCAAGAGAGTGTTGACATCAGTTTGTCAGTCAGATTGTAAAACTGTGTCAACTATTTCATGGGGGCATTGCTCCATAACCATCCCCTTTTTGCAACGATAAAGACTAAGGCGACAATTGTAGTTAGTTGAGGTAGCAGTGACATAACATTATAGATTCTCAAAGGCTCACTATCAAACATATTGCATGTAATGAAATTTGACGGACATTGTCATGTCCTTTAAGACATCAAAGGTCACTTCCTATGCATCACAACTCCAAATTTAAGATACGGGTTATAAATTTACACTCCAACAGCCTACCCTCTAGGTTGAGCGAACTTTTAATGGGCTGAAAAAGCAAATTTAAAATCATGGCTGTTCGACTCTGATATCCTGTCAAAGGTCTCTTTCACCGCACCAAAGCCACAAAGTTAAAACGAAGGTCGAGGGCTTTAGGCTCCAACAAGAATTACTACGAACTCGTCTTCTCTCCAAACCTTCTTCAATCAGGAATTCAACACTACTTAAGAAAGGATTGGCATCATATTAGACCTCGACTAGAAACCCACGGAAAAACGACAAATAACAACGTAAACTCTCACAGGCAAAGTATCAAACACATTACAAGCAGTAAGGTTGAAAACCTGCGCTGCGTGTTTGAACGATGGGTGAGGATCCCCTTTGTTATAGGAAGCAACAACAATGTCCTCTAAGCTCATCTCCTCGAACCCCGTCCCTTCAATCTGCTCATTTAAGCTCTCTACATGAGCTCTCTGATGCCTCCCCCAATGCTGCTCCAGTGTCTCACTGCTCATATAAGGCTCCAAAGAATTCTACCAAAAAAAAAAAAAAAAAAAAAAAACAATATTAGAGCTTAAAATAAACGAAAATGCGCAGCTATAGAGCCCAAAGAACTCTACCATCAGATATGGTAGTGGGCTCAGCTCGAGCTTGGAAGTTACAGTTGCAGATTTCACTCTGTTTAATGATGGGGTAGCAGTGACATAACATTATAGATTCTCAAAGGCTCACTATCAAACATATTGCATGTAATGAAATTTGACGGACATTGTCATGTCCTTTAAGACATCAAAGGTCACTTCCTATGCATCACAACTCCAAATTTAAGATACGGGTTATAAATTTACACTCCAACAGCCTACCCTCTAGGTTGAGCGAACTTTTAATGGGCTGAAAAAGCAAATTTAAAATCATGGCTGTTCGACTCTGATATCCTGTCAAAGGTCTCTTTCACCGCACCAAAGCCACAAAGTTAAAACGAAGGTCGAGGGCTTTAGGCTCCAACAAGAATTACTACGAACTCGTCTTCTCTCCAAACCTTCTTCAATCAGGAATTCAACACTACTTAAGAAAGGATTGGCATCATATTAGACCTCGACTAGAAACCCACGGAAAAACGACAAATAACAACGTAAACTCTCACAGGCAAAGTATCAAACACATTACAAGCAGTAAGGTTGAAAACCTGCGCTGCGTGTTTGAACGATGGGTGAGGATCCCCTTTGTTATAGGAAGCAACAACAATGTCCTCTAAGCTCATCTCCTCGAACCCCGTCCCTTCAATCTGCTCATTTAAGCTCTCTACATGAGCTCTCTGATGCCTCCCCCAATGCTGCTCCAGTGTCTCACTGCTCATATAAGGCTCCAAAGAATTCCCCAAAAAAAAAAAAAAAAAAAACAAGACAATATTAGAGCTTAAAATAAACGAAAATGCGCAGCTATAGAGCCCAAAGAACTCTACCATCAGATATGGTAGTGGGCTCAGCTCGAGCTTGGAAGTTACAGTTGCAGATTTCACTCTGTTTAATGATGGGCATCTCCCTTTCTTCTGGGGAAAAAAATATTAGACTTAGGAAAAAAAACAACTGAAGAAAAATGGGAGATGGGGTTCAGGGTTTAAGGGGTGGTTGTTTATGAGACCTTGGATAATTTCCATTGGTGGAGCTGTGGAGACCCTGGAGGAGTAGTGTGGAGTCCACAGCACAGGGAAGTCGCCATTTTTCTTGGGTCTGTTTCAAATTATGAACTCGTGGGGGAGAGAGAGAGCTATATTATCTCATACAGAGGAGGAAGAAGGGCTAGAGGACGTAGAGAGGTTTTGGGCTGGGCTACAGCCCATCTGTATTGTAGGCCTGTTCGCTGGGCCTCCTCCATGCCAGTACTCTATAAGTTTGAGGCCCCACTGAAAACGTGAAAAATAATTGTAACGTAAATACAATATTAAGAGAAATGGAGAAACTTGGTACCAAGTTGTTCCAAGCAACTTTATAGTGATGTGGCCTAATCTTGTCCCTACATCTACATTGGAGTTAGTGAAGGGTGGTTGAGGCTCTATCTTCGAGGTGTGATGTAGGGCCAAGATTAGGTCACATCACTACCAAGTTGCTTTAAGCAACTTGGTGCCAAGTTTCTCCATTTTTCTCATATTACTCCCGCTAAAAGTTAATATTATTGTTAGCTTGACGTATTTGTACGGTGGTAGTAGCGTAGTAGCATAGTATTAGTAAGCGCTGCCAAGATTTAATATTGAAGACCAAAATTATTCAAAGGTCCAAGGAATATGGAAACAACAAGGAATTTTCATTGAAAATGAGGAAGGAAAAAAGCACGTAGAATATGAAGTTTTTGAAGAGGCTAGATAGACTTTAGCAAAGTTCATGAGTCACGGAGTCCACACTTCCATTTTATTTTTTATATAATGCTTTGAATTGAATCTTTAAAAGACTTTGGGAGAGGACTTTGACGAGCATGGATCTTGCATCCAATTGCCTGCAAGCAGATTCTTTTTAATTCGATTCAATTCTGTATTTAACGTGTTTGGTGATTTAGCCTATAATTAAATCCTAATAATTGCGATTAGCATCATTGAATTATTTTTGGCTAAATAACACTTATACACCGTATTGTTTCATCTACTTTCCACTTATGTACCCTGACTTGTTTTTGGTAGCAAGAAAATACCCTAAAGTTTTTTAAACTTGCACTTGTATACTCTTACTTTTTTTTATAGCACTTATATACCCTAAAGTTATTAAAACTTCTACTTAAATGACCTAAAGCTTTTAAATCTAACGTTTAAATACTCTAAAGTCTTTAAAACTTGCACTTAAATATCCTCAAGTTTGTATATATGAGGGTATATATGTGCATGTTTTTAAAAACTTTAAGATATTTAAGTGCTAGCATTAAAAGCATTAGAGTATGTAAGTGCCACTAAAAAAAGTGAGGGCATATAAGTGCAAGTTTAAAAAAATTTAGGGTATTTTTTGCTAGCGAACACAAGTTGGGGTATATAAGTTAAAAGTAGATGGAATAATAGGGTATATAAGTGCTATTTAGCTATTATTTTGTAATTCCAATCTGATTGGAAGTTGCTTAACGTGATTGAATGAATTCTCTATTAATGTGAAGGAAGAAATAATTAATTAAGGTGAAGGAAGAAATAATTAAAAAAGCGATCACATTTTTTCAAATTGAACTACGCCCGACCGATACAAATGGTCTAATAATAAAATGTTCTATTTAATTAAAAACTTTAAAAGAGTTTAGTGTGATCATGTAAATTGGCAGATGACTGAGAAGAAGAAGAAGAAACTTGAAAAGAATTAACAATTGATCTTTCATCATGTAATTTGGCAGATGATTGAGAAGAAGAAGAAGAAACTTGAAAAGAATTAACAATTGATCTTGAAAGAATTAGATATAAGGCTATCTACGACTTGTTTTAAGCTTGTATAATTATTCATAGTTTTAATTTATCATGAGTTCATTGATCAATAATCTTCACAGTACTTTTTTGTCTTTAAATGTTTCCCTTTAATCTCCTCCTACTGTACTTTTCTCCTTTCCCCTTGTGCATCTTCATGTTTATTTTGTATCTATTTTTTCTATTCTACCTACTTTTTGGACATCTTACCCCATCACTTAAAAAAGAAAAAGAAAAAGTCAACGTATATTATTAATATGTTGGCCAATTATCTTTTAGATTCCTAATTTTTATAAGTCATTACAGGGTTCTCTAATATTTACTTCTATCAGCAAAAGTCAACGTATATTTATCTCCTCCTATTTAAGGAGCATAATTCTATTAAAAATGTTTGAAACGATCTGAGTTTTTTGACGAACTTGGCATACATTTTAATTACTACTTTGCCATTGTTGGAGGGTTTCCGCTACTAGTTTTCTGTAAGTATTGTGAACCAAACCAGAAAGTATCCAGCGCAACAGCTGCATCGCATCATCTGTACCTTTAATCAATTAGATTTTGCCTGCTCCCTCAACCCATCGCTAAACAAATCAAAATCCTAACCACGAGTGCACCATTCTATTCCAGCCGCTGCTCTCCGGTATGAAGAGATTCTATCAGGATGAACTCACTGATAGAAAACTAAACAATCGAATTGGCCTAATTAGTTAACAGTATCAAACACAAGTATAAACCACCTAAGCCCATAACAACTAATGGAATTGAGCACAAATATGAACCATCTTAACCCATGATAAATTAAACATGCATCTTCACCCTAAAACTAAATTTTCTACAAAAACAAATAAAAATATCTTTTGTTTCTTCAAATCTTTCTCATTAAGAAAAAAATAAAGTTGTGTACGATTAAAGATGCAATATTTAAAGAAGAAAGGATTCACAAATAGTTGCTTTCATTGTTGGATTTTGCTAGTGATCCCTGGTAGAGTTCCTTTAGTGTGTGTTTGGTTCAATAGTGAGCAAGAATAGGATTAGAAAAATGATGTTTTTTATGGATTCATACCTAATCTATAAAAAAATTAAGAACAATTTTATGTTGTCATGAAATAATGTGGAGTCCTATTTTTTTACATTTCTATGTTTGTTTCATAACATGAAACTATAGAATCTAACTTTATAAAAACCCTCTAATTCTTATTCTTTAGTTTGGTTTGGAATGAGAAATTTTGGGATAAATGGTGAGAATACCTTAGGTATTCTTACCATTCACTAGTGGACAAAATATTTAAGTAAGAAGTTTGGGTAATCTTACTTGTTTACCAAAATTCAAAAAAAAAATATTGTAACAACGGCTAGTTCCAAGGCCTTTGAGGCTATAAATATGGATTGAGGGCTCATTATGCCAATGTATCCCTCATTCTTACCACTTTTTTAAAATTCTCATAGTTTGCAAGTTTCCTCTCCTCCATCAATATGATATCAAAAGAATGCCCTAAAAATTTTAAAGTTTGATGCGATTGCAATCTCCAAAGACCCATGAAAGTGTGCAAGAATGGTAAAAATAAGAGGAGGTATTATTGAGGGTATGAAAAATGCCCAAATAAAGAATGTAATTTTTTGGATGGGCTCATGAAGGAGTAGAAATAAGCAACCAAGGAAACCAATTTGTCAAAGAAAATAGCTTCAGTGATAAGGATATTTTGAAATCAAAGAGGCTGAAGAAAGAATTGAAACTTATCCAAAAACAACTACTAGCTTGGAAAATTTTAGCAATTTTACTAGTGATATTTTGTATTATTTTAATTATTATAACAGCATGTCATGTACTTGTACTTGCAAAAACTATTGATCTTGTAATGAAAATTTTTATTAGAATTGAGTAAACTACCATTAAAAATCTAGTTGATATTGTACGGCTCAGAAAAAAGTCATTTTGTCAAAATTGAATGCCCCGCATATAACTTACAAGTTTATTGTAGATTGCATTCTAATGATGGATTAGCTCACCTAGACATTGTCATTTCAATGTAGGATGCAATCTCATCACATATTGCCTTATCTGGACATAATAAATGTTGTAAGTTAGATTGCATTCTTAGAAAACGCTAATCATTATTGCCAAATATCAACTATGGAGCATCACAAGCTCCAGCAATTTATTAACCAAAACTAATAAAACCGACAGCAACAAAGCCAAACCAAAGGAGCATCACAAGCTCCATCCGATAGCAACAAAACCAAACAAAAGGAGCATCACAAGCTCATGTATGATCATCAAAACCGATAGCAACAAAGCCAAATCAAAGGAGCTTCACAAGCTCCATTTGATAGCAACAAAACCAAACAAAAAGAGCATCACAAGCTCATGTACGGCAATCAAAACCGTCAGCAACTTAGCCAAACCAAAGGAGCTTCACAAGCTCCATCCGATAGCAACAAAACCAAACAAAAGGAGAATCACAAGCTCATGTATGACCATAAAAACTGTTAGCAACATAGCCAAACCAAAAGAGCTTCACAAGCTCTATTCGATAGTAACAAAACCAAACAAAAGGAGCACCACAAGCTCATGTATGACCATCAAAACCGACAGCAACAAGATCAAACCAAAGAAGCTTCATAAGCTCCATCTGATAGCAAAAAAACCAAACAAAAGGAGCATCACAAGCTCATGTATGACCACCAAAACCATCAGCAACATAGCCAAATCAAAGGAGCTTCACAAGCTCCATCTGATAGCAACAAAACCAAATAAAAGGAGCATCACAAAGCTCATGTATGACCATCAAAACCGACAACAACAAAGCTAAACCAAAGGAGCATCACAAACTCCATCCGATAGCAACAAAACCAAACAAATGGAAATGCATCACAAACTCCATCCACCCAAGCATATAAAAAGAATTTTAAGGAAACGCATACCGGAAGACTTTATAAAGTTCAAATTATGAACTCATTGGTCATTCCCATCAATACTTACCTGCATCAAAATTAAAAAGTACCAATTCATCAATTACATGACATCATAAGTTTACATAACAACAAGTATTGCAACATTTATAGTTTACAAATAACAAAATAATATATGCACAACAACATATACTTGTGCACAAACAAAATGCTCCACCAAAATGTGATCAAAGCCCAACATATACTTGTATCCTTTAATAAACCATTTGCTTTCGTTATTTCAGCAAGTTTAAAAAAGGCCCTCGTTTTTATTCTAATATATGACAGACAACTATCGCTATAGCCTTCTAATACACATTTGAAGGGAGCTTCTCTGTAATATATTTTTTTGATCTTTTCTTCCATCGTACAAGTAGAAATTGTCTTGCGCTTAGCACGCATTCTCAGAAGACAAGTTATTATCGTGACCACGGAAGAAATAGTTGTATTAGCACACATTCTCTTTAATTGTTCTTCATCTACGTTATCCATCTACATCCATTGTAAAATTAGCATGCATTTAGAACTTAATATTTCCACTTGTTCAAGATTAAAAATAATTAAATAACATATATTGAAATATTAAAACAAAATATCTAAATATCCACAAATCTATTTTCATAATGAAACAACTAATTCATATATTGCAATCTTAAAATGAAATTAAAACAAAATTACTAATTCATATATTAAATAATCATCCATGATCTACTATGACAAATAACCGAAGCAACAAAGCTCTAAATTATCAAACATCCACTACAAAATCAACCATGACAAATAACCATCCATGATCATATATTAATATTTAAAAAAAAATATTATAGATTGATATCTTCAACTGCCAAGGGGAAATTCAGGGCTGAAAACTGAAGCAACAAACCAAAGCAACCAACCAAGGCAACCAACCGAGAAATTTTTGGGATCAAACGTCAAAATCAAAGCTCGAAATCGAAGAAAAGAGCTCAAGATTGAAGCTGAAAACTAAAGCAACAAACCCAACCGACAGCAACCCACCGAAGCAACAAACTCACCGAAGCCAACAAACCGACCAAAACCCCCAGCCTAGGATTTCGATCCTGAGCCTCATCTTTGAAAAAGAAATTGAAGAACGATTCGATAAGAGGCGCGAAGAGGATTGAGAAGAAACGGGAGAAGATTAGCGGGAGAAGGCTGAAACCCCCAATCTAGGGTTTGTGGTGCGGCGGATTCTAAAAAACAAAGGGAAATAGAATAGGTAAGGGGTGGTGTCAGCTTTTTCACCCAATTCCACCCAAATCCATGGGATTTGGGTTTCCATAAAAACCCCCCTCTTTTCCAACTTTATAGATTTTGAAATCTATAAAATTGTTATGAACCAAACTTAGGAATAGGATACATAAAGAATTCTTTATTTATAGTTTTACCTCTATCAGATCAATTTCCTATTCCTATTTCATAAAAAGAGTGAAACAAACACCCCCTTACATTGTAGGGGTAGCCAGAGATAACAAGAGGTGGGTGGAGTTTGGGATGGTGTCATATGATCGATTGATAGGGGCTGTTTTGTTCTAGTTCTATAAACTTAAGGAAAAGAAAAGGTGCTAAAAAATAGTTTCCACATATTTCTATAAAATTTTATGAAAAGGTTTTTGGTAGTCTCAAAAAGTGGTTTTTTCTTAGTTTTTACCATTTCTTTGTTTGGTTCAAAACACGAAAATGAGTTTCAAAATTCATAGAAAAATGTTGTTTTCTTTTTCTTTTGTTTGGTTGGATATGAAAATGTTTATGGAAAAGTGGACCACAACACCACATGTGAAGTTACCACTCACTGGTGGACAAACTTTACAAATGTCTATACTATTGAAAATATGCACAGCAGGTACGTCAAAAAATCTCTCTGGTCGGTTGACTGATCTCATGTATCGATCGATCGATATGACCCTAAATTCTGAGTACTGTAAATTTCCTCTGGACGGTCGACCATTAAGATTTATCGGTCGACTGACCAGAGTTTTTTCTAGTGCATGTTACGTGAACTTCGGTCGACCGATGAATCCTATCGATCGACTGATAATAGGCCTTCGATCAACCGATGAATCCTATCGGTCAACTGATAAAGGGAAAAGCGGTTGAAATAGTTTCCTATTCGTTTTGGAGTTAGGGTTTATATATTAAAAGGAACATTTTTTCTAGGTTTTTTACCAGAGAAAATTGAGCACTTTGAGTGGGAGATTCTGTGAAGGGAGAGAGATCTTGTTGGTGAGGGTTAGTTCGATTGTTTGAGAGTTGTAACTCACTGAATTTCTCCTTTATATAGTGAAATCTCCCCATCCTCTCCCCGTGGATATATGAATCTTGTCGAACCATGTAATTCTCTGTGTTTATAATTAATCTTGACTGTTTATATTGTGGATTATAATCGTTGTGTTCTTTGTGCATTACTTACCGACTTGTTGTGGATTGAGTCTGCTTCCACTGGACACAACAAGTAGTATCAGAGCAAGGTTTCAGATCTAGGGTTTGAATTGGGTGGAGGAAAATTCGGTGGTAGAAGCTTGGATTTTAGAGATCTAGGTTTTGGTGGAGGTAGCGTCGTGGAGTTGCCATTAGAGATCTTGCCTTCCTTGTGTGGTTGGAAGATTGTTTTAGAATCCTATTAAGGGTTCAATTTGGGTGATTTCTCAACTCTATCATTCTCGAATGTTTTTCTCTACAATTTGGAGTTAACAAGTAATGGAAAAAGAAAGTGGTGATAGTAGCAAGGCTACGTCGAGTACAGTTCAGGCTACACTTCAAAATACAAAGATTAGTGTTGTGAAGTATGACGACAAAATAAATTTTGGGTTATGGATGAGTGATGTGCAGGATGCTTTAAATGCTCAAAACTTAGAAGAGAAAATAATGGCCCATGAGAGGCCACCTAAATATAATAAGACGGTGTGGGACAAAATGAATAGAAATGCTTTTGGGGTGATTAGGTCTTGTTTAGAATAAAAGTTAAAATATGATGTTATTAGAGTCACGTCTGCGATGAAGATATGGGAGGCTCTTAATAACAAGTATCTTATGAAGAGTGTTGAGAATTTGTTGCACTTGTTACAGAGATTATTCAGATTCCAGATGTCCAGGGATACCTTACTTGCAGATCATGTGAACAACTATACAAAGTTGTTGTCGGACTTGGCAAATGTTGATGAGAAGATATCAGATGAGTACAAGGCGATCATTTTGTTAGGCTCATTACCCGATGAGAATTTTGATACCTTTATGCTTACATTGTTGAATGGTATAACTTCTATCACCTATAGTGAAGTTACAAATGCTTTGACAAATTTCAATTTGAGGAGGAAGTATAAAGAATCTTCCAGACCTAGCACTTCAAGAGAAGCTTTGTCGACAAGAGGAATGAGTCTCTATCCTAGAGGTGATAATCGGGGCAGGTCAAAGTCTAGAGGACAATTAAGAGGACACTACCATGTTGCTAAAAACCAGTGTGCTTTCTGGAGAGAACAATGACATTATAAGAGAGATTGCCCGAAGCTGAGAGGAAAGGAGAATAGCAAGAAGAAGGGCTTGAAGGCCAGTGATGTGAGTGTTGCTAGAAATGGTAATGATTTCGATGAAACATACTTTTTTTTCATTACTCTAGAGATTAACCATGCGGATGTATCGGATTAGATGCTAGATTCTATGCTACTTATCATGTGACTCCTCGGAAAGATTGGTTTGAATCTTTTGAAAAGCTCGATGGGGGTATGGTGATCATGGGAAACAATCAGTCCTGTGACATTTATGGGATACGTACTATTAGGATTTAGATACACGATGGAGTTGTTAGAGAGTTGACTGAAGTAAGATTTGTTCCTCAACTGAAGAAAATCTTATTTCTATTAGAGCTTTAGAGGCAAAAGGATTCGAGGTAACTTTAGAGAACGTTGTAGCTAAAGTTACTAAAGGATCATTAGTAGTGATGAAAGGGATCCACAATAGAAATCTCTATTATCTAAAGGGAAGTATCGAGATTGGCCAGGTAGCTTCAGTAGTTTTAGAGGCGGATGCTAGCAGACTTTAGCATTTTAGACTTGGACACACAGGGAAAAAGTCACTACAGACGTTGTGCAAGCAGAGATTATTGAAAGGAGCCAAGAGTGGGAAAATTAAATTCTGTGAGCACTGTATTCTTGGCAAGAAGGCTAAAGTGAAGTTCGGGATAGCTATTCATAAAACAAACGATATCTTAGACTATGTGCACACTAATGTATAGGATCCCACCAAGACAACATCACTTGGTGGGCGACATTGGTTCATCACTTTTGTGGATGACTATTTTAGGCGTTATTGTGTATATACCATGAAATAGAAAAAGTGAAGTCCTATAGATATTTGTGGAGTGGAAAAAAGATTAGAACTGTAAACAGGGAGCAGGGAGAAAGATCAAGAAGTTGTAATCCGATAACAGTGGTGAATATACATCAGATCCCTTTCAGCAGCTATGTCGAGACGAGGGCATAGAGAGACACTTCATAGTTAGTCATACACCACAACAGAATAGGGTGGCAGAGAGGTTAAATCGGACTTTACTGGAGAAGATCTGATGCTTGTTATCGCAGAGTGGTTTACAGAAGATCTTTTGTGCTGAGGCACTTACATATGCGAGCCATCTTATTAATAGGCTGTATTCATCAGTGATAGAGGGGAAGCCCCTATGGAGATGTGGCTGGGAGTACCGATGATGCGGCATAAACATGTACCAAAAAGGTTGCAAGTGCACAACCGTGTCAAGTTATAGTATTTAAGATATCGATCTTACGAGGAAGGTGTTTTTGTAGGAGAAAATATGAAATCGGTTCTTATGCTGTGTGCGTGACAAGTAGGAGTGATAAGTGAATGTGATTGTGAAGAGATTGAGAGAGTGAAAATGGTGTGTGAATAGGTGCAAAGTGTAAGTGAGAGTGTATTTGAAAAAAATGAGTATGATCAATAAAGTGAGAAGGAAAATGAATAAAATCAAGAGAATAAAAAAAATCAAGAATGAAGAACAAAATTCTAGAATAAAAGAAAATGCAAGAAATTAAAGATGGTGGATTCAATTATAGATATGGGTAATCTAAAATTAAACCCACTTCTTAGAAAAGGGTGATTCCCTAGAGGGTTTAGCCTAAAGGTGAATCAAACAAAATAAAAATAAACAAAAAGAAAAACTAAACCTAAGAGGGTTCTAGCCTCAAGGTGAATAGTGTAAGAAATTAAAATCTAACTACAAAATAAATTGTAAAATCTAAACTAAAAAATAAAATTACAAGAATTAAATACAAGAAAATAAATCTATTCTATAAGCATGAAATAAATCTAAGGCAAGAGGGTTCTAGCCTCTTGGCTATTTAACAACAAAATAAAATCTAAACTACATGCATAGAAATAAATCTACACTAATAAGCAATAAAAAAAATAAAAGAGAAATGCAAACCTTCAAATAATTCTTCATCTTCATCTTCATCTTCATCATCCAACAAAGAGAAGAAGAGAAAAATTTAAAGTGGTGAAAAATTTATTATTATTAATTACAACTAAAGTTATAATTTTGGAAGACCTTCTCAATTAAGAGTAGCCCTCCTCTCCAAAAGGAGTTATAAAAATTTTCACACCCTTAACCCCTTACTCTCTACCCCTATTTATAGTAATCTTCAATGAATATGAGTCATTGGATTTGTCTTGAGCCCCAAGCAACAATCTCCACCTTTGAATTTGTTTTTTTGATCTTCTCAAGCCCAAACATAGGAGGCCCAATTGATTTTCAAAAATAATTGAAAATCAAGTCCGGTCCAAAAATTCAATGCAGCACTCAAGATTAAAAATGCCCACACAATGATTTTCAAATCAAAGTTTGCAGCCCAAGTCCATGGCATTTGATTTTCGGAATTAAAATCCAACTCTCAAATTTCGGCCCATAGATGTTTGCAGCACATTCAAAAATTGAAGCAAATCAGGCCCATGGAGCTTCAATTCCTTGCAGTCCAACAGTCCATTCTCCATTGATTTTCAACTTCACCTCAAGTCCGGTCATGATTCATTTGATCAAAGTTGAAGAGCTGCAGCAAAGTAAATTAAAAACCCAAGCCCAATGAAAAAAAAATCAAAGCTGCATTGGATTTTCGGCTCAAGATGAAGAGCTGTAGTAGTTCGGCCCACTTGCTTCTCAAGTCCGGCCCATTTTTCTTTTTTTCTCCAAACAAATCTGCAGCCGGTCCACTTGCTTCTCAATCATTTGAAACTCAAAATTAACTCTTTGCATCCAAGTCCGGTTCATTCCAATTATTTGCAGCCAAGTCCGGTCCTTGGGTGTAGTCATTTGTTGATAGGCTTAGGGCCTTCAAGGAGCTTGATTTTGTGGCTTCTTTTATTTTTCTCTTTTAAGCTTTTGCTTCATGGGCTTCTAAAATGCTACAAAATAGAGAAGAGAGATTTTGAGGGGTTTTTACATTTAATAATATTTATTTATATTTTTATTCAATTATGTGGAAACTAAGCTAACAACAATTATTAATGGTATATTTATTCATGTAAAATAGATAATGATGATATAAAATTGTAATAAAAATATGATTATAAAATACCCCCACACCTAAACTTTTGCTAGTCCTCTAGCAAAGAAAAGAAAATCCTAACTCACTTTTGCAGGAATCGCGGTTGTATTTAGCGTATACAACAAGCCTTTAAACCCCTAGGTTACCCTAGTGGGCGAGTTATAGTCTCGTGAGGGTTTGCAGTGAATATACCCACAAAATTCGGTCAACTTGCCAAATTAAAGAAGTCAGTAAATAACTAAATTCACTTGATAACTTTTAGATAATCTAATTGGAGCCAGTTATCACTCAAGAAAACATTTTTATATATAACTCTAAGGTATATTTTCAAGAAAATCTTCTCATTGTAGCAATACAAAACCAAGCCAAACTTAGAAATTTAATTTAAAAGTTTTAAAAAGAACATGCTAACTCTTTGTTTTAAATAATTTTCAAGTTGCTTGATTTAAAATATTTTCCAAGACCATATATACAATTAAAACATTTATTAGTTTTTTTTTAATTTTTTTTATTATTTTTTTAATTCTTTCTTCCTTGGTGATTTTTTTTCTACTTTAACGGGCTTTCTAAGTGACCATTTAACGAGTTTTGGGCCAATATATCCCAACCCAATTGAGCTTAGGTCATTAAGTATGGAAATACTCCTTGTGCTTAATTACTCGGTCAGCTTAGGCTTTATAAGATAGAATCACCTTGAATTCAAGAGTTTTTTTCTTTTTTTTCTTTCTTTTTTTTTCGTTTTTGGTGCCCATTTCTCGCACTCTTCTTTTGCTTTTTTTTGTATATGTATATATATTTTGAAAATATGTAAATCAAGACACTTTGAAAAAATTATTTTCAACTCTAAGTTAAGCATGCAAAAATTTTATTATTTTAAATAAAAGTCCAAGTTAAGGCTTAAGTTAAAGTATACTACTTTGAAAATCATTTCTTAAGAAATTTATTTAGAGTTATCATAAAAGGTGAACTTAAGTAAATAACTAACTAGGGATAAAATTTTTTTTTTAAAGAAAAAGGGAAAAAATGTAACTAAAAATGTAAAATAAAGAGAAAAAATAACTAATTCTCACCCCCACACCTAAATTTTGCATTGTCCTCAATGCAAACTCTATGATGCATAAAGTAAAGCAGATAAGAAGTGAAGCACTTACATTTGGTCGACTGATAAAAATTTACAATTACCTTTGGTCTGAGGATGATGAAAACAAAAATTTATTCTTCTTTCTCTTTTTCTTTTTTTTTCTTTTCTTTTTTTTCTTCTTTTTTTTTAACAACTGAACAAGAAACTCTCACATGAGAGAAGAATAAATTCTTTTTATTATTCTGAAATAAACAAAATAAACAATGTAGAATAAAATATTTAACATGAAGAGTTCCTGTTCTACATTGAATCCTACCTTACTGTTGAAAATTCTTCCCCGGATTTTAAACAAATTCAGAATGATATAATCAATAATATGAATTTCTAAGCATTTCGGGTGTTCAGTAATTATTGCAACAAAGTAAGGTAGGTATTATTGGTGTCATGCATTTTATATTTCTTAATGAACTTAGACTCTTGTACTGTGAAGTTTTGTTTTCTAACAACCAATTCTTCTGTGAAGTTCTGAAAATTTGGTTGTTGATTATTCTCCAAGAATCTAAGTTCATCAAGAAAGAGTTCTTCAAAATTTAATTCAAAGCAGCACATGTTTAACACAGTTTTATTATTCTCAAGGACCTGATCTGCTTCTTCTAAAAACTCTAACTCTTCATCAAAAATTTCCTCAAAACTCAAATCAGACTCTTCTTCTTCTTCTTCTGATCTTTCCTGAATGTAGTTTATTTCTAGAGGCTGATTATTTGGTTGGTCCCCTGGATTAAAAATGTTGAGATCAGCAGTCAAATTCCCAAAGGACAGCTTCATTTGACCAGTTCTACAGTTGATGAGAGCATTAGAAGTGGCTAAGAACGGTCGTCCTAAGATGACAGGTGTCTGTCCTTTGGGATTGGAAACAGGCTGTGTTTCCAAGACTACAAAATCTACTGGAAAAATAAAATCTCCAACCTTAATCAGAACATCCTCTAACTCACCCATAGGGACCTTGACAGATCTATCAGCCAACTGTAAGGTGCATTTGGTTGGGTTCAGTACACCTAGACCCAATTGCTGATAGACTGAATATGGAAGCAAATTGACACTGGCCCCTAAGTCTAAAAGCGCCTTATCAATGTGAGTATTACCAATGATACATGAAATGATGGGGGAACCTGGATCTTTACGCTTCAAATGTATAGGATTTGCCAGCATTTCACTGATATTGGCGGCTAAAAAGACTTTCTTTGGAACATTTATTCTCCTCTTCTTAGTGCACAATTCTTTTAAAATTTTAGCATAAGATGGAATTTGTTCAATTACATCTAAGAGAGGAATATTGACCTTAACCTGCTTGAATGTTTCTAGGATCTTCTCCTCCTGAGGAGAGTGTTTCCTAGACCTGAGTCTATCTGGAAAGGGAGCAACCGGTCTAAATCTATCAAAAGCAGGCTCAGGTTCGGGTTCAGGTTCTTGGTCATCTGAGGGGAGTGATTGTTGAATAGATTCATCAGAAGGAGAAGGAGAAGGAATTTGTACAGGATCAAGAGTTTGACTTGGAGGAGTTCTCACTTGATTATCGACCTGTCTACCTGACCGAAGTGAATGGATTGCATTCACTTGAGCTTCATAGGATGAACTGCATCCTGTGTTATTAGGGTTGACCACGGGTTGACTCGGAAATTTTCCTTTCTCTCTTTCACTCACGGCACTAGCTAGTTGACCAAGTTGGGATTCTAATCTAGCTATAGCTTGAGTGTTGGAGTTGAGCATTTGTCCGGTTGATTGCATGAAGGAATTCAACGTGCTAGATGTTTGAGTCAACATATTCGTGGTTTGAGTAGAGGCCTTAATTATGGTTTCTAAACCCCTTTCCAAGACATTGAGACGTTTATCTTGATCTGGATTGTGAGGAGTTTGAATTACAGCTTGATGAGGAGGAGACTGATTTTGATACGGCAGATTGGGTTGTTGAAATTGTGAATGAGAATTGAATGGAACTGTGTTTCCCCTAGGAAAATGTTGGGTCGAAGCGGGAGTGAAATTTTGAGTTCCGGGAGAATTTCCTAGATTCCATGCAAAGTTGGGATGATTTCTCCAACCTGGATTGTAGGTTGGAGAAAATGGATCATTTCTAGGGTGCTGGAATGCAGCGTTCATCTGTTCTAATGAATGATTGTTTCCTAAGAGAGGGCATTCCTCTGAAACGTGGGTAGGAGACTGACAATTATGACATCCTGGGAAAGAAACATGATTGAGTTGAGCTGGAGCTCGTTCCTTAATTTCTAAGGCTTCTAACCTCCGCAGAATTGTCGCCATCTTCGCTTCAGAAGCAATGTTTGACTCCAAGGAAAGACCACTAGACTTAGAATGGGGAACTGATGAAACCCTGTCATCGCACTGTTCCCATTGCATTGTTTTTTCAGAAAGACTCTCCAAAAACTCCCAAGCTTCATCAGCATTTTTCCTCATAAAATCCCCGTGGCACATTGATTCTAAGGAAGTTTTTGCAGAATAATCTAATCCCTCATAAATTATTTGGCACAATCGCCATTTCTCTAAACCGTAAACTCAAATCAGACTCTTCTTCTTCTTCTTCTGATCTTTCCTGAATGTAGTTTATTTCTAGAGGCTGATTATTTGGTTGGTCCCCTGGATTAAAAATATTGAGATCAGCAGTCAAATTCCCAAAGGACAGTTTCATTTGACCAGTTCTACAGTTAATGAGAGCATTAGAAGTGGCTAAGAACGGTCTTCCTAAGATGACAGGTGCCTGTCCTTTGGGATTGGAAACAAGCTGTGTTTCCAAGACTACAAAATCTACTGGAAAAATAAAATCCCCAACCTTAATCAGAACATCCTCTAACTCACCCATAGGGACCTTGACAGATCTATCAGCCAACTGTAAGGTGCATTTGGTTGGGTTCAGTACACCTAGACCCAATTGCTGATAGACTGAATATGGAAGCAAATTGACACTGGCCCCTAAGTCTAAAAGCGCCTTATCAATGTGAGTATTACCAATGATACATGAAATGATGGGGGAACCTGGATCTTTACGTTTCAAAGGTATGGGATTTGACAGCATTTCACTGATATTGGCGGCTAAAAAGACTTTCTTTGGAACATTTATTCTCCTCTTCTTAGTGCATAATTCTTTTAAAAATTTAGCATAAGATGGAATTTGTTCAATTACATCTAAGAGAGGAATGTTGACCTTAACCTGCTTGAATGTCTCTAGGATTTTCTCCTCCTGAGGAGAGTGTTTCCTAGACCTGAGTCTATCTGGAAAGGGAGCAACCGGTCTAAATCTATCAAAAGCAGGCTCAGGTTCGGGTTCAGGTTCTTGGTCATCTGAGGGGAGTGATTGTTGAATAGATTCATCAGAAGGAGAAGGAGAAGGAATTTGTACAGGATCAAGAGTTTGACTTGGAGGAGTTCTCACTTGATTATCGACCTGTCTACCTGACCGAAGTGAATGGATTGCATTCACTTGAGCTTCATAGGATGAACTGCATCCTGTGTTATTAGGGTTAACCACGGGTTGACTCGGGAATTTTCCTTTCTCTCTTTCACTCACGGCACTAGCTAGTTGACCAAGTTGGGATTCTAATCTAGCTATAGCTTGAGTGTTGGAGTTGAGCATTTGTCCGGTTGATTGCATGAAGGAATTCAGCGTGCTGGACGTTTGAGTCAACATATTCGTGGTTTGAGTAGAGGCCTTAATTATGGTTTCTAAACCCCTTTCCAAGATGTTGAGACGTTTATCCTGATCTGGATTGTGATGAGTCTGAATTACAGCTTGATGAAGAGGAGGCTGATTTTGATACGACAGATTGGGTTATTGAAATTGTGAATGAGAATTGAACGGAACTGTGTTTCCCCTAGGAAAATGTTGGATCGAAGAGGGAGTAAAGTTTTGAGTTCCAGGAGAATTTCCTAGATTCCATGCAAAGTTGGGATGATTTCTCCAACCTGGATTATAGGTTGGAGAAAATGGATCATTTTTATGATGCTGGAATGCAGCGTTCATCTGTTCTAATGAATTGTTGTTTCCTACGAGAGGGCATTCCTCTGAAACGTGAGTAGGAGACTGACAATTATGACATCCTGAGGCAGAAACATGATTGATTTGAGCTGGAGCTCGTTCCTTAATTTCTAAAGCTTCTAACCTTCGCAGAATCGTCGCCATCTTCGCTTCAGAAGCAATGTTTGACTCCAAGGAAAAACCACAAGACTTAGATTAGGGAACTGATGAAACCCTATCATCGCACTGTTCCCATTACATTGTTTTTTATCAGCATTTTTCCTCATAAAATCCCCGTGGCACATTGATTCTAAGGAAGTTTTTGCAGAATAATCTAATCCCTCATAAATTATTTGGCACAATTGCCATTTCTCTAAACCGTGATGAGGACATTGGATGAGAAGATCTTTAAATCGGTCAAAATACTTTCAAAAGGGTTCTCCCAGAATAATTTTAAAGTTTTGAATGCTGTTCCTAAGCTTTACTGTTTTATGAATAGGAAAAAATTTCTTAAGAAAAACGGTGACAAATTCATCCCAAGTTGAGATGGAATTTGTTGGTAAGCTGTATAGCTATTTTTTAGCTTTATCCTTAAGAGCAAATGGAATAAATCTAAGCTTAACAGCATCTTCATTTAATTCTCTCATTTTAATCATAATACACACTTCCTCAAATTTCGAAATAAAAATATATGCGTCTTCTGTTTCATTACCAAGGAATTTGGGAAGCATGTTTATGTATTGCGGTCTAAGCTCAAAACTTATTCCATTTGTTTCGGGGAGCCTAATGCATGAGGGGATTGCATTCCTAATGGGATAGCACATATCATGAAGAACGGGTGGATTAGGATGCTCCATTTCTATGATTGGTTCAAAGCGAATTAATCGATGTGTATTATCCCTAATCCACTGTTGCATACACCAAAGTATTTCTTTTTATTTTTTTATTATTTTTTTAGGAAGAGAGAAAAAAATTAGTTTTTTTAGAAGAAAAGGATAAAGAAAAATCTTAACTAAAACAAATCAAAACAATCACTTTTCAATCAACTCTAATTCTAGGGTTTAGCCTAACTCAACTAGACCAGCTCCTAACCAAAAACTCCTACAGTGAAAAGATAAAAGTTTTGCCCAGGTAGTTAGCTAGGTAATGATAGTACTAGAGGGTGATCAAAGATCAATTAAGTACCTCTTTCCTTACGGAGCGCTTTACGCAATTAAGTACCTCTTTCCTTACGGAGCGCTTTACGCAACCCCTAAACCTTACCTTAGACACCAACTAATCTGAGAAAACTTAAACCGGTTCACTTAAGGATTTCTTGTTCCTTATTGAGCTCGAATCCTTAGGGGCCAACGTCTAATGAGTTTTATTAGGCTTGGGTGGTGTAGTGAGGAATTAGTGATTTTTGGGCTAAGGAAAGGGTGATGAAATCCCTTACCTTATCTTGATTGGGGTTTTGCCCTTAAGAATGTTTTAAGTGTGTGCCAAATCAAGATGCTCAAATCACTTGGTGAATTCCTACTATCAATATGAAATGCAACCCTATGAATTAAAAGCAACTAAAAAGGATGGAAAAGAGAAAATATTTTTTTTAATTAGGGTTAACAATCAAACAAATGATAAGGGGGGATTTGTTTGAATTTATTATATTGTTATTAAATATCAAAGTAGATGGTGAATTTTATTATGGTCAACGGAAAATAAATTTTTTTTAAAGTCCTAATTGTCTCTAATTGTGAAGAAGTAGCTAAAGGGTGGAATTAAAAACTAGAAAGAGGACTTACCCGAAAGCAAATCTTCAAATCCTAATTCTCCAATCCGCGATCTTCAAGCTCCAAGCGTTTCCTTCACAAAAAACACACAAGTTAAAGAACCAAAATAATTAAAAACCTACGTAAGCACCTTCCCCGGCAACGGCGTCAAAAACTTAATGCGGCATAAACATGTACCAAAAAGGTTGCAAGTGCACAACCGTGTCAAGTTATAGTATTTAAGATATCGATCCCACGAGGAAGGTGTTTTTGTAGGAGAAAATATAAAATCGGTTCTTATGCTGTGTGCGTGACAAGTAGGAGTGATAAGTGAATGTGATTGTGAAGAGATTGAGAGAGTGAAAATGGTGTGTAAATAGATGCAAAGTGTAAGTGAGAGTGGATGTGACAAAGAATGAATATGATCAATAAGGCAAGAAGGAAAAAGAAAATAAAAATCAAGAATAAAGAAAATAAAATTCAAGAATAAAAGAAAATGCAAGAAATTAAAGATGGTGGATTCAATTATAGATATGGATAATCTAAAATTGAACACACTTCTTAGAAAAGGGAACTACAAAATAAATTATAAAATCTAAACTACAAAATAAAATTACAAGAATTAAATGCAAGAAAATAAATCTATTCTATAAGCATGAAATAAATCTAAGGCAAGAGGGTTCTAGCCTCTTAGCTATTTAACAAGAAAATAAAATCTAAACTACAAGCATAGAAATAAATCTACACTAATAAGCAATAAAAAGGAAATAAAAGAGAAATGCAAACCTTCAAATAATTCTTCATCTTCATCTTCATCATCCAACAAAGAGAAGAAGAGAAAAATTTAAAGTGGTGAAAAAATTATTATTATTAATTGCAACTAAAGTTATAATTTTGAAAGACCTTCTCAATTAAGAGTAGCCCTCCTCTCCAAAAGGAGTTACAAAAATTTTTACACCCTTAACCCCTCAATCTCTCCCCCTATTTATAGTAATCTTCAATGAATATGAGCCATTGGATTTGTCTTGAGCCCCAAGCAACAATCTCCACCTTTGAATTTGCTTTTTTTGGTCTTTTCTAGCCCAAACATAGGAGGCCCAATTGATTTTCAAAAATAATTGAAAATCAAGTCCGGTCCAAAAATTCAATGCAGCACTCAAGATTAAAAATGCCCACACAATGATTTTCAAATCAAAGTTTGCAGCCCAAGTCCATGGCATTTGATTTTCGGAATTAAAATCCAACTCTCAAATTTCGGCCCATAGATGTTTGCAGCACATTCAAAAATTGAAGCAAATCAGGCCCATGGAGCTTCAATTCCTTGCAGTCCAGCAGTCCATTCTCCATTGGTTTTCAACTCCACCTCAAGTCCGGTCATGATTCATTTGATCAAAGTTGAAGAGCTGCAGCAAAGTAAATTAAAAACCCAAGCCCAATGAAAAAAAAATCAAAGCTGCATTGGATTTTCGGCTCAAAATGAAGAGATGTAGTAGTTCGGCCCACTTGCTTCTCAAGTCCGGCCCATTTTTCTTTTTTTCTCCAAACAAATCTGCAGCCGGTCCACTTGCTTCTCAATCATTTGAAACTCAAAATTAACTCTTTGCATCCAAGTCCGGTTCATTCCAATTATTTGCAGCCAAGTCCGGTCCTTGGGTGTAGTCATTTGTTGATGGGCTTTGGGCCTTCAAGGAGCTTGATTTTGTGGCTTCTTTTATTTTTCTCTTTTAAGCTTTTGCTTCATGGGCTTCTAAAATGCTACAAAATAGAGAAGAGAGATTTTGAGGGGTTTTTACATTTAATAATATTTATTTATATTTTTATTCAATTATGTGGAAACTAAGCTAACAACAATTATTAATGGTATATTTATTCATGCAAAATAGATAATGATGATATAAACTTGTAATAAAAATATGATTATCAACCGACACATGACGATGATCAGCTAATGGTTTTTAGGTGCCCTGCATTTTATCATGTCAAAATTAATAAGTTGGAACCTTGAGCTAAAAAGGCCATCTTTATGGGTTTCATACGAGGTGTGAAAGAATATAAGCTTTGGGATCCAGTTGATAAGAATTTTGTGCTGAGTAGAGACGTCACATTTGATGAGGCTTCGTTTTTTAAGCCTCCTAGCTCTCATCAGGTGGAGAGCACCCCGACAGCAAAGACATAACAGATGGTGGAGATTGATGTAACTCCACAGAGTCCAAATGAGACTATATCCAGTAGAGTGTCGACTGAGGTGACATCCGACATGCACAGTGATAAGTTGGAGGATACAGGTACAGCAGAGGAGGATCAGGGACCGACGGCTCAGGTTCAGAATTCTATAGCAGTTTGAAGACCTAGGAGAGATATACGATTGTCAGCATGGTATACAGATACAGTGGTTGCTTATGCACTTATGGTGGAGTGTCGATGAGATGATTCCTACTACTTTCAAAGATGCTGAACAGTGTTCAGAAGCTGATATGTGGCAGGGTGCTATGTAAGAAGAGATGAAGTCTCTTCACAAGAATGACACAAGGGAGCTTGTCGAGCTTATAAAAGGGTGGAATGTGATTGATTGCAAATAGGTGTATACCAAAAAGGAGGGTATTCAAGGCACTCCTGTGAGATTTAAAGCTAGGTTGGTAGCGAAGGGTTATGTACAAGAAGAAGGAATTGACTACAATGAGGTCTTCTCTCTGGTGGTAAATCATTCTTCTATTTGGATCTTACTAGCTTTGGTAGCACAGTATGGATTAGAATTGAATCAATTAGATGTAAAGACATCATTTCTTCATGGTGATCTTGATGAAGAAATTTATATGACTTAGCTATTAGGGTTTCAAGCTGCAAGGAAAGAAAAGTTAGTGTATAGACTAAAGAAGTCGCTAGACGGGATGAAGCAATCTCCAAGATAATGGTATAGGCGATTTGATAGGTTTATGATCGGCAAGTCATACATAAGGAGCCAGTTGGATCCTTGCGTGTACTATCGCAAGCTTCATAGAGGGACGCACATTTATTTGTTGTTTTATGTAGATAACATGTTAGTTGCTTCCATTTCCAGATTCGCCATAGATAAATTGAAGATACAGCTTTCAAGCGAGTTTAAAATAAAGGATTTGAGTGAAGCAAAACGCATTTTGGGGATGGAGATCGACAGAGATAGATATAAGAGCATAATTTGTTTAACATGGTTAGCTTATTTGAAAAAGGTGTTACAGCGATTCAATGCCAATATAGAGACAAAGCCAGTCAGTGTACCTTTGGGAACCCATTTGAAGATTTCAATTGGTCTTTCACCGAAATCAGTTGAAGATGGAGAGTTGATGTTGAAGACTCCTTATGCAAGCGCACTGGAAAGTTTAATGTATGCAATGGTATGTACGAGACCGGATCTATCACAGGCAGTTAGCATAGTTTCACGATACATGCATGACCCAGGTCCGAGTCATTGGGATGCTATGAGGTAGATATTAAGATACATTTGAGGTACTCTCAATGTTGGTTTGATGTTTAAACGGGACACTGGTGGTGGGTAGTTATTCATTTGATACATAGATTCTGACTATGACGGAGATTTAGACAAGCACCGTTCGATGATAGGGAATGTGTTCACTTTGACCCATGTGCCGATGTATTAGAGATGCACCTTGCAGTCTACAGTTTCTTTGTCGATGATAGAGGCCGAGTATATGGCTATTACAGAGGCTGTTAAGGAGGCAATATGGCTTTGAGGACTTTTGGAGGACCTTGGTGTTTCGCAGCGGTATGTCACCATTTATTGTGATAGCATGAGTGCTATCTATTTGGCGAAGAATCAAGTTTTCCTTGCGAGGAAGAAGCATATTGATGTTCGCTATCACTTCGTCTGGGATGTTCTTGAAGATGGGGATGTGGAGCTTGTGAAGGTCCACACCAAAGACAATCCAGCAGATTTGCTCACGAAGGTGGTCCCTAGCAGCAAATTTGATCACTGTAGAAACATGTTACAGATTTGTGCATGTTGAGGCCTGTTGAGGCCATTTGGAGAAACTACAGGTAGCTTGATCCCTTGGGAGAGGGGGTACGTAGGCAACCATATTAGTGCAGCCAGATTTGGAGAGATGACATATTGGTGATCTTGTTAGTGTCGGCTCAGTTTTTTGGGAACACTTCGCTGAGGTGGAGAATTATTGAAAACATGCACAACAGATACACCAGAGAATCTCTCTGGTCGGTCGACTGATCCCATGTATCGGTCGACCGATATGACCCTGAGTTCTGAGTATTGTAAATTTCCTCTGGATGGTCGATCGATAGGATTTATCGGTCGACCGACCAGAGTTTGTTCTGGTGCATGTTTCGTGTACTTCGGTCGACTGATAACAGGCCTTCGGTCGACCGATGAATTCTATTGGTGGACTGATAACGGGCGGAGCGGTTGAAAATAGTTTCCTATTTGTTTTGGAGTTAGGGTTTATATATTAAAAGGAACGTTTTTTCTAGGTTTTTTACTAGAGAAAATTGAGCACTTTGAGTGGGAGATTCTGTGAAGAGAGAGAGATCTTGTTGGTAAGGGTTAGTTTAATTGTTTGAGAGTTATAACCATTGAATTTCTACTTCATATAGTGAAATCTCCCCATCCTCTTCCCGTGGATGTAGGTTTCTTGCTGAACAACGTAATTCTCTCTGTTTACGATTGATCTTGGCTGTTTATATCGTGGATTGTGCTTGTTGTGTTCTTTTGTGTATTTCTTACTGACTTATTGTGGATTGAGTCCGCTTCTGATGGACGCAACATTTACAATGTAATCTTATCCATACAAGAATCTTTGCAATGACTAGTTTAACAGCTAGTTTGGGACAAATTAATGTTATAAAAATGCTTCTAACTTGTCATGAACAAAAAAAATCACCAAGTTAAAATGGCTCACCTTCATGAATATGTCGGAGCTTTTGAAGTCCGGTGTAATTTTATTCTCCAAACTCCCATGAAAATGTGCAAGTATGACAAAAACAGAGAAATATATTATTGGGGTTGTGCAAAATACCCAATAAAAGAGTGTACTTTCTTTGTATAGGCTCATGAATAAGGCGATACTAGAAATAAAGGAATCTCATTTATCAAAGAAAAATGCTTGGAGATAAATGTGGTTTGAAATCAAAGAGGTTGAAGAAAGATTTGAAAGTTTTGAGAAAAAACTCTTAGCCTAGAAAGTTTTTGCAATTTTTTTTTTGTTCCATTTTAATTTTTCTAACCTTATGTTATGTCTGCAAGAGGTGTTGATCAAGATTGAATTGGAGTTTTTGTTTATGTCAAAAATGTTGGAAAAAATAACATAATTTTGAAACGTATCCCTTGAATTAGTTACAGGTCTTTTTTTAAAATTGATTGTCTCACCTAAAAAATAACATAATTTTGAAACGTGTCCCTTGGCTTAGTTACAGTTTTCGTCAATGTTTCTTCATATTGAATTGCCTTGCCTAACCATTGCTCTAACAATGCAAGTTACATTTCCCATTAAAGATTGCATCATCTTAACATGAACATTATAAACTAGATTGTCAACTTAGAAATAGACCATCGTCGTTGCCAACAGCAGAAACAACATATAACCAAGTACTAAAAATATAAGCATGAATCTAATTTTTTATGCATGAATCTGATCATTTAAGCAGGAACTTAAGCATAAACCAGAGCTAAAATAGAGCCCGAAACAACCTAACCAACATTATGATTTCCAATATGGCACGAACTATGGCTTAAAGGAACAAAATCAGACATAAGTTACACAAACCCAGAGCTCAAACAGAGCCCAAAATACGGCACAACATGTTCAAAATTATGAGCTCAAACATGGCACAAACAATGCTTATAAAAATCACCTAAGAAGAAACAAACCAAACAGATCATTTAAGCGTAAACAAACCAAACCTGATCCAAATTATGAGCTCAACCGAGTTTTTATGCATGAATATGATCATTTAAACATGATCTTGAGCAAAATTCGAGGCACAAATAGAGCCTGAAACACTACGAGAATGCTCACAAAAGTCACCTGAGCATAAATGAACTAAACCAGTGATAGTGTAAAACAAAGCTCAAATATCAATCTAAGCAAAATTATGATCTCAAACTTGGCACAAATCACCGCAACAATCTGAGCAAAATTGTGATCTCAAACATCGCACAAACAGTGCTCATAAAAATCACTGAGCATAAATGAACCAACCACAGGCAAAATAAAACAAAATCAAATATATCAATCAGAGCTAATAGTGCATGAAAACCAACTGTTGATAATATTGTGTTAGTAGTGGGTTTAGTCACACATTGGTTATGAGGACAAACCTCACAATCCTCTACCTGTATATATATATATATATATGTACACACTCAATATTCAATTCAAGGAAAATTTACCCAAGACTCTCTCTCTTAGTTTAACATGGTATCAGAGATTGGTTTAGGGTTTCCCAAATAATAAAAATTTTCCAAATAAATAAAAATTTCCCTTCTAAGTCGCCAATCTCAGTCACCCCAGGAGATCTCGGCTGCTACCACTCACCTAAGATCTCAATCGTCGCAGGACAAGACTCTTGGCCGCTACACTGTCGACGACGTTCTGCCGCTGCCACTGTCGCAGACTCCATGGAGATCTGCTCTCAATCCCGCAATCTCCGCCGCCGCGAGATCTGATGGCCGCCGCTGATCTCTCTCCCCATTGATCGCCACGAGTTTTTCGACACGACTCTCGCCTAAATTGAGACGTATTTAATATAGGAATATTATATAACTTATATATATACTATATTATTATATATATATATATATATAATAGTATATATAATATATACTATATTATATACTATATTATTATATAGTATATATATAATATATATATATATATATATATATATATATATATTATACATATATATTGATAACCTTCGAGTTCTATTTTAAACCTTGGGGTTCTATTCAAACCTTCGGGTTCTATTTAGACATTCAGGTTCCATTCTAACATTCGGGTTCTATTTTAAACCTTCGGGGTTCCATTCTAACCTTTGGGTTTTTTCGTTCAAAGATTATTATCTTGAACTTCGGTATGCTGTTATAGCTCCTTCAGAGAAGGTTCCTAAACCACCTCTGCCCTTCAATGATCAAAATGACTGGGCAGAGTGGTCCATCATTGTCACCAATGCCTTGCTTGGCGCCGGTCTGCATGATCATCTCACCAGTACGAGACCAGTTTCACCGTCCATCAGTATTGTTGCTTCATCTAGTACTGTTATATCTGGCAGTGGTGATGTCGATCTTCAGACCGCTCGTGCTCTCTATGTCAAAGAGAGTTCAAACTGGCAGTTGCAGAAATTTTGTGTCATTAATTATCTCACTCGCTGTGTTGGCTCCGGTCTTACTGTCGAAATTAGTTTGCTTCCCTCTGCTCGGGCTATGTGGACTCACCTCATTGAGCGTTTTACTGAGTGTTCTGGTGCACGGTAGGCATATCTTCTGCAATGCGTTGCTCTACAACGTAAATGTAGTTCCTCTCTGCAGTCTTATTTTGGACAAATGTAAGCTTTTTGGATAGAATTACGCTCTATGCTTCCTGGACGTGATTCCACATATGAAAACTAGCTAGCATGGTATGAGCGGCATGAGGTGCATCAACTGTTTTAGTCTCTTCCTGAATATTCAACTATGACTGATCAACTACTTCATCAGCTTCAATTTCCGACTTTGGTCTCAGTTATGAGAGCTCTCACTACTTATGAGACCCGGCAGCAGACATCACGACTCAGAGTGTCAACAGACACTCATACCTCTTCACTCGAGACTGCTCTGTCTGTACCTGTCACTGCTCCTGTTATGAATCATACTTCTTAATAAGCTCCTGTAAAACCCCGTAAATTTTTTAAAAATACTATGGTAAATAGTATTAAATGAGTATATTATGATAAATATTATTTAATAATGAATGAGCATGATAGTAATTGATTTAAGACCAATTAAAAGTATATATGCATTATACACCGATGCAATTCGAATCTGAAAAAACAACCACATAATAGTATATATGCATTACACACCGATCAATTCGAATATGGAAAAAATCAAAAGACAAAATTATATGTCTCTTCGATATCTTTCCAAAACATCTTAAATCACCTCATTCCAATGTCGGACGAAAGAGTTACAGCTAAAATACCAAATATTGTTTTCCCGGTCTGACCGAGTTTATATATATATATATAAACACACCCAAAAATTCTTTTTTACATCAGATTTCTGAACCCTAGTAACCACCCTCTCCCCTTTAAAATTCCTAGAGCATATTTTGGTGAATTTTGAGAGCTTTGTGAAGCAAATACCAAGAAGAGGGCGAGTTCGTCAGTGTTTGGCGAGGGAGAACCTGTTTGCTTGTACCCTTGGATTTTTTAGCAGCGTGTTGAGGCAAGATCATCTTCCTCCAAACCTATCCCCTGTAGTAATTCATGTTTTTAATATGTATAATTGGTTAATCTAATGTGTAGTGTTTATGTCGATGATTTAAATTCTAGTTTTGATGTTAAATCTTATAATAACAAAGAGATCAGTAAAATTTTTATTTAATTGATAAAAGTATATGATCATGACCATTAGGTTTTTTAGATTTATTGTTTATTCTTGTTGTACATGTCCTAAATCCTAATTGTCGATGTATGAAAACTTGAGGCTTGAACATGAAACAATATGATGATATGAGTTTATGGATTAATTGTCGATGTATGAAAACTTGAGGCTTGAACATGAAACAATATGATGATATGAGTTTATGGATTAAAAACCCTAGTTTAATGTGTAGATTTGTGAATAAAATTATGAGTTTATGGATTAAAAACCCTAGTTTAATGTGTAGATTTGTGAATAAAATCACCAAATGAAGAAAGGGTATTAACTTGATGTTTAGATACGTGTTTAATTGCTAAGATGATAAACTAATTAGGTTTTGAACCCTAATTGTACGAACTTAATTTGATTAGTTATGTTTAAAGTATGTTAAACCCCAAAGATCATGTTATGATGATAAATAATTGTTTAGTAAATATGTTAAACCCCAAAGATCATGTTATGATGATAAATAATTGTTTAGTAAAACCCTAGTATGTTAAACATAAGATTTTAAACATGTTTTAATGTTATGATGATAAATAATTGTTTAGTAAAACCCTAGTATGTTAAACATAAGATTTTAAACATGTTTTATACCCTATAATGATGTTCTATAAGTAGAATTGTCTTAACTTCACAAACGCTTAAATCTGAGTTCTGGACTCAGGCCGGTCGACCGATGGACCAAACCTTGTGCATTGGTCGACCAATCTGATTTCCACCCTGAGTTGTATTTTTCTTTCTTTCGATCGGTCGACCGACTTGGTTAACCAGTCGACCGACCGAAGCTTGTTTCTTGTGCATGTTATGCAATTGGCCGTCGATCGACCGATGCCCTAGGCAGTCGACCGCTATCTTGTTTGTTTGGGATGGTAATTCTTGCGTGTTTTTTGAGAACATGGGGTTCGAGATGTACAATGATTTATACGTACAACCATAGATGTGCACCCATGGAGGCTTGGCACACGCGGACTTCCAGGAAGGGGATAGTTGAGTGTATTATTTTGACCACGACGGGGAGGCGATTAGATAGAATAATATATGTGTGTGCATGGATATCGTTGATGGGCACAGCTCAATACTGCATAAGGTAGTGTGTCGGTATACTATTGAAGTAGGTCATTTAGCCGTAACTACAGGATGTCTGAATAGGTAGTCCGTTCTGCACGGTGATGCGATGAGGATGTCTGAGGAGGCAGCCCATTTTGCATGGTGATGCGAGGCTAATGAGCCGTACTTATAGGATACCTGAGGAGACAGTCCGTTCCGCATGGTAATGCGATGAGGATGTCTGAGGAGATAGTATGTTCCACATGATGATGTGACGAGGCTAATGAGTCGTACCTATAGGATACCTGAATAGGTAGACCATTTTGCATGATGATGTGATGAGGCTAGTGGGCAGTATTTACTTAGGATGCTTGAACAGGTAGTTTGTTCTGCATAGTGATGCGATGATATCATAGAACTTTGCAAGAGATAGCATTGTGAAATGTATGATGGTTGAGTCTTGAGCGGGAGATCGTTCATGTAAATGGTTCATCGTTGAGTTATATTATGATGGGCTATATGGTATTGTGGATTACACAAGATTATGTACTAGTATTCGTATTAACTACCCAATGGTAGTATGAGGTATTGGGATGACATATATGACTTAGTTTGGTTGACATTTTAGTATTGCATCCCTTTATTCTTTTATTCTTAGTTTTGGAGTTAATATTTAGCGATTCACAATTTGAGACATATGGTATATACATGATGGTTTCCTTGTTTGAATTATTTCGCTTGATGTACCAGTCTCGTGTTGTGGATTTTAAGTATTAACCCCATCTAGTACACGGTAAATGATTTAGATAGACTATGCATATATAGGTAGAGCCTCCATCATATGTAGAAGCCATTTCCCCGGGCGGATGGAGATGATCTTGCTAGCGCTCTGATGCTGTTGTTTCCCCTTCTTTTCAGGTAGTCAGATCAGAGTTTCAAAGAGCCGCAGGGTGACGAAGTTTCTGCATAGTCGCCGTTATTTCTTGATAGACAGTTTGTGCTCCACATTAGTTTAGTATTTGTTTAGTGATTTATAAACTTGAATTTTATTTTGAAGGCTGAGAGCCTTAGTACTATTTCAGTTGACTCTGTTTATTGAGATATTTCACATTTATTTCAGTTTATTAGTTGTACTCCTTTTATTCAGTTGGCACATGATCATATTCTTTGGATATTTCTTTCTCTTGGCATGTTCATTGCATTTTTACTTTTCTCATATTGGCGTGTACCTGCACTATTCTTAATTGATTCCACTAGAGAGATATTACTGTGATGGTGAAAAGTATTATTATGCTGTGTGGGTGAATGGTAGATTTGATATTTCTGGATTCACCTTAGACTGCAGTCTCGTATGAAACTAGGGGCGTCACAGCTCCCTCTTCACAGGCTCGATCTAAGCTCTCTTACAAATATTACAAGAAGGAAGGACACCATATTGAGACATGCTTCAAGCTTCATCCTGAATTACGTTCCTCAGGAAATGGTCATGGTCAGTGACCCCCTCAGTCTTAATCCTCTCGTAAACCAGGATTGCTGGCCAATATTATACCTTCTACCACTTCAGACTCTATTATTCAAGCTATTAAAGGTCTTCGCCATCAACTTTATGTTTTTCAACATATCACCTCTACATCCGCTGTACAACTCTCTGGTATGCATTTTGCTGGTTGTTCAGCTAACCATTCGGTCTCTGGTATGCATGATCTCTGGATTTTTGACTCTGGCTGTTCCTTTCATATGACTTGTAATGCCTCACTTTTATTCCATGTCTTTACTTTATCTTCTCTTCCCCCTATCTACATAGCTGCTAGACAACCATTATCTATCATTCAGTATGACTCTTTTACCCCACAAAATAATCCATCTGGTTGTCTAACATTTGGTCACATCTATGTAGTTCCTCAGTTGTGCTTGAATTTAATTTCTATTAGATCTTTATGTATGGCTGGCCTGCTTGTCTCACTTTCTTCTAATACTTGTCTTGTGCAGGATCCACAAATGGGCAAGATGGCTGGGGTGGGTCGTAGGAGGCACAAGCTGTATTTTTTAGAATATCTTCACCTTCTAGAGTCCATACATTCACGTTCTCTTGTTGCTTCTGTTTGTTTGTCAAAACCCTCTACATCACTTCCTGCCAATTTGTGATGTAGATGACTTGATCATGTATCTAATAAAAGGTTAGAGAGTCTTATTCAGTCTGGAGTACTTGGTCCTGTTTCATCTAGTTCTAGTATTGAGTCATATACTTGTTATAAATTGGCTAAATTCACTATTTTACCATTTAAAATGAGTACATCTGTATTCACTTCCTTATTTGATTTAGTACATTCTGATATTTGGGGGCCAGCTCCTCTACCTTCTTTATCTAGGTACTTATATTATGTTAGTTTTATCAACGATTTCTCTCATTTTATATGAGTTTACCTACTTAATAATCACTATGACGTACTTACTGCTTATCAAGCCTTCACTGCTATGATTTTCACTCAATGGCAATCTCGTATTAAAGTTTTTCGTTCTGATTGTGCCAAAGAGTACCTATCCTCTGCCATGCGCTCTATCATGTCCTCTCATGGGACTATCTTTCAACAGTCATGTCCCTACACTCATGAGCAAAATGGTGTTGCTGAACGCAAACATCGTCATATCCTCGATACTGCCCGATCAATGCTCATTTCTTACTCTGTTCCTCGTCGTTTCTGGGCTGAGGCTATTCTCACCGCGACTCATGCCATTAATATTACCATTTAAAATGAGTACATCTGTATTCACTTCCTTATTTGATTTAGTACATTCTGATATTTGGGGGCCAGCTCCTCTACCTTCTTTATCTAGGTACTTATATTATGTTAGTTTTATCAACGATTTCTCTCATTTTATATGAGTTTACCTACTTAATAATCACTATGACGTACTTACTGCTTATCAAGCCTTCACTGCTATGATCTTCACTCAATGGCAATCTCGTATTAAAGTTCTTCGTTCTGACTGTGCCAAAGAATACCTATCCTCTATCACGCACTCTATCATGTCCTCTCATGGGACTATCTTTTAACAGTCATGTCCCTACACTCATGAGCAAAATGGTATTAATGAACGCAAATATCATCATATCCTTGATATCGCTCGATCCATGCTCATTTTTTACTCTGTCCCTCGTCATTTCTGGGCTGAGGCCATTCTTACTGCTACTCATGCTATTAATATCACTCCATCTAGCTCTCTTTTCGGTGCTACTCCTCATAGTCGTGTTTATACTTATACTCCCCGTTATGATCTGGTCCGCGTTTTTTGGTTGTCGCTGTTTCATTCTTCTGCCATATCACGAGCATGATAAATTATCTCTCAGAGCTGTTTTTTGTGTCTATTTAGGAATTAGTTTGGAACATCGATGTTATCGTTATTATGATCTCGCAACACATCGAGTTCATATATCTCGTCACGTTCAGTTCAAAGAGGATTCTCCATATTATTCTGCTTCTGATGACTTCAATTTCCTCCACTCTACTGATCATTCTTCCCCGTCAACTGCATTACAACAACAGTTCCACATGAAGGATCTTAGATCTCTTCGCTATTTTCTTGGTTTAGAAATTTCTCAGGGCCCACGTGGTGTACTACTGCCCCAACAGAAATATCTCTCAAATATTCTAGATCGCGTTAAGCTAACTAATAATGCAATTGTCGATACTCCACTCTAACAAATGGTAAACTTTGCTCTACTGATGGTGAGCCTCTATCTGATCCTACCCAATACCGACATCTTATTGGCCAGTTGGTCTATCTGTGCATCTCTCGACCAGATATCTCTCATGTTGTTAGCATTGTCAGTCAATTTGTTAGTGACATACATTCTGCACACTATGCTGCCTTATTATGGATTCTTCGGTATCTCCAGGGTACTAGCACTCGCTGTCTTCTGTTTTCTACTACATCCAAGTTAGAGCTTTATGCATATTCTGATGCTAATTGGGCTGGTGATCCCACAACCAGGAAGTCTATCATAGCTTATTGTATATTTTTTAGTGACTCTCTTATTTTTTGGCGGGGTAAGAAATAAGATGTTATTGCTCTTTCCAGCACCAAGGCAGAGTATCGTGCAATGCCCACAATAGCTAAAGAGAATATTCATCTTTGTCGTCTTCTCAGTGGTTTCAGTATTTCTGTTACGACTCCTACTCCTCTCTATTATGATAATAAGAGTACCATCCAGATTGCTAATAATCTAGTATTTTATGAGAGGACCAAACATATTGAGATTGACGCTTATTTTGTCCGTCAACAAGTTATCAAGGACAAGACAATTCTACTTTCTCATATCTCATCCGCTGACGAGCTTACAGATTTCTTCACAAAGGCCTTACCCATTCATCGATTACAGTTTCTTATACGCAAACTCACTTTGTGTGATCCAACATGAGTTTGAGGGGGTTGTTGATAATATTATGTTAATAGTGGGTTTAGTCCCACATTGGTTATGAGGACAAACCACACCCTCCTCTTTGTGTGTGTGTGTGTGTGTGTGTGTGTGTGTGTGTGTGTGTATACACACACACACACACACACTCAATATTCAATTCAATGAAATTTTACCCAAGACTCTCTCTCTCTCTCTTACTTTAATACCAATTGAGCAAAAAAAATCATAGATGAACATGGCACAACAATAAAATAGTTCTCGAATTGATCATATAAGAATAAGGCCACCCTAGGGCTTAGGTAATAGGTCAAGTTGTCAAAATAAATTGCCTCGCCTAAAAACATTTCAATTACAATGTAGATTGCACTTTTAATGGATTGCCTCACCTATAAAATGTAATTTTAATTATAGCGTAGGTTGCATTCACATCAAAAATGCCTTACCTAAACATCACAATTGAAATCTTGGTTGTATTATCAAAATTTGATCATCACTCCCCAAATAAAGTAACATGAAACAAAGGAAATCATACTAGAGATAATTGAGGAATTGTAGATATTGTCAATCGCGTACTATAGTAATTTCCTGCAATTCATTTCAAATGCATGGTAAGTAACACAAATATGATGACTAGTTTTGATATAAATTAGCAGCAAATAATATGCATCATAGTAAGTTTACATAATATAGTCATATCACCAATTACAACATGTAGAGTTTGTAAATATCAAAAGATAAATTTGCATCTAGCAATAGGAATTAGTGGAAGAAATTGTAATATATATATGCAAATCAATTGCACTAGCAAAATGGAGAGGCGTGCACAAGCATTAACTGTCACCAAAAGCATCCAAATATATCCAAATCACGATCTTTCTCATCCTTATTCCGCAACAAGACATGTGATATACCTCTGCTGTGCTTCCTTTATTTTGATTAAAAAATCTTCTAGCTTCATGCTCATTGGCATACAAACAATCTAAGACCTTTTTCAAAAATTTATCAGATTATAAGTTCCTTTAACTTAGCTGCCAATTATTCAGTCCAATAAATTATGTGTTGGTTTCTAGTTGACTCCGATATTTACTCAACAAAGGTACGTATCATCATATCATCATGATTGGATTTTTTTCGCTTTCTTGGTTGAGGAAGGTTTCATATTAGTTTCGCTAGGGGATTTACGGTGAGTGGGGTTTATGAAAGTGTTAGCATTAGATTGAGGCTCAGTTTCATTCTCAAGTGGAATATCACTCTCTTCACCATCAAGTAGTATAACATTGTTAGTACCAATTTTCTCATAAAATGGCCTAGTAAAACCACCCTAGCTTGATCATCATCCATGATCATCTGTAAATGCTTGTAATAATAAAGAGGCTTGTTTATGTATCCTCTAGGCCTAGAGTTACTTTTATCCTACATTTATATGAAAGTCATGATTAAGTAAATAATTTATCAAAATAAGAATATTAACACATGCATTTAATCCTACAAGGTAAGATATAGCATAAATTATAATTGACATGCTAGAAATAGTACTTTAGACAATGTTTTTTATGTATCACTATTCATGGTCATCATACAGTTGGCCTCATCCTATTGAGCACCATTCATGTTGGTGCAAGCTTTCATATCAAAGTATTTGGTTCTCTGAGTTTTCATGTGATTAATCGCATGAGTGTGGATATAAGCAATCTTGAATTGCATGTTAATCTTCATAGCTACAAACCTATAAGCTTCTGCTATGAAGTTCTTATCAACCTTTATTCCAACTAAAGCAAGTTCAGTAGGATAAGGTATAAGATTCTCATCATGCTCTAGGTTCCAAAATATGTTAGAAACACCCCTCACATTCACAGTATTAGCTCTCATTGTTGAAAGCATTTTCTTTTTGTGATCCAATTCCTTTCTTCTCTTCATTTTCTTAGAAGGTGATATCTTCTCACCTACATCAATTACATTGCTTTGATTCGTCAGTGGTTGGGGACAGTTGACGTGGACCACTGCTTTGAGAGCTATAAGAGGGCAAGCCTTTTAACATGTTATTGTATGAAACTTATGGTTGGCTCATTCCACTATGGTCGCATTCAGAGGGTAGGAATGGTGGGAAAGGGTTGAGCATTGTATGTCGTGGAATGAAATGTTCAAGTAAATATGGTATGAAGTTCATGTTGATGCTACATGAAATATTTGGCATTACGTTTGGTAGAGAGGGAGTATTTTGTCTTATTGCATCAATGCTAGACATACATATACTCAAACAATGTAAAAATAATAATAAAATAGTTAGAACAATCTATCAGTCAAAGACATATAATAGATTGCCTAGATAATACATTACAAATTAAAAACAACACAATTACGACATAAAAATGAAGGCTTCACAATTATCATTCTAAGACAGCACAATTATGGCATAAAATTAAAGGCATCAAAATTACAAATCTAAGACAATATAATTATGACATAGTACAATACATAAATAATCCACCGACATGCAACAATCATAAAAACTAATGGTCAATCTCAGTGGTATCACCATCTTTATACTTTGCACAATAATCCACCTATATTGCCCAAGCTATTTGGTCTCTAAGTCCCTTCTATTTATTTCTTGAATAACGATCCTCTATTTGGGTCCAAGTTTCAATATAATCAACTATGTTGGGATCATATTCATTTGTCACTTCCTCATTACCTTCTTCAATAATAATATTCAATGATAATATTCTCATTTAAAATGTCCTCTTGTGGATTTTAAAATGTCCTATTGTCGATCTTCAATGGCAATAAAATTATGGAACAAGTTCACATTAACAAGATGTCTACTTGTATTGGAAATGGATAATTAGACTTCGTCGATAGAATTTTAAACTAGTTCTTTAATATACAACAATGGATTCAATTTTAGTTCATAGAAATGAGTGTCTTAAATTGAATAACTCTTTACAATTATTTGGTGTCCTACCAATCTGTTCCTTTAAGTGATAACTTACACCATGATATGAGAAGATGAACCCAGGCATTGTAGTGTATCCAATATCACATAGGTAATATTTTTCTGCATTAAAAAAGGATATTCGTGATCAAATTGATCATATTATTTCAATTAATTATTCTTTAAAGGAGTAGGTGGAGTAATATCATCCTACACTCTCAATCCGTATTGTGGTGGCTTGGACAACACATCTTGTAAAATCCTATAGTCATTTGCCAATCCTTCCCACCTAGCTAAGACATATGTGAATACTTTATGGGGATGCAAGCTACTATAACATTTTTTGCTATGTCTTTGTAACCTCTAAACCGTGCAAGTAGACTAAAGGGTAACATTGCGTCAACTTGTGTTCTATCTATCATACCAATACAATCCTATCAAAAATCATACATTATAGAATATCAGTTTTTCATTTGATCATTTGATATGAATATTAAGTTAAAGAATTTTTTTATTTTATCTTAAAGTAAGGGAAGTTGTTTGGATTGTTGGCATTCTCTAGAGGAACTTCATTAGGTGCTTATTTCATGTATCGATCACGAAGACAATTCATAGATTGTAGGACTTTATTAACGTACTTACTAACTGTTTCATCCATCTTATAAAATCAATTCTTATTACTCTATTTTTAGTTTTATGACACACTATGCTTAGAAATATAGCGAGCTATTCTTCAACTTGAAGGTATCATGTGTCCTTTTATAAACCATTCTCTCTCATTATATCCGCAAGTTTGAAAAAAGCTTTTGGCATCATTCTAATGTAAGATCTACAACTATCACTATAGCATTCCAAAACACTTTTGAAGTAGTAATTATTGGAAATACTTTCTTCATCTTGTTCTCTCTTGTATGATTAGAAATTAACTTGCGTCTAGCATGTATTCTCAATAAACAAGCTATTATCGTAACCACAGAAGAAATAGTCATATTAGCACACATTCCTTTATTTATTTTTCATCTACAACATCCATCTATATTCATTGCAAATCAAAAGTATTTTAAAATTTTATTATATACCAATATATGTCAAGAATGATTGCAAAAAATCAATCATAATAACAATATTATAACTAAATGAAGAATGTCACTAATTTTAACAAGAAACTTTATCCACTAAACTCTGGCAAATTTCTTTAATACTTAATATCTTCAAAGAATAATATGTAGAAAATATTAGAGGATACAGCACTCTTGTTACAACAGCACCTTAAAAACTTATTTTCTCTCCCATCATTTTCATTTATTAGTATTCACTTTTTTATCAACAGATCAAACTAAAACTCTTATAAGAACTTAATAATTGAATTTTATTGACCTATTAATGTTGTAGAAAATGATTTTCAAAAGTAGATCAGATAATAGGAAACATTTAGCAAAGTGCCAATTTAATCTAAATAATTCATAAATAATAAAAATTTTAGATCCAACAAAATGAAAAGTCCCACTTTTATTGACTTATTAATGTTGCAAATTTTGGATTCAGATAATAGGAAATAATTCATAAGGAAATAGGCAATCCAACATGAAAAGTCCTAATTTAACTTAAATAGAACATCATAAGTAATGCAAATTTCAGAGATAAAATAAAAACGTTTTATAGAAAATAGGAAATACTCAGCAAAAAGAAAAAAATTTGAGATTATACTTTGATGTGGGAAATCACAGACCGAAAGAAGTGTCAAGTTCTTAATCAAGATACCCCAATAGATCAAAAGTAGATCATATCCAACTAGATCAACAACCGAAAAAGCCCCAAACAATCTATTGCCAGATCCGTCAGTACATCTATGTGACGCCCCTGGTTTCAACAAGGTTGTAGTCTAAGGTAAAACCAAGAATGTCAAACCTGTCATGCACTACACCGTACAATAGCATGTTTCACCATCATAATTACTATCTATCTAGTAGAATCAACAACAGGTGTAGGTACAAAATAGGCTAGAGAAAATATACAGAAGAAATACAAAATGATAGATATTCTGAAGAAATCATCACCACTAAAATAAATAGATAAATCTCTGAGAGAAATAACATCTGACTGAATACAAGTGTCTCGACATAGAAAATCAAATGAAATGACATTTAGGCACATCGCCTTTACAAAACTAGAATGATAACTCAAATGTTCATAAACACATCTACTGTGGAGTTCTGACATAAACTACTAACAATATAGATAAATAACTACTAAAGTAATTCCATCAACCTACGGCTCTCAGTGCACCTGGCTCATTACCTGAAAGGGGGAAAACAACGAGTGTCAAACGCTAGCGAGTAACATCTCAACCAACCCTAGGGGGAATGGCTAGAAGAAAGAAAAATAGTTGTTAATACATATAGATAGTCAATCATCTACTCCAAAATAAAATGGTGGTTTGATATTTAGAAATTTACATTAATACATATAGATAGTCAATCATCTACTCCAAAATAAAATGGTGGTTTGATATTTAGAAATTTACAACACGAGCATAGGTACGAGTCAATCATCTACTCCAAAATAAAATGGTGGTTTGATATTTAGAAATTTACAACACGAGCATAGGTACGTCTCCCGTTAACTCAAATTGTAAATAGCTAAATACCAAATTTTAAAAAAACTACAATGTGGAGCAATAAAGAAATATAGCTTCATCTCCAACCATACTATCAATGATCTGTCAGATGTCAAATACGTGCCCAACTCATGGACTGAAATAGGTAAATGTCCAATACATGAATTACAAAAGCTTATATTCCAACACGAGGACTGTAATGGATTATAGTCTAACACAAGGACTTCAATGGTTTATAGTCCAACACGAGGACTTTAATGGATTATAGTCCAACATGAGGACTTCAATGGATTATAGTCCAACAGGAGGATTTCACCATGAAAGTAATATAAAAAAAATCAGCATATTTACTACTCGCTCTCGTGCCTCAGTGAGTGAATCTAAAACATATGTCCGTAGTCAACTCATATACACAAATCCCAGTGTATTATAATCCCATATAGCCTAGGTGTCTCGCCAGCCACACAAACTTATGCAACAACATGAACATGCAGAAAATTCCCCAGCGGTCGACCGCGAAGAGACAGAAACATTTTCTATAGGTTTCTACTCCTCGAGGTTGATTCAAAAGCCATTATATGACGATTTTATATACTACAAATCCTATACGTGATTTAGCATTACTAGAATATGTAAAAAAAATACAATCTAATCACTATAGACAAAAAGAAACCTTTTTAAACACATGTATGCATGTCGACACGTTTGAAAACAATTATCTTTCTTTCAAAACTCTTGTTAGAAAAAATTTTAGATCTAGATCTGCATTAAGAAATTCGTGAGTTATCTTTATTAACTAAAAACTTGTTCTTTTTGCAACATACAATATAAAGATCTATCTTTATACATAAAATAGCATTTTAGGCTCATAAAACACAAGAAAAACTTTATTAAAAACGTTTAAAACATAGGTGTAGGATTAGGCGAGATGAAACTCGCCTGAGAGGTGTTGATGAACTACCAAAAACGTGTGAAAACGATCCTCCTTCACTGAACACCGATGGATCTCGCGTCAGCTCCTCCAAAATCCTCCAAGAATCACCAAAGAAAGGGGGTTTAGGGTTTGAGAGAGACAGGAGGGGGCTGAGGCTATTAGGGTTTAAAAGAGGGTTCGGAGAGCTTCAAAATGGATATATATACTTAGGTATACTCCCGGGTTCGGTATAAACAAAACCAACCCGAAACAGAGATAATCCTGGCGTCTGCACGCCTAGCAGTCGACCTTATAGAAACCTGCACACAGGCTAGGGTTTGGTATATTGACCATAACTTTCTCGTACGACCTCCGAATGAGGTGATTGAAGATTTGTTGGAAAGATATTGAAAAGACCTACAACTTTGATCTTTTACACTTTCTCAGATTCTAAATGTATTAGTACATAAAATATAGAAACTCATAACTAATCATAAATATCAGATTTCTCTTTTGACCTTTGTACATGTCTTGCACATATGCACTCATATATTCACAAATATATATTGAATTGATCTCAAATCAATTCTTATCATATTCAAACATCAAAATATATCATTTTTTATCATATAACATATTTATCATTATTTATCATAAAATATTCAAATTTTTAGGGTTTTACATTCTTCCCCCCTTAAAAGAATTTCGTCCCCGAAATTCCGTAATGTATCTTAGAAATTAATAATATGAGAAAAGTACTAATAGGGGATAATCCAGATAAGGAAACCCTCCCGTATACATCTCATACCATTAATCCCTAGATATAAATCACTAGTAATATCTATGCTTAACAATCTAAAATACGGATACTCCCACTTAACCCCTAACTAAATAGAACTAGTACGTTGGGAACCTCTCATATATATACCATGTATTCCAAATGATTAAGGATTAAGTGATAATACCTTCATTCTAGTGTTAAAGATAAATATAACTATCCTAAAATCATCATAAACCATAAGAAAAACATAATCCAAATAATTTACCTGTTCAAACAGGTGTGGGTAGTCGCGATGCATATCCTCTTCGCGTTCCCAAGAAATCTCCTCTGATCCTTTCCGGTTCCATTGGACCTTCACCAAATGAATCACATTGTTTCTAAGTCTTTTGTCTTCTCTAGTAAGTATACAAACTGGGATCTTAATAGTAGACAAATCGTCCTGAAGCTCAATCTCCAGAGTATCCAATACTCGCTGTCTCTCCTCATCATGCAAGTGCTTCTTAAGCATCGAAATATGAAATACATCGTGCATACTAGACATCGATGCTGGAAGATCTAGTCTATATGAAACAACCCCAATACGCTCAACAATCTGAAATGAGCCAATATATCTCGGGGCAAGCTTTCCCCGTCTGCCAATTTGCTGGACACCTTTCATCGGCGATACCTTCAGCATGACACAATATCCCACCTGAAACTCTAAAGGTCACCGTCTATGATCCGCGTAGCTCTTCTGCCGACTCTGAGCGGCTAGAATACGCTCTCTGATCAATGATATCTTCTCGGTAGTCTGCCTCACTAGCTCTAGTCCAAGCAACAAACTATTCTCTGGCTCTGCCCAACATATAGGGGATCTACAGGGTCTCCCGTACAATGCCTCATACGGGGCCATACCAATCGTCGCTTGATAACTATTGTTATAAGCGAACTCTATCAATGGAATATTATCCTTCCAGGTGCTTTGAAAATCAATGATACAAGCCCGCAGCATGTCCTCCAACACCTAGTTTACTCTCTCTGTCTGACCGTCTGTCTGAGGGTAGAATACACTGCTGTGTAATAACCTGCTGCCGAATGAATCCTGGAAACTCCTCCAAAAGTGCAAGGTGAAAACTGAGCCTTGATCTGATACAATCATATCTGGAACTCCATGAAGTTGAACTATCTCCCGGATAAATATCCTTGCATATATCTCGGTGATATAAGTAGTCCTCACTAGAATAAAATGTGTTGACTTCGTCAACCGATCCACTATCACCCAAACTGAATCGTTCCTCTTCTTCGACTTCGGCAACCCTACAATAAAATCCATAAAAATATCCGCCCACTTCCATTCTGGGATGGGTAAAGGCTGAAGTATCTCTGCTGGTCTCTGGTGTTCTGCCTTCACTTACTGGCAGGTGAAGCACTTAGCTACATATTCTGCAATCTTCCTATGTATACCATTCCATCAAAAGTGTCTCCTCAAGTTCTTGTACATCTAAGTTGTTCCTAGATGTACTAAATATCAGGTACGATGTGCTTCATCAAACAACTCCTTCTTCATCAAATAACTCTGACATGCACAACACTATCAAATCGACAACGAACTCAGACTCGTCTAAACTGATAATACATCTCCTACAAATGCTACCCAAGAGCGACATCTCACCTAGAGGGGTGGAAACTGACAAAGACAAAAAGATGAGTTCGACGTCTATGCATAAGAGGATTTTTAGCAAACTCTCAGCCATCAACAGATTTGATAAGCCTTTACGGATTACCGTTTGAGTCAGGCTAGCATGTGGATTGTCTAAGTCCGTTCCATATGTAAAGTTATGCTAAAAGAATGAACTCTCTTAGACTTAATGATATGATATCGAATACATAGACTTTATCATTTTTACGGAAAAAGACTAACCGATAATGTGTGTTAGGCGTATACTTATCTCTAATTAGGGATCGAGATAAAGTCCCCCAGACGTGGATTCTGATATCTTTTTCACAGTAAAAGACTAACCGGCAATGCGTGTTAGGCGTAGACTTATCTCTAATTAGGGATCGAGATAAAGTCACCCAGACGTGGATTCTGGTGTCTTTTTTATGGCAAAAGACTAACCGGTAACGCGTGTTAGGCATAGACTTATCTCTAATTAGGGATCGAGATAAAGTCCCCCATGCATGTAACGCATGGATTTCGACGTTATTAATGACAACCTGCCACGATGTTGAATACATGGGCTTTGCCATTTTTACGGGAATACGCTACCCGGCGATGCGTGTTAGGTATATGTTTATCTCTATTTAAGGATCGAGATAAATCCCCCATGCATGAAAGACATGGATTTTGGTGCTACGATGTTGAATATGTAGGCTTTTTTGCTGTTTCTTCCTGTGTTATGTTTTCACTTGAAACGCTAAAAGAAAGTTGGAAGTGTCAGAGGTGTAGTATTAACTTGGCATGAATTTTCACTTAGAGTGTAATTTAGAAATTTTCTTCATTATCATTAGGATAATTCTAGAAAATATTTAATCCGGGGATTTTGTAATAAAAACTTGTTATTCTTGTTGAAAAAGAATTAATAAGTTCATTAGGGGGTTGATTGTTAGAGGTGTGATGTTAACATAACAGTATTTTATAGGTTATCGCTCTATTGAAGAGAGTCGATAAGTTGATTTGGTCATCAGAGGTGCGATGTTAACGTAATGAGTTAGTGGACCTATCGCTCTATTAAAGAGAGTCGATAAGTGGATTGTCAGAGGTGTGATATTAATGTGACAAAATTTTGTTGCGATTGAAGTAACTTTGAGGACTTATCATCCTATTGAAGAGGATTGATAAGTTGATTGGTTGTTAGAGATGTGATGTTAACGTGACATGAATTTTGTTACGATTAGAGCAACTGTGAGGACTTATCATCCTATTAAAGAGGATTGATAAGTTGATTGGTTGTTAGAGGTGTGATGTTAACTTGACGGGTATTTGTTACGACCGGGGCAGCTTTGAGGATTTATCGCTCTATTGAAGAGAGTCGATAAGTTGATTGTCAGATGTGTGGTATTAACGTGATAGGAATTTATTACGATCAGAGCAACTTTGAGGACTCATCATCCTATTAAAGATGATTGATAAGTTAATTGGTTATCAGATGTGTGATGTTAACATGACATGAATTTTGTTGCGATTGGAGTAACTTTGAGGACTTATCATCCTATTAAAGATGGTTGATAAGTTGATTGGTTGTCAGAGGTGTGATGTTAACGTGACATGAATTTTGTTACGATTGGAGTAACTTTATGGACTTATCGCTCTATTGACGAGAGTCGATAAGTTAATTTGGTCTTTAGAGGTATGATGTTAACATGAGGGGAATTTTGTTGCGATTAGAGAAACTTTGTGAATACTTGTCGCTCTATTGACGAGAGTCGAAAAGTTGATTTGGTCGTCAAAGGTGTGATATTAACATGACGGGAATTTTGTACTTGTGATTTGAACAAGATTTTGAAGACTTAGCGTCTTGCTGAGGAAGATTGCGATTTGGAGCAATTGTGAGGACTTATCATCCTATTGATAAGGATTGATAAGTTGATTGTCAGAGGTGTATTGTTAACGTGACAAATTAGGAGTGATGCAAGTTGAATTCATACTCTATGGGGATGATGAGCTTCAGAAGTGTAATGTTAACTCGATGATGTGAAAGATTTGTTACTCTTAATCCAATAGATTCCAAGTAACCAACCCCCAGTCTTTATTAAGACTTAGCAGGGGAATAAAAAGAGGTAGACAAGGCACATCACCTAGTGTGGCACTATCCATGAAGTCGGAATAGAGGCACATCACGATGTTAACGTGACATGAATTTTGTTACGATTGGAGTAACTTTATGGACTTATCGCTCTATTGACGAGAGTCGATAAGTTAATTTGGTCTTTAGAGGTATGATGTTAACATGAGGGGAATTTTGTTGCGATTAGAGAAACTTTGTGAATACTTGTCGCTCTATTGACGAGAGTCGAAAAGTTGATTTGGTCGTCAAAGGTGTGATATTAACATGACGGGAATTTTGTACTTGTGATTTGAACAAGATTTTGAAGACTTAGCGTCTTGCTGAGGAAGATTGCGATTTGGAGCAATTGTGAGGACTTATCATCCTATTGATAAGGATTGATAAGTTGATTGTCAGAGGTGTATTGTTAACGTGACAAATTAGGAGTGATGCAAGTTGAATTCATACTCTATGGGGATGATGAGCTTCAGAAGTGTAATGTTAACTCGATGATGTGAAAGATTTGTTACTCTTAATCCAATGGATTCCAAGTAACCAACCCTCAGTCTTGACTGAGACTTAACAGGGGAAGAATTTTGCAGTTGACATAGGTATCTTATTGAACATGACAACTTAGAAGATTCATTACTCTTAATCAAATGAATTCCAAGGAACCAATCCCTAGTCTTGATTGAGACATAACAGGGGAAGAAAAAGGGTAGACAGGGCATATCGCCTTATGGGCCACTATCCATCAAGTCGTTCAGTGATATTGGAGTATAACGACTATGATTGGAATAGAGGCATGTCACATAGCAAGCCGTTATCTGAAGAGTTTGGCTATCAGAGATAACTGTTAACGTTATAGTTTTGTGGACCCACCATCCTATTAAAGAGGATTAGCAGATTGATGGACTATCAAAGGTAAATATTAACGTGATAGTTTTGTGGACCTATCATCCTATTAAAGAGGATTGATAGGAGAATTTGGAGGGAATGGACTATCAGAGGTATATTGTTAACTTGATAGTTTTGTGGACCCGCTATCCTATTAAAGAGGATTGGCTTCAGTGATCGTACTATCTTCCCCTTCTGATTGGGAAGATTAGGCTTGGTCTCATTGCTCAGGTTGATCCTGCTTACTTTGTTCTTCAGCTTTGACCCTGGCAATGATTTTTTGAGCCTGTTCACCTTGAGAGATTAATTGTCTCCAAAAATAGCATTCTGTAACCCTCATTTGTACTAGAAGGTCGGCCTACAAGTTGTGTCGATAGGTTTCCACTAAGGTAGACTATGTCATACCTGACGAACATTGAAGAGCCATACTTCGGAACCTCTTGACGAAGGCTTTGACGGGCTCCCTCTTCTTCTGCTTAATGGCGAGAAGGGTATAGATGGAAACTTTTGTATCCATTTTCAAAGAATCTTGACAGGAAGAGTCGCTCTAGATCCATCCACTTTTGGATATATCCTACAGGAAGTTTTCTGAACCATTCAAAGGCAACTCCCTTGAGGGTGCCAATGAACAATTGAGCCAGTATGGTGTTGTTTGATATCACATTCTCAGTCCGTGACTTAAAATGATAGATATGTTGGTTCGGTGATCTCGTGCCGTCAAAAGTTTATAGCGTCGGGACCTCAAACTTTGGAGGATAAGGGGCTGCATCCCATTCAGCATGATAAGGCCTAGCAACTCCCTCATCTTGGAGCTCGCTTCTGTGGGCTATAGCATTGAGGCGGGCTTCCAATTCCTTGATTTTAGCCGACTAAGGATTTTGCTCATTCTTAGCTTCTTCTTCGGAGGATGATTCTTCATGATGAGTTTCTTACTCAGCAGTCTCATTTACTCTTTGTTTCCCCTTCGATATGGATGATCCTCCTTTCCGGGAGGATTCTGGCCAGGTTGTGACTCAGCTTTCTAGAAATTAGCTCTATCTGTAATGAACTGAAATTGATTGATGGTTTCCTACTGTGCTTGGAGCATGGCTTACTGCTCATCAACCCTCCTGGAGAGATCTTCAGAATTTTTCATCATGTGGGTGAAGCTCCCATGTCCAACGAAAGAGCTTAATGATTAGGACTCCACAATAGCTGAGTGTTCATCCTCGAAATTGGTTCATCTGGCTAACCTCCAATAGTTGAAAGGAGGAATGGCTCCCGTCCGAGTGTGTCGGTAGATTCCTTCAAACTCGTTAGCAATTTCTCTGACACTTGGAGAACGATCTATCTCCGACTTATCAGAACTAGGGACTGATGATCTCCCTCTGCTGACCATGTTAGAAGTAACTCCAAGGTATTCATCCTCTGAATTCTTATTCCTATGCGAATGTCGTCGTTGGATGGATAAAGCAACGTTCGTTAATTGATCGAACACTAATGGTTTGGCCATATGTGAGCAATATTGACATCCCGAGAGAATCGTAGAAATCAGTCGTTCACATTGGCATAAATGACCAAGTTTTTGCATTGGTCTTTCTCTCAACAGTAATTCCCACAAGTCAGAGACTTGGGATGAACCTCTCATAGAGTGTGAGGGTAGAAATGGAACTACCTATCCGTCAATGGATGGGTTTGGTTCTTGGCAAACATGAATTTTTAATCCATGTTGATCTTTTTGAACATGACGAATCACATCGCATTCCGAAGAAGGAACACAAGGGTCGTGTTTAGCTTGATTAACGTAAGACCGAAGTCTGTGTTTTGATGATGAAACACAGTCCTGAGATCTGCATTTTGGTTCTGGAATGCACTATTAAGAGCTACGTTTTGGCTGAATAACACGCCCCTAAGTGTTGCGTTCTGCTTGAATAACGCACTCCTGAGAGCTGCGTTTTGTTTGAATAACGTGCTCTTGAGAGCTGCGTTTAATTTGGTTTATGTGAAGCTCTTGCTTGGGCTCATGAACGTATGCCACACATTTCATAGTAGAAACGCAGAGCTCAGAGTTGCGTTTTAGCTCACAAACGCGAAGCTCGCGTTGGTTGAGAGATCGGCTTTCTTGGAGTTGTGCTCATCATCGAGATCTTCTCCTTCATCGAGCGGCATTCTTGTTGGTCTATTTTAAGGCCTTTGCAGCGATGTCATTGGTGTTGACAGAGTTGGTCGCCGTGATGGGCCTTTTGTGTCCCGATACCCATTGCTTTGGCGTGGGTACATAACCTTTAACTCGGTGGACGAGTTTGGCTAAAGCTAAGTCTTCTCCGAGGGGACTGTATGAACAGTGCAACCCCAGGGGAGATAGTTCTTTGACTAGTTGGCCACAACTGGAGCTTTAGTCTCCTTAGAGACTTTGCGGATCTTACGCATAGCCTTGGGGCTAAGGGATCCGGAGGAGAGTACCTCCTCATACTTGGCTTGATCAAAATTGATGATCAAAGTTTCAACGATCATTCCAGCGAGGTTGACGTCAGATTGCACCATCACTTCTTCATCAGTGAAGCTAGTCCCAGCGGAATCGTCATCTTTTGTTTGGTGGGAAAATTGAAGAAGATAATTAACAATATGATTTATTGTATTATCTGACTAACTGGATTAGACAAAGAATGAATACAATTCTCTCAATATAATTTCTCTCTAACTGATTTAGAAAAAAGAAATTACACTCTTCTTAATTAGAATCCCGATTTACAAAAGAGAAGAAGATCGACGGAGATCCTCCCCTTCGTTTAAGTCTGATTCTTCATGGTAGCGATGAGATGTCTCCCTCGAATACTCGCGTCGAGTTTGCTTCTCGTTGATGATCCGAACATCTTATTTCACTAGAACATAGTTGATTCCTCTTGATTGATGTTAATAAGAACTTGCGTGGTAAGTTTAAAACTCTGAACGAGTTGATAACTCAAAGTGAGTTTAAACTCTTGAAAAAGAGTTGATTTGAACCAAAAATCGGTTAATAAGCCAAGGATAAAAGCTCCAAGAATTCTCTGTTGCCGAGGATGCTCTTGGTCGAAGAATGTCGACTTCTCTTTTGTGCAGTTTTAATGCAAAAGGCCGATCCCTAGATCTCCAAATGCCCAAAGATTTGCAGATGATCCACTGCCAGATCTTTTTTTTAATTCCAAAAGCCAGTTCTTAACTCAGTCGAGTTTGCTGAGATTTATAGGGGGTTAAGGGGTGTAACCGCCCCCTTAATTCACTCCTAAGTGGGGGAGTAATCCTCTCAAATCATGGAAACGGTTTTGGAACCGTTCAGCTCATGTTTGAGCGAGTCAAACGCCAAAACTATCATTTCGAACATGAATTTTGCGTCCTGAGCCTGGGACGTAGGGTTGGGATGCCTGTTGGCGGCTGAGAACGAAAAGGTTGTCCCGTACTTGGAACTGAGAATGCAGAGGCCGCGTTGCAATTTGCTTATGGGCGTGAACTCTACATTCGAACGCAGAGTTTGCAAGCTGTGTTAGCAGTTGAGTTTGTGCTGCGTTTGGAAGCTGAAGACGCACAAGTTGCGTTACTTTGACTTTGGAACGCAGTCACAAGCTTTGCGTTTCGAGCTGAGAATGCGACCACGAGCTCTGTGTTTGTAGCTTGGGACGCGGGTCTGACTCTTACGTTTTGAGGTTGGAACACCGAGAGGACCTTTGTGTTTTGGTCTTGGAACACAAGGAGGACCTCTGTATTTTTGTCTAGGAACGCAGGGAGGACCTCCGTGTTCTGATTTGAAGAGACCGTCAATTTGTAGTCTCTTTTAAGCATTTGCAAAGATCGTTATCTTGTAATCTTCATCTTGGCTCCTTGAAAATATGATAGTCGTCAGATTGCAACTCTTATTATTAGGTGTGAAGACCATTGATCAGAGCTTTCATCGGTTATCATGAAGGTCGTCAATTTGTAACATTCATTGATCTACGTGAAAGTCTTCAAATTATAGCCTTCTGGAAGTCGTTGAATTGTAACTTTCCTTGTTGATGTTTGATGGGGATAAACTGTCTGTTGTGATTTTTTTGACAACCTACACCTGGTGTTACGATATACTCCTTTCGCTTCTAGTAGAATGGATCCAATGCCAGAAGAGTATACTAGATCAGGCAAGCTATTTGTACTTTCCTCGTTGTCTCCATAAGCCACACTTGTCATGGTGACGGTGAACAATTGTGTTTTGCTCCTTCGAGTGCATCGTCATCGTTTAGTCTGAACCTCTGAAAGCTTAGGAACATGACTAAGACGGTTGAAGACTGTTTCTTTGCATTTGTAACTCTTTTGAACTGTCGAGATCACTTCTCTGAGGGTCGCACAATACTGACACTGACGAGCACTTTTCAGAGTTATGAATTCTCTCAGGACAGTATTGGTGCCAACATCGTTGGTTTTGGCCTTGGAATGTGAATGTCGCTTATAGTGACGATGACTAGAAATTTGTCCAACGAAATCACCGATGATGATGTTATTCTTTTGAGGAAAATTTGGATGAGGAATAACCCACATTCTTTGCTTCTATCAGGAAGCATAGCGAACGTCGCGGGACGCTTTAAATCGAACTCCTAAAGGAGTCGAGGACTGAAACCCGAGATCAGATGTGATAACATCTTGATCTTCGCTCGATGTGAGAGTCGAAATCCCTTCGTTCTTGGCGAAGTTCATTTGGCTTCTAGTAAACCCCAAACTATCTTTGGCGAACGTGGCCTTTTCACACACGGGGGTCATTTTAGGCCTAAGATTCGTACTGTGGTGAATTTTATAACAACTACATACAGTTGTCATCACAGACATTGTGTTCTTGGAAATTGATTTATTGAACTTCACTTGATCAAATTTAATGACCTGTGTTTCAGCAAAAGACCTAAGGATCTTAGAGTCGGCGTGCGACACAATCTTCTCTTTGGAGGAGAAGGATGTCCCCAACAGAGTCGCTATCCTGTTTCAAGTTCTTTTGTATTGTAATTGACACAGATTATAATAGAAAGAAATTTAATGAAACAAAGAAAATTCTAGGGTCCTTTTCTATGTGCTGGTAAAGCATCGATCTTGTACTCCGTTGACTCGCTGACTAAGATGATGAGTTCTTTACTATTAATGAGGATTAAATTGCTTGGAAGTTAGCTCAGTCTTCTCTTAGCAATAACTCTCGTATGCCTCTGCGCGTGTGTTTCTCTCTCTACATGTGTGCATCTCTCTCCGCGTGTGTGTCTCTGTCCACATGTGTGCGTCTCTCTTCGTGTGTGCGTCTCTGTCCAAAATGGATGATCTCCTCTTATTTTATAGGCTAAAAGAGAGAGTTAATGGTCCCCTTAAATATGGATTAATTGGCCATTAAAGTAGGAGTTAATAGGAAGCGGTTATCCCCTAAAAATAACTCTGAAAGGGCTATTTGGGCGAACTTCACGGACTTGGCAAAGTTCACTGAAGATGTGGGTGAAGGTTGCTTCGGACGTGAGCGTGCCTTCTTAGGAAGTGTATGACTTGGTCCATGTGGACGAAGTTCGTTAGTTGGCAAACTTCACCTGCGAGTTCGAATTTAGCTTAGAATTCGACTCTAGGCTTGGCCAACTGATGATGCCATTCAACTTGATCTAAAGCGTATTGCGGGGGTTGACTCGTGTCTGACTTGGTCGAGTTGAGTTGATATGAGTTTCTTGACGAGGTTCGCTTCAATCATCAGGTAACCTTCGCTGCAGCTTGTTGTAGACTTGACTTCGAGCCCATTCGAAGTGTTTAACCCATGGGCATTCACTTCTTGGATCCTTAGTGAAAATACAATTTGACCGTCTACAAGTGTTAGCCTCATCTCTTGTTGGGCTTTTTTTTAACCAAGACTCGCGCACTCATCTCTACTCCACAAAAGAGAGGAAGAATAAGAAAATTCACATGTGCAATTATAAAATTGTATTACTGTGGGATAGTTCCTCTTAGATATACGGATATCATATTGTGGAGCAGATGGATTCATGGCTTATGATAGCTCTTTCGTCAATGGATGAAATTTAAAAGGAAAATTTGTGTCTTGGCCCAAAAATTAGAACTCTCATGTGACCCAATCCTCTAGACTTTGGGCCATGTGCTTAGACTCCTTGACCGAACTTCTCATGTGAAAAGCTTCATTTTAGTTACGACCTTAGTAGAGAGAGAAGATTTCTTTTTATCCCCAAACTACTCTCGCCCTCAACCTCTCATCTCTCTTTTTTTTTATCTCATGGACCCCATGAATAATTTCTTCTTCTTCTCCTCAACCATTATCTCTTTCACCACCACCTTTGATATTGCATTCTCCTTCTCTTTCTTTTTATTCTTTCTCGACTATATCCTTTTTATCACCACAATATCTCCTTTGTCATTTTTATTCTTTCCTCGATCATATCTCCTCTTCCTTCTCCCACAACCATTGCAGGATCGTTTAAAGACAGTTTCTTTTGGCTAGGATGACCATATCCTAAAGCCACGCCGAAGTTAACACTTAACAGTTAAAGGTAATACTTAAACTTTACAATTAGCATTTAATAATTAAAGTTGACATTTAAGGTCTAATTTAACATGAGACATCAAAGTTAACATCATATAATTAAAGTTAACAAGTGATAAAGTTAACATCTAACAACTTTAAAGTTTTTATATTAATCTCCAAAGTTAGATGTTAACTTTTGATCTCACATGTTAACTTTAAACCTCACATGTTACTTTTAGACCTCATATATTTATTTTAATTGTTAGATGATAACTATAATGCTTAAATGTTAACTTTTAATATCACATGTTAACTTTAGACCTCACAAAGTTTTTTTATTTGGAGACAACCGTTTTTAGCAAAAAAAAAGTCTGTCTTTAATTGATGCGGTGGCGGTTGTGGAAGGACAAGAATAAGATAGAGATGAAGATGACAGAGGAGAGAGGAGAGTGGAATAGAAGAGTGCGCGGGAGAGGGATAGGAGGAAAGCGGAGAGATGATGGAGACAGGAGAAGGGAAAGAGTGAGGCAGATGTGGAAGACGGGGCAGAGGATGGAGCGGACGAGGATGACATTAATTTAGATGGAGGAGAGACGAGAGAGGACAACGAACTTAGATTAAAAGCGAAAGGTCCCAGCAAGATGCGAATAGACCGAGTTGGAGAGAGGAGGAAGGAGGGGAGGTGAAGGGGGTGGATGAGGGTGGATGTGAGACAGAGAAAAAGTGGAGAAGGAGTTTTGGTGGGGGGGGGGGGGCGGGCTGGCAGAGTACAAGAGGGGAAGAAGATAATAATAATTATTTTAGGGATGAGAGACAAATAACAGTTGAGGAGGACTTTTTCATATAAGAAGTTGAGTCAAGGCGCGTAACCACATTGCCCAAAGTTAAGATGGCTAAGTCACATGAGAGTTTCAGTTTTGGGGCTGAACACAATTTTTCGAATTTGAATATGAGGTTTTAAAAAAAAAAGGTGAATCACGTTTAATGTGAAACACAGTTTGTTTGATTGGATGCGTGTGTAAACACAAGGGTCGCTACAAGTCATGAATCTACTTTGACAAGACGGTGGGAAAGAGTTCATTGGCTTGAGGCATTTATGAGACAAGAGACACCTTTTGCGTGTAGCATGAAGTTGTATGCATTGCAGATGTTTGGTTCAGTTCTAAACTTTTATAACCAATAGCGATATTTGTAGTTTACATAGTTACATATATAGGTCACCTTGCTGTGACTCGATGATTTTTCTAAAGTGCGATCATATATAATTGCATCTGTAAGTTGCAAAGAAACAAATAACTGTAACTTGACTCCGTTTGAGTGAACCTTACAATAGAGATGCATTAAGATTCTGTCTCATAAAATGGTAAATAAAAAATGATTTTTCTAACGGGTGCTCACGGATACTCATTTGGAGATGAGAGATAGGAGGTGAGAGATAGAGAGAGGAAAGGCGTTGAGAGAAATTAGTATAAAGCAAGAGAGTTCCACTTGACTCAAATTTATTGAACCTTACAATAGAGATGCGTTAATTAAGATTCGGTCTCATAAAATAGTAAATGAAAAAGGATTTTTCTAACGGGTGCCCATGGGTACTCATTTGGAGATGAGAGATGGAGAGAGAAGAGACGATTAGAGAAATTGGTGTAAATCAGGAGGGATCCACTTGCTATTAGTTTGTCTCTATTTCTTATCCCCTAACAAGTGCTGATCATGAGCATCCGTTAGAAAAATCGACTTTAAGATTATTTTCTATAGATCATTCATTTTCTATTTAGATTACTTCAAACTCCCAGTCCATGATTGACCCTGACTGAACCCGCGCTCATTAATTTGGCAAGCAATTTCATCCGTTATTTCACAGAGTAACGCCAATACAAATTAACACAAATTAGGGTACATGTTACACTTGTCTCTTAAAAAAAAAGCGTGAGTCTAGGAAGAATCTTATGGCCGTTAGAATCTCGTGACCAGGAATAGAGTATGAAAGTCGTCAACCCAAGAAAAAAAAGAATTCAATACTAGAAAAAATTACTTATAAATTCCAAGTCAAGCGAGCATCAAGTCTGAATACGAAAGACCCAAACTAGATCAAACTTTAATCACAAATTAAACTACCAAGAAGTTCACTAGTTAAGCTAGCAATTGCTCGCTCAATTTCACACGAAATTCAGCTCCAAATACTTTTCCGTTTGGGCCCCTACGCCCTCCCTCTATAAATCCGTGCGGCCTTCATGACCTCTCCCCTAACACAATATACAACACAATCAACTTCTGAAATGGCAGGGTCTCTTTGATGTGTTCACCCGTCGTTAGACCAGGCGCCTGGTAGGCTGCGTCGCTCCGGCCTCGCGGACGCCTTACGATTCAAGAAACTCTCGCGACATCGACGAACAAGAGGACTCCGCGTTCCAAATCCCGGTCATCCATCTCTACCGAAACAATCAATGAACTGTCGGTCGGCTTTGGAGGGACGGTACCCGCCGGGGTGATAAGGAGGCGCCATGTCGAAGGCCAGTATCGGTCTGTCCACGTACTACCTTGTTGACGGGAGTAGACGCACCACTCGAGACGCGATAGGCCCGGCCGGCCATACGCTGATGTTTGGTGGAGTGCACGGCGCGAGGGGAACTGAGTCGGTGATGTTCGTCGAGGCCGCGACGCCGAAGCCCGGGCGGGGACTGAGGAGTTTCGGGGTCGGACGAGCTGCAGCCGCCGTTTCAGCTCTTGGTCCTCTGAGTGAGCTGGGTCTTGGTTCTGATGTTCGAAGGGGATTTGTCTGGTGGTTGTCCTCGACTGCCCGGCCTGCTCCTGCTTCAGTGACCCGACTCAGGCTGGCGGCGGCTCGTCTTCGCCTACCGCCTCAACCACACCATGCCGACGCCCCCGGCCTTGTCGCAATCATGACCGCGTCGCCGAGCTTTCGCGCCCGGGCCTTCCTGTCTACTCGAACCGTCACGCACCCTCGAAATATGGACCGCACCTCTCGAACGCACCACAGTCCCCCGAACACCGAAATAGCGTCACACCGCGGAGTATCGACGACTTCCCCGACACGAAAGTTGGCGGACCATCATTTCCCTCAGACGACATGGGTCCACCGTTCCATTCTTCTTCCTGGCCCCGACAGAGATTCTCTCCCTCCTCAAAAGTCCCTATATCGCTCTCACACTCAGCCCAACCTTCGGCTCGTCGGCCTCCACCTTCGAGCTCCTCACCGCGGCTGCCTCTGGAAATGCGAACCCTCGCCCTCTCGTCCCGACCCCGACGAGGAGGTCCCCACATCATCTGCATCGTAAACGCGCGGGCAAGTTCAACCCCCCGCTGCCGAGGGGTTACTACGATTTAGGAACCGCGTGTTCGGCGGTTCCTACCCGAGGTAGCCGTATCAGGGCGCAGAAACAAACTGGAATGAAAAACCCGCTCGGTACGCTTCTGGGGCTCGTCAGAAGGCCAATCGGACGTGAGGAGGGAAGGTAAATGAGATCTTCTAGGGGCGGGCCACCATTGGTGATCAGGGGCCGGCACGCTTAGTGTGAACACTGGTGTTGGCAGTTCGTACCTGGTCTGTCGGACCTTTCTGTGACACGAGCGTGGTAATATCAGGGAGAGGGTGGACTTCGGTGGTGGGGGAAGGCGCCGTACGGGAGGGTCCTGTTTGCGATTCAGGGAAAAGGCGTCGTGGGCGATCCCGAGGTCCAACAGCTGGTCAACCGCGTCTGTCGGACTGATATTATGTGCACGTCAGGTATACGCAATGCACAGACAGGCTGCTATTGTCGTGCAACTGTCAGCTGCTTATGCGTGTGCAGTGCGCTTTCGCAATGGCGCTACGCAATGCAGTCGACGCGTTGCGATGAAAGTCGACGTGAACCAGAGCGGTCTGATCTGGAGAGGTAGTCAGTTCAAAGTCAACTAAAAGGATACAGGAAAATCGGAATCACGAGTTCTCGTGAATTCTAAGACTTCAACGGAAGCAGACCGATAAGCGCAGTGCAGCGAATAGTTTCGTTATTTCATCAAATACCGAAAAGACCAAAAAATCGGAGCGTGTTAAGAATCAAGCGAAATACAGGTCTTTACACTGACTGAGTTGGAACCAATCGTCGATACTCCGCAAAATAGTATTTCAATCTCCTTTATAAAAGAGAAATGAGACTGTTAACACTGGAGGGCGGTATCATGCTAGGCATTAACAATTGATCGATAAATCTCACAACACGGTCGAGACAAGAGGAGATACCTATGAACGTGCTATTCGGTCCACAGTATAGTCAAAATTCGATGACGCGACAGATGCAAAGTTTAGGTACGAAATCCATACAAACAACGGAAATATCGGAATAATGGAATACAGACTGATCCTGGTCAGACTCCCGCATCTACTCGTACGAGAAGTCGAGCCCCTCTTATCCATTCATTCCTACATATATGATTCAAAATCATGGGAGCTCTTGTAATGATCTCGTCGTCGGTTTTCCAACGCTTATTTTGTGAAAATCAGGATGATTTCCGAGTCTGATCAGTGAGCGACGAAAATACGGTTGGAAACGGATTTAAGAGGCACATCATATTAGATTCTAGGCCATAACAGACTTCCCGCGTAGGTGTTTCTGTTGGCTCGCTTTGGCGAGACTCTTGAGTGTTTGTCTCAGCAAAGATCGAGTTCACCCGTATAGTGTTCGGCATCACGAGCCTGCAGGGCGGTGCTCACACCGCCGCAAATATTGTTATTTTAAGGTGTTTAGGTTGTTTTTTGAAAGCTTCGTTTCGCCCGTTAGAACTGCAACGCATTTCGGTCCAATGATTGCGACTTATGGCTTAAGTGGTTATTGAGAAGAACGACGTTCTGTCACTTTTAAGAGAGCCCGCCCGCCGCTGCCTCATAATATAGCCCGAAAACAAAAACTTGCTCTCTAGGGCCTCTATTTTTCAACGGATGTTCGTGGAAATTACTACGAGATGCTATAATGTAGAACTCTTTTCAACGGTGACGGCGAAGCCGCAAGCATTGAAGACTGAAGGAGCACAACATTCAGAAGAGGAGAGTTATAGATCGTATCGACGTTCTCAGCGATGGAAGAATGAAGAATCTCTGTTAGATCTGCAGTTCAATTCTTCCTGAGATACCGTTGCCAGGTAATCTCGAGAAGCAGTAGTTAATCTCCTGTTTGCGAGATAATTGTACTTCGAACTTTCTGAATTCCTTTGTGGACTTGAATGAAAGCTTCGCACGTACATCTGATCATCTTGTAGGTCACGATATTGAAGTCCGATCACAGTGCCAAGGATTTTTTTTGCAGCGGTTGGATTAAGTCTGTTTTTGCTTTGATTGAAGCGATAATTGTTAATTTTTCCTTATTTTTCATTGTGTATGAGTTATGATAAAAAAAGACGTCTTTTTTTTTTCATTGTAACGATTGAATTGTATGGCATCTGCAATGTAAAAATTTTCACGAGGGAACAAGGTGTGTTCGGCAGGGCCAACGACACCAGTGGTTGCCCGGGCGTTCCTGTCCCGATTTCCAACTGTTTTCTGCCAGTGGTTTTTGATGATAACCAGTACCAATCTACGGTAATGTCGATGCGCATAAAAGTCAACGCCAGACGATTGTGAACCTCGATCAACACCCCGGTTCAACGGATTCCGAGGTCAACACCGGTAGACGCGTTGTGACCGATGAAAGTCAACGCAATGATTCTGACCGTCGGTCTTTTTACAAGGTCAACGCGGCCAAGCCGTTCGCTTTTTTAACGCAGGCGATTCGAGACCACGATCACAACGCTTTTTTCACACTTATTTTCGGTAACGCTCGGTTGCGCTCGAAAAGTCAATGCCAGCGATCGAAACCTCAGTCAAACGGATCAATGCGTGTCTAAGGTTTCAACGATTGTCACGAGTGTGTTGATGAAAAGTACGCAGGCGGATTCGAAATCCATCGTCAAACCGGGCACATGTTGCAGCATGAAAAGGTCAACGCTACACGCGATTTTTGACGTACAGTCATGTCGGTCAAGGCGTTGGATTTAAACAGAGGTCAACACTCGTCCACTCGTTGGATGAAAAGTCTCAACGCTAGAGCGAAGTCGAAGCCCTCGGTCACACCGTGCCAGCGTGACACGCGGGGGTGGCGAGCTTTTGTATACCGATGAGGGACGGGATTGTGGTGCCCGTTTGCTTGCCTGGGTTCGCCATGGGCAGGTTTGTGTCCGAGGTTGAGAGGCTCACTCGGGAGCCAAGTGAGAACGCGGATCCTCACAGTAATAACTCGGTCCCCGTTGCTGTGTCTGCACTCTGAGGGTACGAATTAGAGAGTGATGTCGCGTGTTTATTGCGTTTGGTGATTGAAACTTTTCTTGCTGCTTATGAAGTGTCCGTATAAAATATATGTAACGAGAAAATAGTCTTGGTATATCATGTTGACAGTTTTACTGTTTCTGAATTAAATAATACAAAGTTTATATTGGCATTCACCGTAAGAGTGAGGTGTTGTGAGTCCTTCAAAAAAAAACAAGTCAAAACTTTCGAGGATGTGTTAGATATGAAAAGTTTTTTATATTTAATGTGTTGGGATCTAGAGTCATTTTTAGATTAGTATATGTTGAATGAAGTGATCAAGCATGCACTAGCCGTTGGAGTTTAAGCTATTTCAGTTTGTTTTATGTTGAAATAATCAATTTCTGTTAGCTGCATTTTAGGAAGCTGAATTGGTCTAGGTTGTTAGCATGTTTAACTGAATTTGTTTAGCTTATTAAGCCACGTTTTTAGGCATCGGTTGTTAGTGAAAACGTGTGCTGATTTCAGTTTCTGTAATTGGCTTATATAAGCCTTGTTCTGCATTAATGAATTTAGAGTGAAAAAATTCCTGTCTTTCTTTTGTTAACTGTCAACATTTGGTATCAGAGCCATAGATAGAATTCTTGGGTTTGATTGAGTGTTTCGTGTGAGGATTAAACACAAGGGAAACACAGAGAGAAACAATGCAAAACAACAACAATGGTGTTGGTGGCAATGGGAACTCGATTACCCAGTTGCCTATGTTCAAAGGAGTGAACTACCATTTTTGGAGTCTAAAGATGAAAACTCTCTTTAGATCACAGGAGTTATGGAGCATTGTTGAAGATGGCTTTACTGATAATGCACCAGTAGAGCCAGATCAAGAATTGAGAGACAAGAGAAAGAAGGATGCAAAGGCACTTTACATCATTCAGCAATCTCTGGATGATGAAGTGTTCCCAAGAATTGCAGCAGCTTCTACAGCAAAAGAAGCTTGGAGCACTCTCAAACAAGAATACTTGGGAGACAAGAAGGTGATTGCAGTGAGATTGCAGTCTCTTAGAAGAGAGTTTGAGACGTCTCAAATGAAAGAAAAGGAGACTGTCCAGGAGTATCTCTCACGTGTGTCAAGCACTGTCCAGCAAATGAGGTCATATGGAGAAGAGATCAAATCTCAACAAGTTGTGAGGAAGGTGCTAAGAAGCCTCACAAACAAGTTTGATCATGTGGTGACAGCAATTGAAGAATCCAAAGAAATGGAAACTTATACCTTTGATGAATTGATGGGGTCTCTTCAAGCTCATGAAGAGAGACATTCCAAAGGTGATGACAAGAAAGAGGAGAAAGCCTTCCATGTCAAAGGAGAGTCTTCAAACAAGGAGAAATCATATCAGAACTCAGGAAGAGGAAGAGGAAGAGGAGGCTACAGAGGGAGAGGCCGAGGAAGAGGCCAATCCAATGATGGAAGAGAGGAGTCTTCCAAAAGTAATTACAAGGGGCCTATAAAATGCTACTACTGCAACAAACCAGGGCATAAGGAGGCCTCTTGTTGGAAGAAAGATGAAGACAAGGAGAAAGGAAAGCAGGAGCAAAAGTCAAATTATGTTGAGCAAGAGAATTTGTTCTTGGCTCAACATAATTGTGATAGTGCAGGAGATACTGTCTGGTATGTGGACAGTGGGTGTTCCAACCACATGACCAGTTCAAGAGCTATGTTTCAGAATCTTGATGACAGCAAGAAAAGTGTTGTCAGGCTTGGAGATGGAAAGCAATTGACAGTTGAAGGGCTTGGCTCAATTGTTTTTTCAACTGATCAAGGCAAATCAAAGCTCCTGCATAATGTTCAGTATGTGCCAAAACTGGCACACAATCTTCTGAGTGTTGGTCAATTAATTTGTGGCGGCTACAAAGTTGTATTTGAAAATGACATGTGTGTGATCAAGGAAAAGCAAAGCAATGAGGCATTGATGAAAATTGCAATGGGAAAGAATAAAGTCTTTCCATTGGATCTGACAAGAAGTGCAGGCCAAGCACTTGTGGTGAAAGGTGATGAAAGTGCCAAGCTATGGCATCTCAGGTATGGACATCTAAATGTTCATGGTTTAAAGCTCTTAAGTTCTAAAGCATTTGTGAATGGATTGCCTAGAATTGGTGATCTAGACATCTGTGAAGGTTGTGTGTATGGAAAACAGGCAAGAGAATCTTTTCCAAGTGGGAAGTCATGGAGAGCTAGTGAATGTCTGGAACTGGTGCACGCTGATCTGTGTGGGCCTATGCAAACAGAATCTTTGGGAGGAAGTAAGTATTTTCTGTTGATCACAGATGATTACAGTAGAATGTCATGGGTGTATTTTCAGAAAGCAAAATTAGAGTCCTTTGAAAACTTTAAGAAATTCAAGGCTCTGGTGGAGAAACAAAGTGGCAAGCAAGTCAAGGCTTTGAGAACAGACAGAGGTGGTGAGTTTGTGTCACAGGAATTCATGCATTTCTGTGAGGAACATGGCATTAGAAGAGATCTTACTGCACCCTACACACCAGAGCAGAACGGAGTAGCAGAGAGAAAGAACAGGACTGTGGTGGAGATGGCAAGATGTATGCTAAAGGCCAAATCTTTACCAAATGAGTTCTGGAGTGAGGCAGTGGCAATAGCAGTATATATACTCAACATGTCTCCTACAAAAGCTGTCATCAACTTAACTCCATTTGAAGCATGGAGATTAAAAAAGCCCTCTGTAAGTCACTTAAGAATTTTCGGCTGCATAGCTTATACTCTGGTGAATTTAAGAACTAAGCTTGATGACAAGGCAGAAAAGTGCATATTCATTGGCTACTCAATGGAGTCCAAAGCATGCAGGCTTTACAATCCAGTTACAAAGAAGATCATCATAAGCAGAAATGTGATCTTTGATGAAAATGCAAGTTGGAGCTGGTGTGAATCAAGCCAGAAAAGAGAAGAGATGCAGAAATCAGTTACATTTGGAGAACTTGATGAACCTGCTGTAGCGCCAACACAGCAAACTCCTCCAACAACACCTCTTGTGTCATCAACATCCTCAAGTAGTCAGAGTTCACCATCATCTCACTCTTCATCATCAGATGAATCTCCTCCACTACGTGTAAGATCTCTTGTTGATATCTATGAAAATTGTAACTTTGCTTTATTAGTCACTGAGCCTGCAGGATTTGATGAAGCCATTACTCAACCTGAATGGCAAGATGCAATGGAGGAGGAAATTAGGTGCATTCAGAAGAATGACACATGGGAGCTAGTGAGTTTGCCCAAAGATAAGAATTTGATAGGTCTAAAATGGGTGTACAGAACTAAGTACAACTCTGATGGAAGCATCTCAAATCACAAGGCGCGACTTGTGGCAAAGGGATATGCTCAACAGGAAGGGATAGATTATGCGGAGACCTTTTCTCCTGTTGCAAGATTTGAGACAGTCAGGATTGTTCTTGCTCTAGCTGCTCAGTGGGAATTGCAGGTCTTCCAACTTGATGTAAAGTCTGCATTTCTCAATGGAGAATTGCAGGAGGAGGTATTCGTTGAGCAACCTCAGGGATTCATCAGAAAAGGTGAAGAAGAAATGGTGTACAGACTGAGAAAAGCTCTTTATGGGCTGAAACAGGCTCCAAGGGCATGGTACAGCAGAATTGATGATTTCTTCATCAAAACAGGCTTTAGCAGAAGTGAAAATGAGCCTACATTGTATGTGAAGAAAAGATGTATGAATGATTTCATCATCGTTTGCCTTTATGTTGATGATATCATATATTTTAGCTCTTCACATAGCATGTTATCAGAATTTAAAGACTCAATGATGAATGAGTTTGAAATGTCTGATTTGGGAGTCTTGCAATACTTTCTTGGTTTGGAAGTAAAGCAAGAAAAGAATGGAACTTTCTTGTGTCAGAGAAAGTATGCAAATGATCTGCTTAAGAGATTTCACATGGAGAATTGTGAGAAAGCAAAAACACCTATGAATGCTAATGAGAAACTGCAAAAGGTTGATGGCACAGAAAGTGCAGATGAGAGAGTTTTTAGAAGCATGGTGGGAGGTCTAAATTATCTCACACACACTAGACCTGACATTACCTATTCAGTCAGTGTTGTGTCGAGATATATGAATTGTCCCACAAAGCAGCATCTTGGAGCAGCTAAAAGGATCCTAAAGTATGTGGCAGGATCTCTGGATTATGGTATTTGGTATGAAAGTGTAAAAGACTTCAAAGTGAGAGGTTACACAGACAGTGATTGGGCTGGTTGTGTTGATGACAGAAGGAGTACATCAGGATCTATGTTTGACTTAGGATCAGGAGCTATTACTTGGAGTTCAAAGAAGCAAGATACAGTGGCACTATCATCTTCTGAAGCTGAGTACATAGCTATGGGTGCTGCAGCTAAGCAATTGCTATGGTTGAAGAAGCTGTTAAAGGATCTGTGCTGTGAGCAACAGGGTGCATTAGAAATCTGGTGTGACAACAAGTCTACTATAGCTATGGCAAAGAATCCTGCATTTCACGCCAGAACTAAGCACATTGATGTGCAATACCATTTCATCAGGAAATTGGTACTTGAAGGACAGATTGCTTTGAAATTTTGTGGAACTGATTTTCAGAATGCTGATTTGTTTACCAAAGCACTGAATCAAGTCAAGCATCAACACTTCATGGAAAAGATAGGCATGTGCAAGCTTGGATCAAGGGGAGGTGTTGAATGAAGTGATCAAGCATGCACTAGCCGTTGGAGTTTAAGCTATTTCAGTTTGTTTTATGTTGAAATAATCAATTTCTGTTAGCTGCATTTTAGGAAGCTGAATTGGTCTAGGTTGTTAGCATGTTTAACTGAATTTGTTTAGCTTATTAAGCCACGTTTTTAGGCATCGGTTGTTAGTGAAAACGTGTGCTGATTTCAGTTTCTGTAATTGGCTTATATAAGCCTTGTTCTGCATTAATGAATTTAGAGTGAAAAAATTCCTGTCTTTCTTTTGTTAACTGTCAACAGTATAAATACTCATGACATCCCATCAAAAAATACTCGTGTCAATTCAAATCAAAGTAAAATCATACCAGTGATTTCATCTTTCATCTTTTCTTATTCGTGCGAGTGTCTTATTTGAGTTAGTTAAATTGCACCTAACTCATAGGTAAATCTGCCCCTGCTCACAACTCACCAAATAAACTTATGAAAATTGCCAATCATAATGAAAGTCCTTCTTATTTCATAGGAGTATTGGGTCGTTTAAAGGGGGGAGAAAAGATTGTGGAGCCTGGAAATGAGACGACACTTTGTGCGGCTCAGAAGGAGGTTGTATAAAATTTGTACCCCACAAAACCCAACTTAAAAAGAGCACCATACTTGCTCAGGCCACACAAATTGAAATATCGAATCTCCATATGTAAGCTGGTCTCTTTCAAAGTTAAGAAAGAGTAAAGCTAGTTTTTCTTACAACAAGAGTTGAGTGTATCACACATGATACGAGTTCGGGGTAGAGATCTTCTACATCCTTGATTGTAAAGAGAGTTCGGGGTAGAGATCTTCTACATCCTTGATTGTAAAGAATGCCTACAATTTACTAGTTAAATTTTCTCACTTAATGGACCCCATGAATGACATGTATTATCTAAATAATATAAAAATACTTTTTATTGTGAGACCCACTGAGATGAATAGATAATATTAGCCCACCTAGTCAATTGTAGGCATTCTCTATAATTAAAGTTGTGGACAATCCAGACCCACGAATTCAGGGACGTGGAGAAATCAAGTTATGAAAAACTAGACGCAAACAGGTGCCTAACTCAATTGTAATGAAAGTGGGAGAGTAACTAATTGAAACCCACAATGCCGTCAATGCCTACTAAAGGTATATACATGTACATTGAATAATGATGTATTTCTGAATATTACCCCTTTGAATGTAAGTAGTTCTTACACATGAAAGCAAAGCTTTTGCAAACTTAAGTGGATAGAAATTCTCTTCTTTCAATTTTTTATCTATTACACTTTTTTTTATCCGTTAGATTTGTTTTAAGATTCATGTTGCTATGTAATACGAATCAAGGCACATATTTTAAATATAAACTTGATGTGTATCACATGCTAACACAAATCTCAAAGCAAATCTAATGGATAAAAAATTTGGTGGATATTGCACTCAATCAACTCAAATTTATTTTAGCTTCTAATACATCTATTATTATATTTAAAAGAAATCAGACTATTGGGCATGTATTATTCATTTCAAAAAAATCTAATAATACCCTCAAAATTTATATGCAACCTGAAAGTTAGTTTTAGGACACATTGGAAAAAGTCTAATAAAAATTCTTCCAAATTCTAATAAAAGTTCTCTAAACTCTCTTAAGTAATCTGCTAATCCTCGTACGTTCAAATCTATACTACATATAAAAGAGGATTGGGGTGTTAAAACTTTTGAATACCCTTTTTATCCCTCTTAAATTTGATAAGTTCAACTCTATATATCTATGTATATACAATAGCATACATACGTGTTACCATTCCATTAGAATTCTTAATAACTTATCATTAATACACACCTCTTTGCTCATCCATTATCTCCACTAATCATCTTTAGTATCCTTATGACTAATCTTGCATATAATTCTTCATCTCTTTAAATTCTTATAACCTAACCTTCCTTTTCTTTTCTATAAACATCTCATCAAACTACATCGTCAATATTTAGGGGGAATCAAACAACCTTAAATAATCTTTTACATGTGAAATGCAGTCAAGGAAGAAGATGGGACTCATGATAGCATCCTCTATTTCTGAGGTACAAATATGTTACGGATGCAAGTTGTTGACCTTTATTTGATATTTTATTTTATTTTATTTTTATGCTAATATCGTGTGGACTAATATTGATACATGTGGTTAAAAAACAGTGACCCTTCTCTTACAATTCCATACATCTAATATGTTATAATTAAACCTCTCCTCCTGTCTCTTTCTGACCTACCACGGTTTTGAGTTTTTAAGAGAATTTTTGTTTTGCATTTTTTATGTATCTCATACTAATATCCATTACATGTGTGGTTAAAAAGTAGTGACCTTTCTCTTACAATTCCATGCATATAATATTTTATAATTAAACCTCTTCCTCTCTCTCTCTCTCTCCCCCTCCCCCCCCCCCCCCCCCTCTCTCTCTCTCTCTCTCTCTCTCTCTCTCTCACCTTCTACAGTTTTGAGTTTTTAAGAGAATTTTTGTTATACGTTTTTTATGTATCTCATACTAATATCCATTTCCTTTTATGATGAAGGGTTGTGATTACCAACGATTATTATGATAATATGATGGTAATTTAGAAAAAAAAATTATCCATGCTTCTGATTTGTACTCAATTTACTATTTAGTTGCCTAAATGTTGATATTTACAATCTATTTTCTCTTAGGTGAATAGTGTGAACAAACATGACACTCTTAGAAGTTCATTATCCAAATCTTCGCTGGCTTGAACCTGATCATAATCATTATCCAAATCTTCATTGGCTTGAACTTGATCATAATCAAAGCCTATATATCTTCAGATGACGGTTGGTACATGGAGGTAAGCGATAAGCAGAAGCGTATAGCCTAGAACTAAAGCACAAGCACGAATACAAGTTCATATTAAGAATTGTAGCTAAATATTACTTTTCACTGTTTTATATCATGGACAGAAATGGAAACAAAATTTGGATAAAGAGATCATATACCATGTATACAAACAGTAAGCTATTCCCCTCTTGAGATTTAAAAATTATATATGCATAGTAGCATAGCTCATATTATTATATATCATATATATATCAGGTATAATCTAGTACTATACTACTATATATATGAGTACTGATAACATAATATCAAGTAGTAGCTACTATATTATAGTATATATATATATAATAATATAGTATATAGTATATTATATATATATATAGTATAGAGTAACATCTATAACTTAAGTGGACCCGACGTCCCGATTGGATTTGCTTAATGGCATTGATGGTTGTAGTTTGGTGAAAGCGCTTGATTGAGCGTACATTGGTAGATGGATCGCCTCGGTTGGAACTTGGACTGTCACATATTCGTGAAATTCGCAACACACAGCAAGTTGGTGAAGCGCTGTTGTGGGTTTGACCAATCGTGCGATCCATCGTGATCAAGTTTTAACGTTTAGACCATTCATCAAATCGTATCAATCTTCAAGCGGAGGGGGTCTAAACGGGAGATGACGGTTGGACCAGAATTTGGGTGGGTGTGTGGGTTGTTAGAATATGTAGGATGAAGTTAACGAGGATCATGCTGACAATGTAGGCGTGCATCAAAGTAAACATAAGTGGAATAAGAACTTAGTGGAGGTCCACTATCAAGTTGATAGGAGTTTTTACTCTAGTGCTATTGTATAAACTATGATAATATCTTTGATATAGTAATGTATATAAGGTAGTATGATTAGTATATATATATTTATGATATATAGAGATTAGTATGTATATATATAGGTATTACGGTAGTATGATATTATTCTATAGTATGGTGAAGTATATATTAGGACTATGGTTGAATTGAAGTACTAAGCGGACACCACTAGGCGTCCGCACCGTAGGAGGAATAGCGGCCTAAATCGCAGATGCATGTTCCTTTTTTGTTAAACGAGCGGCTGCGTGTTGGAACTTGGATGCTACACGTGTGTTTGAAGAATCAAACACAGCACAGGAGGGCAATTTGTGGCGGTGAACAGTCGTGGTGTTTGAGCGCAGTGGATGCGTTGAGGTAGGCGGTGGGCCAAAAGAGAAAAGAGTTCTAAGCGGTGTGCATAGAAGTGGAGACGTGTTAAAATTAGGGTGAGGAGATGAAGGTCGAACACGGATGGGTTTACGCAAAATGTGTGTGTGTTGAGGTTAGGAACGTGAAGATCAGAGGTTTAGGGGGCGGAGCGATCGCAAAGAAAATAGGGAATGGATCGTGATTTGTTAGGCCCCGTGGTCTTAGGGGTGGGAGGCCTAGGGTGGTGGCAGGTTAGCTTCACTTTTCATGATATATGTAGTGTATCATAATTATTATAGTCATATATATATATAATATATAAGTATATATATATATTAGATACAATATTAGTACCCACTGACACTATTTTTAGAACATAAGATAATTTCAGCAACATTATTCCTCAATTGAATTACGTACATACTGATAGATTTAGATCATGTTCATCTCATACTTCTAAATTCTTTTTTCCTTGGTGCACTAAAGCAATATCCTCTATGAGAATAATGGGTATTATATATTGTAGACGGTAAAAAATACCTCTGTAAACTTGCGAGAAATTCGCCTGCAAAGAAGAATCGCCAACACGGGCCCAAGCCGTGCGGTCGTCAAACGCACTCGTGTCCCAGGTTCGCCTGAATGATCGACTCGCCCACGCAAGTCAAGATCAACTAAATAACAGAAATTCGCCTTTCTTTTACAACTCGCCTGACCGAGTCTAAAGTCGGATGCGCTTGCAAACCTCAAGGTCGCCAGAATAGCTGAGTATCCGCTACCCCACGTGCCAGGGCGGGTTTTCCCACCTCTCTTAACCTAAAAAGAGAAGGCACAGTACTCCAGGACCGTCGAGTGGCCGCTCACAGTACGAATGATCGGACAGGTGCCAGATCAACCTGAATATTCATAAATGCAGCCCACCTCGTCCGTCCGAGTCAAAAGCTGGGTCCGCCAGCATTCGGTGAGCTGTCCAAACCCACTCGAGTACTGGGAACCCGCTTTCCCACCTCTCTCGACCTGAAGGGAGAAGGCACAGTACTCCAGGCCTATCGAGTGGCCGTTCACAGTACAGTTGATCAGACAGACGCCAAATCAACCTGCGTGCTCATAAATGCAACTCAGCTCATCGGTCCAAGTCAAGAGCTGGAGTCGTCGGCGTGCAGTAAGCTGGCCAAATCCACTCGAGTAGTGAGACAACCGCTGGTTCACATACGAGGATGGACTTTCCCACTCCTACGTGACACGACGTGAAGCACAACCCATCGAATGACCGTTCGTAGTACAGATGAGCGGCAAGACATCTCCCAACAGTACATGGTCACATCCCATGATTCAAGGAGTGACCATGCCGTCTCTCCACCATTTAAGAACTTCTTCCAGCCACAGGTTAGGGGTTCATCGGTTCACCAGTTCAGAACTTTTTCCAGCTACGAGGAAGAAGTTCAGCTGTTTCTCAGCCGTCCAGCGATTCGCTCATCGCTGAATCAGCTAATTGAACCACTAGCTCTCGACTCCCGATCGGGTCGACTGCAAGCTCTTTGCATAACCTTTGCACTGTAGCATCACCTCTCAGTTCCAGGCCCCGATCGCCACCAAACTCGAGAACCCGAACTCTATCAATCCGAGTTTCTACTGTGTACTGAAGCTCTCCAGCAACTTCGGTCAAACAGTCCAAGGGAAGCAGACTCGACACGAGCATCGAGCGAAGCATCCTGTAGCTACCAAAAGTCCCCGCACTAAACAAGGAGGGCCTTCCCTCTGCTTCTATTGTAATTTCGATTTATTAGTTTGTAATAATCCTTCTTATTAATACAAACGAAGTTCCCTGTTTTCGGGAGATCAAAATTTACACCTACATATATCATATAAGAGGATTCTCTCATACACAATGATGTAATACAATCTCCATCAAGTCAATAAAAGAGGAGAGAGAAACCCTTATGATCCGCCATAGCCTCATTTTTTATATGCTTATATATGCAATCACATCTTCTTATTATTTGTAATTTTACTTTGATGTTAGTCCATTAAGAAAATACATATTTCTTTTCCTCCATTAAAAGAAACTGATATCGATGTTTTGTTGTACAAAGACTGTACTTGAGCTCACGGGCATTGACCACTAATAGACCCATGCTTCTATCTGAAGTACTCTGAGTAGTGCTCAATGATCTCAAGTGCTATGTTGTTAAGAATGAATTATGGACCCACAATAAAAACGGTAGTAACTATTTTTTATGTTACTAACAAGTCAACTTGGCTTCCAATTGAGGGTCCAATGAGTTTTTTCAATATCAAGTGCAATGTTTTAAAGGGTGATGGTGGTTCACATCCTCTATAGATTCGATGGGGCTCAGACATATTGAGAGACATTTGCACTGGCTTAGATTTTATAAGAACTCTAAAAAGAGTACAAGAGTAGAAGGTGAGAGGTCTAGACATCAAGCGTCTGGTATGCATTGTTTTAAGAATGAATATTGGATTGTATTATGAGGGTTCAGGATCGGCAACATGTTGTGATTCAAGCATTTATAATTCTTCCATAAAATGTTTATAATTCATTGGTTGTACATGTCAGGTTTATGTTGGATCTAAGATAATAATAACCTAATATTGTACAATATTATTGTCTTGTTCGCTGCGATCATAGAGTAAGCCCATCTATTTGAATAAAATTTAGAGCTACAAAATTCAAAATTTGTTTGAAATTGACGCAACTAACAAATAATATGTAATAGAGGATATTAGGTATCTCTAATTAGTTTTAAATATTTATTTTTTAGTATATTCCAAATCTTTGTTTTGTAGTTCACAAAACAAATTCATAATATTAATATAAGACACCACGTGCAAAGCACCTGTATTATACTAGTACAATAAAAATTGTATGTTGGAAAAAATTGCAATGAAAAGAACAAAAGAAAATTGACTTGTATTTCTTTGATTCCGATTACAATTCGATTACAAAAGAGAAGAGAACGAATTTGGTTCTCTCCTTTGTTTAAAACTGGGTTCTTCAAGGTAGCGATGGAGTGCCTCCTTCGATTGTTCGCGTCGAATTTGCTCTCCGTTGACGATCCGACCGTCTTTTATCTCGTGGGAACGATGAACTTCTGTGGAAAGTTTGATAGGTAACTCTGAATGAGTTTAAGAACTCTGAACGAGTTAGAACTCTGTGAATAGAGTTGTTAGAACCGAAAGAACTCTGAACGAGTTAGAACTCTGTGAATAGAGTTGTTAGAACCGAAAATTCGGTTAATGATCAAGCAAATATTCTGTTGTTGAAGAATCCTTTCGATTTTGATCTCCTGGACTTGATTCAAGAATCCTATCTTCAAGGATTTTTGTCTCTCTCACACCCCTTCGTGCAGTTGAGATCCTGAAGATCTAATTTGCTACCCCTTCGTACTAAAAAAAGCCAGCCCTTTGCTCAGTTGAGTTTGTTGAGTTTTTATAGGTGAATAAGAGGTTGTAACTGCCCTCTAAATCCGCTCCTAAGTGGGCGTGATTTCCTCAGATCGTGGGAAACAGTTTTGAAACCGTTCGACTCGTATTCGAACGAGTCAAACGCCCAATCTGGCGTTCAGAACCCAACGTCGCCTCTTAGAATTGAGACGCGAGGTTGGGTGTTGGCTGAACACTAATGAACACGAGGGTCGCTCGCGTTTTGGCTTGTTGTTGCTTGGAAACGCGGGGGTCGGTGTTGGCTGAACCTCCCGAACGCGAGGGTCGCTCGCGTTTGGCTTGTTATAGCTTGGAAACGCGGGGGTCGCCTGCATTTCCAACATTGTGACGCGGGGGTGACTTCCGCATTTTAGCAGGGATTAGTTGATCTGTAACCTCTTCTATAGAGTGTTACAAGGACCGTTGTTCAGTAATCCTAGCTTTAGCTGTTGTGGAATGTGAAAGTTGTCAGATTGTAACTTTCACTGTAGATTATGAAGACTGCTGAATAGAGTTTTTATCAGTTGTCGGAAGTGTCGTTGACTTGTAACTATTCTCGATCTATGTGAAAAGTCCTCTATTCGCAGCTTTCGTTTGTCGGCACGAAAACTATTTGATTGTAGCTTCCATTGTTAGAACTTGACGGGAATCAAACATCCATAGTGATTCTTAGACGAATATTTGCCCACAGCTCTCTACCAAGCAACTCACCAACTAAGTCTAACCTTTTATTTCTAAAATCATTACACTGCTCATCAGCATCTCTAATAGTTGTTAATATAATATTAGTCATACTGTTATCGCAGCCATCAAGATCAATCATCTCAAAAATGAGGCTGTGTTTGTAGCGGCTGCAGAGTTACAGATACAGCGATTAGAAAGTTGTTTGATTATAACTTTCATTGTCGGCACTTGTTTGGATCAGCTATCCATTGTGATTTTTAGACAGCCTACAGAACCCTCTCCAAAGTTTTCAAAAGTTCGCGGTTGACTGGGACGAATTTTCAGAATACTTTGGATCCCAAAATTTAATGAATTGATTGCTCACTCCGTCTGATCGAGCCAGATGATTCTAATGTTGTAGACTGTAATTTGTGCTTCTCCAATAGACTCCCCAACGGAGTCGTCTGTTTCTCCCCGGCTTTGGTCGCCTTGATGATTGTGGTAGCCTTGGTAGTCAAGAAGTTGCTATTATAGCTGTTCAAATAACTTCTGCATTTAAGAATTGGAACGCGTGGGTGAGCTCACCGTTTTGGAATTTCAACCAACTCGAACGCTAGGGTCGAGTTTAGGCGGGATTCTGGCCTCGAATCCCGTCCGTTATGATTTGACAGCTCACAGCTGTCTATAAATAGACCGCTAGAGGTCAAATCAAGAGTCATTCGACTCTTCTTGAAATTCCAACGAAAAAATTTTTGTTCTCTCCGGCGAAAACTGTTCATCTCTTCCGACCAGGTTTCATGGCGCCCAAGAAATCAATTGACTCTCATCCTTCCAAGCCCGACGTCGCCGCGGCTCAGGGGTCGGCGCCGTCTGTGCCGGCTGGCGGCGCTGCTGCTCAGGCGAACGTGCCGCCCCAGCTTCCTCTGATCGGCGGTGAGTACGGCCTTCGTGGTCATTAAACTTGCTTCGACAAGTTTCGATCTCTGGATCAACGAGGAAACTCGTTTCGATAACGCGGGGCTAGACTCCGTCGTTTAGTATTTTTGACGAGGGGTTCGACCTCCGCGTCTTGAATTCTTGACGTGAGGTTCGACCTTCGCGTCTGAGATTTTCGACACGAGGTTCGACCTTCGCGTCTGAGATTTTCGACGCGAGGTTCGACCTTCGCGTCTGAGATTTTCGACGCGAGGTTCGACCTTCGCGTCTGAGATTTTCGACGCGAGGTTCGACCTTCGCGTCTGAGATTTTCGACGCGAGGTTCGACCTTCGCGTCTGAGCTTTGTTTTTAAGTTGTCTAACATTTTTTCTTTATTTTGTAGTGCGTCATACCAGTCAACCTCTCCCTTTTCGCCACCATTTTGGACATGAAGGTGGTGTGGATATGAACATGACATTCAACCTGCGCCAAGAACTCCCCGTTTTCTGACTTAGGGAAAAGAGTCGTGTGGAACTGATCACCCAAGCTTCTCCCGAGACCCTTAGAATATTGGTTACGGACGCTCGACTTGAAAACTCGAGCCGTAAGCCAATAGTCAAATCCGGATTCCTCTTCAGGGATTTTGTTGATTTCGAGGCGGATGCTGCTTACGACGGGGGCTACAAGTGGCTACAGAAAGTTGGGTACCGTAACCTTTTCTTACCCAATATGGAGAGGATGTTCCCCATATCTTATTTCCAGTGTGCTTCCATCCCACGGCGTATGGATTGGCCCCTGGTTAAGGATCAGGATGGGGTTATTCTCGGAACTCTGACTTTTCACGGGGTCCGCACACTCAGTTACAACAGGCAGGTGACAGCTTTACGGCCAGGTTTATTTGCTAAGGAGTATCCCCTTGGCGAGGTGGACAGTCCAGCAAATACCTTTGTCAAGAGGTTTGTGGCGAAGAAAGGAGAGTTTCCCGCGCAAGGATTTAGAACTCCTGGCTGGGTTCATTCTCCAGTGACAGGGTGGTGGACCCGGATGACCAAGTTCATTTTCAGTCCAGCAAATACCTTTGTCAAGAGGTTTGTGGCGAAGAAAGGAGAGTTTCCCGCGCAAGGATTTAGAACTCCTGGCTGGGTTCATTCTCCGGTGACTGGGTGGTGGACCCGGATGACCAAGTTCGTTTTGGATGAATTGGAAGTACCTCTCACTCGAGCTGGCTTGCAGATTCCTGTACGGGCTACCAAGTTCGGGATTGTTCAGAGACATGAAGTCTCGGGTCTTCTTCTTGGGGATTTGCCGTACGAAGAGTTTGTTCCGGGATCAGCGAAACTTAAAATTTTAAAGAAGACCAACCCCGAAATTTATTCCACCCTTTGGGAAGTCATGTGTCACTTCCACATTTGGTTCCGGGATCAGCGGAACTTAAAATTTTAAAGAAGACCAACCCCGAAATTTATTCCACCCTTTGGGAAGTCATGTGTCACTTCCATATTTGCATGCAGCTGACGGGGGCTCGAGGAAGCGGTATTAAACAAGTATCTTGGGAGGAATATTTATTCCAAAATTTGACCAATAAAGGAGCCTCAGTGACCAGACTATCTGCAAGCACTTTGGAGGAAGTTCAAGCCCGAATCGACAATGCTACCTCCCACTACACAAATGAGGCCAAGGAAGATGTTTTCCCGGCTCATACAGAGTTTGAAAGCTTCCACTATCAAGCTCTGATTCCAATTTCCGACACAGCGCTGTTGGCTGGGTTCTTGATGCTGTGGCTCAAGCATTGCGTCGTTCCTACTAGGCCGGTCGACGCCCTCGCTGTTGAGGTGATCTACCCGGCTGTCCTTTTGGCCCATGGGAAACCTGTGAGCCTCCTTCATGCCATGGTGAGTTGTTTACAGCATGAACTTCGGGAGCTGGCCTCGGACTTCGTTGATGTTACAGAGGTGGAGTCTGGGGGTCACAAGACTTTCAAAACTCCCAACCCTAGGGTACCGCTGCCATACACCTCTCTGATGGCTTGGTACGTACTCCACTGTCCTCCTTTAATGAGTGCAGCCTCTCCCCCGGAAGATTCATTCATCCCATTCGTGCAACGACTAGAATCTGCGAAATGGGAAGGGGGATATATGGTTAGAATTCGCCAAATTTTGGCGCGAGACACCCACTTCCATATCTTCTGTTGCTTCCCTGATTTTGAGGGCGGCGTTTACGAAGCCGAATATCAGGACGTAGCGGGTTCTAATGGATTCACTCAGCTGAGCGGGGGTGTTTTCCACTGGCTTCTCTCCATCAAGCCCGGCTACTTGATTTTCCGGTAAGGCGTCAACTGTTTCATCGAGCCCTACCAACCCTATAGGTTCGCTCGTCAATTTGGGTATGATCAGTTGTACGTCGGGAACCCTCGTCCTCAACTCTCAATTATAGGCAATTTATATGAAGGAGCCAGGGCTTGGTA